>NC_064824.1:69324773-69632551 GCF_024166365.1 Elephas maximus indicus | reverse complement strand
TATGGGGGTAGGGGGAGTAAGCTCTTTGGAAATTCTTTTTGATATTTTTTCTATAAAGATTTTAAAATGATATATTTACCAGTGCATAATTAAGATTACACACTTTAAATGTTTAAGTCATTCTTCCAGAAATGAGGATGGATTTGTGCTAATCAGCTAGTGATTCTCCTCTTGAGCTAGGATTTCAGTATGCATTTTGTTCAGGAACATTTATTTGGCAACTGTATTACTGACTGTTCTTAAAAATGTATGTGTATAGGTTTGTTAGAACTAAGAATTTCCAGGGTCATATCTTAATACAATGTTATTTATTCGAATAATTTTTATAGTATTCAGCTCAGCCTGGAGAATGAGATTCAGTAGGTGTTCTTTATTATTCTGCTACTATGGTGGCGTTTGTAGTCTAGCGGTCCAGAAATATTCCCAAGAAATATGTTTGCCTAGAATTCCCAAAACAAAATAATGAGGTCACTTTTTAAAGCTGCATTTAATACACAAAATCCAGATATTGCACTTACATGCTTTGGCCACGTGCTAAAAATTAACTAAGCAAATATCCAACAAAGCAAAATTGGTCTTGGTTGTGGCTTATAAAGAACCCCAGCCAGCGTCACGTAGTCTAAATGTTCCTTTCCACTCTCTTGGCCTGAAAATACTTCAGTAGAAAACTATAATACCCTGTTTCATTTTTTTTTAATTCTGTGTTTGTGTTTTCTCTAAAAAGGTTGTAAAACTTTTAGACCAGTTTTTGCTATTAGATAAACAATATACTGTTTACTCTGTATTGACTAATTAATCATTTGTAACTTCCTAGTTTTTTAGGTACTGATTAGAATGAATGTGATTTGGAGAAATTCTATTTCCTGTCTAAAGATAGGAAAGGCGCCTCACAGATACCAAAGTGATTATCGCCCAACAGCTCCTCTGGGATCAAGAATTTTAACTGACCCAACCAAAGTTTTTGAACACAACATGTGGTGAGTTATCTTTTCAGGTATATTAAACATTACCACTGGCATTATTTTCATGTAGTGCCAGCAAAGGATTTTTAAAGCTGATTATCTAACTTGTGTTGTAGAGGTCCAAAACTCAGGGTAAGTGATCCCGACCTAAAAAGTGTTGCCAATTTTCAATTTCTTTGCAAATGACATTTGTAAAGCAGAACTTCCCAGGCGCTTTTTGCAGCTTTGGCGTTCCTACAGTCCCTCCCTGCTCACTTCTGATCCTGCTTTGCCAGAGCTTCACTAGGGTGGGCTCTTTTCTAGGTGAGCCCCTCCTCCCACCCCACAGGCCCTGCCTTCTTTTATAAGTACTTGTTAGTCAGCAAATGTATATTCAGTGCCTGCTGCGAGGCAGCAAACGGTAAGGGCCCTTTGAGTGTTACCGACTATGTGTCTTATAAGAACAACTCTGTTTGGGCAGTCAGGAACACTTCTTAGAGTGGGGAAACTGGGATCAGGGATTGTATCTATTTTATTTATATTGTCTCCAGTACTTAGCACGGTGCCTGGCACATAAATGTTTGCTGAGTAATGATTTGGATATGTAAAGCTGGAATAAACCCTAGTGGTGTAGGGGTTAAGAGCTAGGACTGCTAACCAAAATGGTGGCAGTTCGAATTCACCAGGCACTCCTTGGAAACCTGATGGCGCAGTTCTGCTCTGTCCTCTAGGGTAGCTACGAGTCGGAATCAACTCTACAGCAATGAGTTGAAGGCCATAAAACACAAACAGATGAGGAGGTATAAGGCAGTAAATAGGATAGTTTGCCTAAAATAAAGTCTCTTTTAGGAGATTGGTGAAAAATAAGATTGGAATTATATAGGTCAGATGTACAGGTACAGGGTGGGAGCGGCATTGTTTGTGGCCTTGAATCCAAAGCTGAAGGGTTAGGCGTTACAGAGCCACTGAGGAGAAATGACATTATACATAATTAACGCATTTTTTTTCTATACCTTGTTGTTGTTGTTAGGTGCCGTTGAGTTGGCTAATATAGTGTATGTATTTGGTAACAGTATATTGGACAGATCAGCAGGGAGCACTAGCAGTAGGAAAGGGCCTTAAGAAGGAAGAGTAAATAAGACTTGGTGCTTGTATGGAATAAAGGAGGTGGAAGACTTTACCTCTGCCTCTCAAGTTCCCTTCCTAGATGACTGAAAGAAATAGAGAAATCAAGAGGTGAATTAGTTTGGGAACAAAGATGGCGAATTTTGTTTTAGACATTTTGAATAGACTTTGAGAGTAGGACATTTGAGTTAAAAATGTCCAGAACACAGATACCACTGCTAGGAAGAGGCAGAGGGGTCAGGGCTGAAGATGTGAACTTGGGTATGATATCTGTAGACAAAATTGTCATCTGAGTAGCCTCTAGAGCAGGATCTATAGGGATTTGGAAATATTCAAGGGCTTTTTAAAAAATATATTTATTGTAACAATACCAATTTTAAAAGGAAATGCATTGATCTTTTATTAATTAAACTTGTACTGTCAGTAGCCACTAGCCAGATGTGGTTATTAAGCACTTGAAATGTGGTTAGTCTGAATTGAGATGTGCTATAAGATTTTGAGAGGAGCTCTGGTAGTGCAATGCTTAAGCGCTCAGCTGCTAACTGAAAGGTTGGTGGTTGAAACCCACCAGCTACTCCACAGTAGAAGAGACCTGATGATCTGCTCCCATAGATTATAGCCTAGAAAACCCAATGGAGCAGTTCTACTGTGTCCTATCAAGTTACTTTGAGTCAGAATCGACTCAAGGGCAATGGGTTTGGTTAGTACAAAAAAAAAAAGAAAAAGTATCTTATTAATAACTTTTACATTGCTTACATGTTGAAATGATAATTTTTTTATATACTGGATTATATAAAATATATTATTAAAATTAATTTTACCTTTTGTGGCCACCAAGACTTTTAAATTACATATATGGCTTACATTATATATATATTTTTTGATAATTGCTGAATTAAACAATTTTGACTACCATCACCAATATGGGCATTTACTGCAGACTATAAGATAAAATAAGCCCTTTTGCCAGGCAATTAAACCTCCAGAGAACAGGCAAGCTTCTTGTTTCCCAGTTTTTTTGTATTCTTTTCTTCAGTGGACAGTAATGATGTACCTGTCTAGGTTCTCCTTTTCAGCCTGCTACCGTCTATTCTTTTGCCCAAGATTCCTGCCTACTGATTTAAGTTCTCTTTTGTCATTTTTTTTGTCATAGACCTCCTGAGAAGCAAGGGTCATCTAATTCAGCGGTCCTCAAACACCGTGAACTAGCTTTGGGTTGGCTGCACAAGAATCCTTTGAGGAGCTACTGTTTCACTAGATGTACATGTATGGCCAGGATTTTGTCATTTGAAAAAGCTCTTTCAGTAATTCTGTTAAGCAGCCAGGTTTGGGAAGCCTTGATGAAGCCCAGTGGTTTTCAAACTTTTGTTTAGCGTAAGAACGTTTTCTCCAAGTGAAGTCTTAACATGAAATATCAGTTATTAAAAGTGAAACAAACCTGCTCTGAATGAAGCAGGCATGGAGGCCCAGGGCATCAAAAGCACTACTTCCCTTCTCTCACTCTTCCTCCCTCATTCTAGCAGTTAGAGGATCCTTAGGGCTCTGTGGATCACAGTTTGAAAAACCTTGATCTAGTCCAGATAGCCATCCTCCTCCGTACCATACCCTGTAAGGAATATATCCAGCCTATTTTTTTTTTTTTTTTAATGCCAGAATACCTCTAGTAAGCCCTCTCTCAGGGTAGATACATACTGTGATAACAACAATAAAAGTAATTTCCTCCAAGAGAAGAGGAAGGTAGTTGCTTCACTTTATCTCCCCCTCTACCTTATTTTTGCTTAGAGATTTTTTAAAAAACTGAAGACTAGCTTGCCTTCCCCCTCGTTCAAGTCCAAGTTCTGTCTAAAATATTTCACTTCCTTCCTTATTTTCTCCTTTATGTTTAAGAATGTTTCCTCTCTTGCTGAATTTGATTTTCTTAAGATGTTTCTAGAAGAAAATGTCACTTTCCTCTCAGAGATGTTGGCTAGATATGTCTACAGTTCATTGTGTCCTCTAGCCTCTAGTTAGTAAGCACTATTTATATATGACTCTTTTTCATTTTTTGAGAAAAACCCATTTTTATTCAGTTTCTAATATACTGAGAAAGATTTGCCTTCCAGACTCTGGATATTTGTATTGCTAGTACTTACATCTGCCTATAGTTGTTTAATTATACTTAGTACATTTATCAGTTTCTTGGATTTCAATGTTAAAAATAAAGAATGCCCCCTCTTACAAACCTACTCCCACCTTGCCATCTACCTGAAGAATTCTTTATTCTTTAATACTGTTTACAACTTAGCCATGCTTTGAGTTCTACCAAATCTTCTTCATCTTTGTGTCCCCAATTCACAGCCCAGTGCCTGATATATATATAGGTTCTCAATAAATATTTAATAAGGGAATGGGTACTGGTTTCTTCCAGCAGCTGTGACCTCCATTCCTTTGTATGCAGAAGTGGGAAGGCATTAGCTTTTTCTATGTTTTGGTCTTTGTAAGTCACTCATTCCTAAGTAAGAAACTGATTTACTAATAAAAATAATCAGCCAAAATATTCATTACAGTCAAAAAGAGAAGCAGGAAGCCAGGAGTTAGAAATATAAATTAGCTGATATGCCTGTAACAACTGTATTTCATCCATTCTGAGACTCACATTTTTCACTGATTAACATCCCTGAAATCATGACACTTCTTACAATTGTTGGCATCTAAAAATTGTCATTGGAAGTAGTTTTTTCCTTTTCTTTCTTACTGGTATAGAAAATAATGGCATCTTAGATTTGATAAAGTAGGATAATTATAATTTCAGAGTACTTAATTGTACGCTGTTTTAAGAACTATTACTCTTATTTTGCCCACACAAAACTGAGAGATGCAGAAAATTTAAGTGATTTCCCACTGCTGCACATCAAGGTTAACATATAGAGTATCTATTACATTGTTAGAAAAACCTTAGAACCTTTTGCTATATGGATAAACATTGATTCAAGAGAAGGTACATATGAGCATATAGGAAGATATTCAACCTGCACCACAGTAAAAGAAACCCAAATTAAAATAATAAAGTACCTTTTTAGAGCTCTTAAGTTATCAAAAAAAATTTTTAAGAAAACAATCAGTCCTGGCAGCCTTGAAATTAATACAATCTGTTTGGTTAGCAACTTGACACATTATATTAAGGACCATAAAATAGTCACATTCTATTACCCAAAAATTCAGCTTCTGGGAATTTATTATAAAAATTTTCATTCAAAAGAAAGAGATATTTGTTTCGGCATGACTAATAATAGTGTAAATAGTAAACACTCTACAAGCCCAGCAGTAAAGGAATTATGGTACATTTCCTTAATTGCCTATTGTGCAGCAGTTTTATTGGAATTAAGTTATTTATAGCATTTCCTTTTTATCCTTTTAATGTCTGTAGGATTTATAGTAATGTCCTGTGATTCATTTCTGGTATTGTTATTTGTGTTTTCTTCCCTTTGGCCCCCTCATTCTTTTTAGGGGACTATCAATTTTATGAATCTTTTTAAAAAACTGAACTTTTATTGTTTATCTATTGTTTCCTAGTTTACTAATTTCTTCTCTAATTTTTATAACTTCCTTCTTTCTCCTTACTTTGAGTTTAATTTACTTTTTCTTCTGGGTCCTTGAAAAGGAAACTTAGATCATTGATGTGGAGCCTTTAGTTTTTTCTAAAATAAGAACTTAAGGCTATAGATTTCTTCTGGGTATTTTGTCTGACAAATTTTACTATGTTGTATTTTCCTTATCATTCAGTTTGACGTATTTTTAAATTTATCCTCTGAAATGTTCTTTGACCCATGGATTATTTAGAAATGTGTTGCTTAACTTCAATCTTTAGGATTTTTCTTAAAATCTTACTGATTTCTAATGTAATTCCACTGTGGTAAGAGAACATACTCTGTATTATTTGTCTTTCAATGTATTGAGACTTATTCTGTAGCCCAGTATGTGACCTATTTTAGTGAACGTTCTGCGTACCTTAAAAAAAAAGTCTTCTGCAGTTAATATGAATTTGTCTGTTTTTTCTTTAGTTTCTTCAGTTTTTGCTTCATGTGTTTTCAAGCTATTAGTTGCATACACATTTAGAATTATGCTGTCTTTCATGAATTGACCCATTCATCATTATGAAATATCCCCCTATCTCTGGTGATACCCCTTGCCTTGAAATCTACTCTGTTGTTAATACAGTCACACTGGCTTTCCTAGGCTTAGTGTTGCATGGTATGTCTTTCTCTCTCTCTTTTATTTATTTATTTCCAAATTTTCAACATGTACATGTCCTTATTTTGAAAGTGTGTTTCTTATAGAAAGTTTATAACATCCAGTTTACAATCTCTACCATTTAATTTGTGGAGTATTTAATCTATTTGCATTTAATGTAACTGAATATGGTTTGGTTTAAATCTGCCATCTTGCTGTTTATTTTTTATTTGTTTTATCTGTTCTATTTCCCTTTGTTTCTCCTTTCCTGCCTTCTTTTGGATAAATTTGTACTCTTTTTACATTCTGTTTTATTTCCTCTACTGAATTTTTAGCTATGCATCTTTGCATTATTGTTTAGAGGTTGTTCTGGGGCAGTGGTTTCAAACTTTTTGGTCTCAGGACCTCTTTCCGCTTTTAAAAATCATTGAGGACCCCAGAGACCTTTCATTTATGTGAATTATATCTACTGATATTTTCCATATTAGAATTAAAACTGAGACTTTTAAAAATATTTATTTATTCATTTTAAAATGAATTACATGTTAACACAAGTTACGTACTTTAATGAAATACCTATATATTTCCCCCAAATATAGTATGAAGAGTAGCATTGTTTTTAAATGTTTGCAAATCTCTTTAATGTCTGGCTTAGTGAAAGAAGCTGGGTTCTCATATCTGCTTCTACATTCAATCTGTTGTGATAGGTTGGTTGTTTAGGATGAATTATATGAAAAAAAATCAAAAGTATGTAATTGTAAAGGGGAGAGTTTTTAAACAGCCTTTTCAGATAATTGTGACAATTTTTTTTGATACTACGCTAACTTTGGACAGTGGTAGTTTTTTAAAGGTAAGTGACAGTAGGGAATATGAAACCATATCAGTGAACTTTTTGTATTCCGCTATATTAAAATCCATCAGTCAGTCTTGCACTTTGAATGGATCTATATTACCTAGGCATCATTTTATAACATCATGCATGGGTAGTTTGGAAAAGATTGGTTTTCTGATATATATAGATCTTCCAAATATTGGCACATTCCATTATACAACATTTAAAAATGACATTCATTAATATCACCACTAGTATTATCAGAAAAGTCTTTAAGTGTTGAGAAATTCTCAGACTCATGGTTTAGAAAACACGAGCTTGATAAAATTCTAATTCTTGCTTGAAAGCACAAAATTTATCTTTGGCAACAAATACTGTCATTTGTTTTTCTGGACGTGATAGACTCATTTCATTTACTTTCAAGAAAATATCTGCCAGACACCTAAGTCTGAATAACTATAGTTTGTCTATGATTGCTGTTTCAAGTAAAAATAGCATTCCATGAAAAAAGCTGCTAATGCGGTTCACGATTCAAAAAATTACACAAGGGCTTTTCCACGAGTTAGTCGTATTTCAGTAGGCAGCAGAAGTGCTTTATGGTGTGCTTCCATTTTGTTACACAGGATATTAAAAAGATATGCGTTCAAGGTCAAGATTTTATAAAACTAGTAATTTTTTCTTGGCTTATAAAGGACATTCTTCAGTAAAATTGGATTTTTTTAAACAAAAAACTGGAGCTGTATTTACCACCAATTGCATGGTGGTAGAGAACGCAGTGATAACTAATACATTTTATTGCTGCCGCCTTGTTTTATGCTAAGGCAGTAGCACTTTTGCCCACTATTGTTTTTCTTTTAAAATTTTTATTGTGCTTTAAGTGAAAGTTTACAAATCAAGTCAGTCTCTCATAAAAAAAAAAAATTTATATTCACCTTCCTGTATACTCCTAATTGCTCTCCCCCTAATGAGACAGCCTGCTCCTAATGAGACAGACCCTCCACGCTCTTTTCATGTCCATTCTGCCGGCTTCAGGCCCCCTCTGCCCTCTCATCTCCCCTCTAGTTAGGAGATGCCAGCATAGTCTCAAGTGTCTACTTGATCCAAGAAGCTTATTCTTCACCAGCATCTTTTTCTATCCCATTGTTCAGTCCAATCCCTGTCTGAACAGTTGGCTTTGGGAATGGTTCCTGTCTTGAGCTAACAGAAGGTATGGGGGCCATGAGCACCGGGGACCTTCTAGTCTCAGTCAGACCATTAAGTCTGATATTTTTATGAGAATTTGGGGCCTGCATTCCACTGCTCTCCAGCTCCCTCAGGGGTTCTCTGTTGTGTTCCCTGTCAGGGCAGCCATCAGTTGTGGCCAGGCACCATCTAGTTCTTCTGGTCTCAGGCTGATGTAGTTTCTGGTTTATGTGGCCCTTTCTGTCTCTTGGTCTCATAATTACCTTGCGTCCTTGGTGCTGTTCATTCTCCTTTGCTCCAGGTGGGTTTAGACCAATTGATGCATCTTAGATGGCCACTTGCTAGCGTTTAAGACCCCAGACGCCACTCTCCAAAGTGAGATGCAGAATGTTTTCTTAAAAGATTTTATGTCAGTTGACTTAGATGTCCCCTGAAACCATGGTCCCCAAACCCCTGCCTCTCCTATGCTGGCCTCCGAAGCATTCAGTTTATTCAGGAAGATTCTTTGCTTTTGGTTTAGTCCAGTTGTGCTGACCTCTCCTGTATTGTGTTTTGTCTTTGCTTTCACCTACGTAGTTCTTATGTACTATCTAATTAGTGAATACCCCTCTCCCTCTCTCCCTCCCTCCCTTGCTCCCTCCTCTCATAACCATCAAAGAATATTTTCTTCTCTGTTTAAATTGTTTCTCAAGTTCTTGTAATAGTGGTCTTATATTTGTCCTTTTGCAGCTGAATGATTTCACTCAGCATAATGCCTTCCAGATTCCTCTATGTTATGAAATGTTTCACAGATTCATCACTGTTCTTTATTGATGGGTAGTATTCCATTGTGTGGATATACCATAATTTCTTTATCCATTCATCCATTGATGGGCATCTTGGTAGCTTCCATCTTCTTGCAATTGTAAACAGTGCTGCAGTGAACATGGGTGTGCATATGTGAGTTCATGTAAAGGCTCTTATTTCTCTAGGATATCTTCCAAGGACTGGGATTGCTGGATTGTATGGTAGTTCTATTTCTAGCTTTTTAAGGAAGCACCAAATCAATTTCCAAAGTGGTTGTACCATTTGACATTCCCACCAGCAATGTATAAGTGTTCCAATCTCTCCACAGCCTCTCCAACATTTATTATTTTGTGTGTTTTGGATTAATGCCAGCCTTGTTGGAGTGAGATGGAATCTCATTGTAGTTTTGATTTGTATATCTCTAATGGCTAATGATTGTGAGCATTTCCTCACGTGTGTGTTAGCTACCTGAATGTCTTCTTTAGTGAAGTGTCCATTCATATCTTTTGCCCATTTTTTAATTGGACTATTTGTCTTTTTGTAGTTGAGTTTTTGCAGTATCCTCTAGATTTTAGAGATCAGGCACTGATCGGAAATGTTATTGCTAAAAACTTTTTCCCAGTTTGTAGGTAATTTTTTTACTCTTTTGATGAAGTCTTTAGATGAGCATAGGTGTTTGATTTTTAGGAGCTCCCGGTTATCTAGTTTTTCTTCTGCATTCTTAATAATGTTTTGTATACTGTTTGTGCCAGGTGTTAGGGCTCCTAACATTGTCCCTATCTTTTCTTCCATGATCTTTATCGTTTTGGATTTTATATTTTGATCTTTGATCCATTTTGGGTTCATTTTTGTGCATGGTATGAGGTATAGGTCTTGTTTCATTTTTTTGGAGATGGATACCCGGTTATGCTAGCGCCATTTGTTAAAATGACCGTCTTTGCCCCATTTAACTGTTTTGGGGCCTTTATCAAATATCAACTGCTCATATGTGGATGGTTTTATGTCTGGATTCTCAATTCTGTTCCAGTGGTCCATGTATCTGTTGTTGTACCAGTACCGGGCTGTTTTGACTACTGTGGTGGTATAATACGTTCTAAAATCAGGTACTGTGAGGCCTCTCACTTTGTTCTTCTTTCTCAGTGATGCTTTACTTATCCGGGGCCTCTTTCCTTTCCATATGAAGTTGGTGATTTGTTTCTCCATCTCATTAAAAAATGTCATCGGAATGTGGATCAGAATTGCATTGTATCTATAGATGGCTTTTGGTAGAATAGACATTTTTACAATGTTAAGCCTTCCTATCCACGAGCAAGGTATGTTTTTCCACTTACATAGGTCTCTTTTGGTTTCTTGCAGAAGTGTTTTGTAGTTTTCTTTGTATAAGTCCTTTACATCTCTGGTAAGATTTATTCCCAAATATTTTATCTTCTTGGGGGCTACTGTAAATGGTATTGATTTGGCAATTTCCTCTTCAATGTTCTTTTTGTTGGTGTAGAGGAATCTAACCGATTTTTGTATGTTTATCTTGCATCCTGATACTCTGCTGAACTCTTCTATTAGTTTCAGTAGTTTCCTTGAGGATTCCTTAGGGTTTTCTGTTTATAAGATCATGTCATCTGCAAACAGAGATACTTTTACTTCTTCCTTACCAATCTGGATGCCCTTTCTTTTTTTATCTAGCCTAATTGCTCTGGCTAGAACCTTCAGCACAATATTGAATAAGAGTGGTAATAAAGGGCGCCCTTGTCTGGTTCCCAATCTGAAGGGGAATGCTTTCAGGCTGTCCATTTAGGATGATGTTAGCTACTGGCTTTGTATAAATTCCCTTTATTATATTGAGGAATTTTCCTTCTATTCCCATTTTGCTGAGAGTTTTTATCATGAATGGGTGTTGAACCTTGTTAAATGCCTTTTCTGCATTGATGGATAAAATCATATGATTCTTGTCTTTTATTTATATGCTGGATTGCATTAATTGTTTTTCTAATGTGGACCATCACCATGTGGTCATGGTGAATTATTTTTTTGATACGTTGTTGCATTCTGTTGGCTAGAATTTTGTTGAGGATTTTTGCATCTAATTCATGAGGGATATAGGTCTATAATTTTCTCTTTTTGTGGCATCTTTAACTGGTTTTGGTATCAGGGATATGCTGGCTTCATAGAATGAGTTTGGGAGTATTCCATCCTTTTCTATGCTCTGAAATACCTTTAGTAGTAGTGGTGTTAACTCGTCTCTGAAAGGTTTGTAGAACTCTGCAGTGAAGCCTTCCGGGCCAGGGCTTTTTTTTTATTACCTTTTCAATCTCTTCTTTTGTTATGGGTCTATTTAGTTGTTCTATCTCTGTTTGTGTTAGTTTAGGTAGGTAGTGTGTTTCTAGGAATTCATCCATTTCTTCTAGGTCTTCAAATTTGTTAGAGTACAATTTTTCATAGTAATCTGATATGATTCTTTTATTTTCAGTTGGGTCTGTTGTAATATCGCCCATCTCATTTCTTATTCAGGTTATTTGTTTCCTCTCCTGTTTTTCTTTTTTTAGTTTTGCCAATGGTTTATCAATTTTGTTGATTTTTTTCAAAGAACCAGCTTTTGATCTTGTTAATTCTTTCAATTGCTTTTCTGTTTTCTATTTCATTTAGTTCAGCTCTAATTTTTATTATTTGTTTTCTTCTGGTGCCTGTGGGTTTCTTTTGTTGCTCTCTTTCTATTTGTTCGAGTTGTAGGGATAATTCTTTGATTTTGGCCCTTTCTTCTTTTTGTATGTGTGCATTTATTGATATAAATTGACCTCTGAGCACTGCTTTGTCTGTGTCCCAAAGGTTCTGATAGGAAGTGTTCTCATTCTCATTGGATTATATGAATTTATTCCATCCTTAATGTCTTCTATAATCCAGTCTTTTTTGAGCAGGGTGTTTTTCAGTTTCCAAGTGTTTGATTTCTTTTCCCTGCTTTTTCCGTTATTGATTTCTACTTTTATGGCCTTGTGGTCAGAGAAGATGCTTTGTAATATTTCAGTGTTTTGGATTCTGCTAAGGCTTGCGCGCTCCTTGGAAACTCTGTGGGGCAGTTCTACTCTGTCCTATAGGGTCGCTATGAGTCAGAATCGACTCTATGGCAGTGGCTTTTTTCTTTTTTCTTTTTTTTAAGGCTTGCTTATGATCTAATATGTGGTCTGTTCTAGAAAATGTTCCATGTGAACTAGAAAAGAAGTATACTTGGCTGCTGTTGAGTGGAATGTTCTGATTATGTCTATGAGGTCAAGTTGGTTGATTGTGGCATTTAGATCTTATATCTTTATTGAGCTTCTTTCTGATGTCCTGTCCTTCACCAAAAGTGGTATGTTGAAGTTTCCTACTATTATTGTGGAGCTGTCTATCTCACTTTTCAATGTTCATAGAGTTTGTTTTATGTATCTTGCAGCCCTGTCACTGGATGCATAAATATTTAATATGCTTTTATCCTCCTGGTGTATTGTCCCTTTAATCGTTATATAGTGTCCTTATCCTTTATGATGGATTTAACTTTAAAGTCTATTTTGTCAGAAATTAATATTGCCACTCCTGCTTTTTTTTGATTGTTGTTTGCTTGATATATTTTTTTCCATCCTTTGAGTTTTAGATTGTTTGTGTCTCTAAGTCTAAGGTGTGTCTCTTATAGGCAGCATATAGATGGATCGTGTTTTTTAATCCATTCTGCCACTCTCTCTCTTTATTGGTCCATTTAGTCCATTTTCATTCAGGGTAATTATGGATAGGTATGAATTTAGTGCTATCATTTTGATGTCTTTTTTTGTGTGTTGTTGACAGTTCTTTTTCCCACTTAATTTTTTGTGCTGAGTAGTTTATCTTTATATATTGTCTTTTCTTCATATTTGTTGTTTTTGATTTTGTTTCTGCTGAGTCTCTTTTTTTTATTTTGATGTGTGGGATAGTTTGTCTCCTTTGTGGTTACCTTAGTATTTACACCTATTTTTCTAAATTTAACACTAACTTTTATTTCTTTGTATCAGTGTCTTCCTCTCCATATGGCAGATCTATGACTACATTTCTTAGTCCCTCTTTCTTGTTTTAATGTTGTCTTCTTTTACATAACATCACAGTTTCCCTGTTTTGACCGTTTTTTAATCTCGATTTATTTTTGTGATTTTCCTGTCTGGCTTGATGTCTGATTGGTGTGTCCAGTGTTCTAGTCTTGGATTGATACCTGATATTATTGATTTTCTAACCAAAGAACTCCCTTTAGTACTTCTTGTAGTTTTGGTTTGGTTTTTAACGAATTTCCTAAACTTTTGTTTATCTGGAAATGTCCTAATTTCACTTTCATATCTAAGAGACAGTTTTGCTCGATATATGATTCTTGGCAGGCAATTTTTTTCCTTCAATGCATCATGTAAGTCATCCATTGGCTTCTTGCCTGCATGGTGTCTGCCAAGTAGTCCGAGCTTATTCTTATTGACTCTCCTTTGTAGGTGACTTTTCATTTATCCCTAGCTGCTCTTAAAATTCTCTCTTTATCTTTGGTTTTGGCAAGTTTGATTATAATATGCCTTGGTGACTTTCTTTTAAAATTTATCTTATGTGGAGTTGGATGAGCATCTTGGATAGATATTGTCACATCTTTCATGATATCAGGGAAGTTTTCTGCCAAAAAATCTTCAACAATTCTGTCTGTAATTTCTGTTATCCCTCCCTGTTCTGGTACTGTAATCACTCGTAGGCTATGTCTCTTGATAGAGTCCCATGTGATTCTTAAGGTTTCTTCATTTTTTTTTTTTTAATTCTTTTATTTGATTTTTCTTTAAATACATTGGTACCCAGCACTTTATCTTCAAGTTCACAAATTCTGCCTTCTACTTGCTCAGTTCTGCTCCTCTGACTTTCTGTTGAGTTGTCTACTTCTATAATTTTACTGTTAATCTTCTGAATTTCTGATTGCTATCTCTCTATGGATTTTTCCAGCTTATTAAATTTTTTATTATGTTCTTGAATAACCTTTTTAATTTCTTCAGCTGCTTTATCTGTGTGTTCCTTGGCTTGTTCTGTGTATCGCCTGATTTCCTTCGTGATGTCTTGAAGTGTTCTGTATATTAAGCTTTTGTATTCTGCAACTGGTAATTCCAGGAAGGCACTTTCATCTAGAAGATCCCTTGATTCTTTGTTTTGAGAGCTTGTTGAGGCGATCGTGCTCTGTTTCTATATGTGACTTGATATTGACTGTTGTCTCCGAGCCATCTATAAGTTCTTGTATTAGTTTATTTTATGTTTGCTTAATGTATTGTAGTTTCTTGCTTTGTTTTGTTTTGATATCCCCAGATGGGTTGCTCAAGTGAGCTATCTTGATTATTTTCACCTTTGGAGCTCTGACATCCTGTCCCCAGATGGCTAGAGCTGTTATCAGGTATATCAGTCTAGGAGCCCATTCGCTTTTCTTGTATGAATTCAGCTCAGGTGCCCAGGTAGTTGGTCATCAAGTATGTGGTACAGGCTCTGCCCTACAGTCTTAGAGGGGCAGGAGTGATTGGTGTAGCTGCCAGTATCTGGTTGCAGCTGGGGGTCACACTCTGAACAAGGCAGGGGCCTGAGAATCGTCCCCCAAGTGTCTCTGAAGAAAGCATGTCCCTTTTCCCTAGAGCTTACAGGTAGGTGGGTTCTGCAGACAGACCATGGGCACCCAGTGATTTTGGTTGTAGGGACTGGGAGATACCAGTTATCTTTGGACCCATGTTGCAGGGGGCTGGGTGACCTGAGTGGAGCCACCAGTCCTTAGGCCCTGGATGTGGGTAGGTGAGGACCTTGTTTAATAGGCAATGCGGTGTGAAACATCAAACACCCATGTCTCCACTGCACAGCTGAAACAGTTGTAGTCTGCCACACGGGCCCATTCTCCTGAAATAGGCCCACACAGGTCCATGCTGGGGGAAAGGTATTCAAAGTCCATGGACTGTTCATGGCTGGACAGGAGCTGCTTCTGTCCTGAGCTCCCCCGGTTAGTGGAGCTGGCAAATTATCTTTTCCTCCAACTGTGAATTTATTCCTTCTCCAAGGACAGGAGGATGGCGCTTGGTGCTCAACAGGGCCTATCTCAGGCCCAGGGAAATAAACAGCCACTGAAGCTGGCTTGGGGGCAGGGAGCACGGTAAAATATTCACAAGTACTTAGTTTTTGCCAAGAGCACCATTCTTCTCTGGTTCTGGAGGTGTGAGTAGGCTGTGTGGCTGGCTGCTTCTCCCTGAGGAAACTGCAGCCAAACGCTAGTATCAGGCCATCACAGCCACTCCCAGGAATGGTGCCTGAGGGCTCCCGGCAGTTCAGATCCGGTAATTCCTCTCTGCTTCTGAACCGTCTCTTCCTCCCCCTGCCTCTCAGTCTCTTTTCTAACATTGCCTTTGATGTTCAGGGCTCCTAGCTTATCATAAATATAATTGTTTCACTTGTTTTTTCAGGTCTTTGTTGTAAGAGGGCTTGCCGGAATCATCTGTCTATTCCGCCATCTTGTCCTGGCCTCCCCACTATTGTTTTTATACCATCAGTGCAAATGATGTATGAAAAAGGCAAATAACATCTTAGTATTATTAACAAAATTGTTTTAACTTAATGGACCACCTGAAAGGATGGACCACACTTTGAGAACCACTGCTCTAGAGATTACAATATGCCTTCTCAACTTAATACAGTCTACTTAGAATTAATATTATACCACATCACATAAAATATAAGACTCACCTGTTGTGTTTCTCTTCTTTCAAGGATTGCAGCTCTGCACTGCCTACAGTGTAGTCCAATGCATAAGAATAGTTGCTTCATGTATTTTAGCCAGTTTTATAATTGTTTATGACAGGAGAGTAAGCCCATTACTAGTTACTCTGTTATGGCCAAAATCACAACTCCTACAGCAGCTTAAAGTCATAATTATTAAATTTTGTATCTATGTAGAAAAGTGTGTGTGTACATAAATACAGGAAGAGAACTTGAAAAAATAAGAACTGTTTAAAAAAATGTATTAGGATATTTAAATGATAGGTAAAGCTCTTTGTTTTAAAATATTTTCTTTATTAATGTAATGATCAAACCAAACCAAACCTGTTGCTGTCGAGTCAATTCTGACTCATTGCAGCTCTATAGGGCAGAGTATAACTGCTCCTTAGGGTTTCCAAGGCTGTAAATCTTTTTTTTCCCCCCTTTCTTATTGTACTTTAGATGAAGGTTTACCGAGCGGATTAGTTTCTCATTAAACAATTAATACACATATTGTTTTGTGACATTGGTTGCCAACCCCATGGCATGTCAACACTCTCCCCTTTTCAACCCTGGGTTCCCCGTTACTGGCTTTCCTGTCCCCTGCTGCCTTCTCGTCCTTGCCCCTCAGCTGGTGTGCCCACTTAGTCTCATTTTATTTTGTGGGCCTGTCTAATCTTTGGCTTAAGGGTGAACCTCAGGAGTGACTTCAATACTGAGTTAAAAGGGTGTCCCGGGGCCATACTCTCAGGGTTTCCCCAGTCTGTGTCAGACTGGTAAGTCTGGTTTTTTTTTTTTTTTGTGAGTTGGAATTTTGTTCTACGTTTATCTCCCGCTCTATCTGATACCCTCTATTGTGATCCCTGTCAGAGCAGTCAGTGGTGGTAACCAGGCACCATCTAATTGTACTAGACTCCGTCCAGTGGAGGCTGTGGTAGTTGTGATCCATTAGTCCTTTGGACTAGTCTTTCCCATGTGTCTGGTTTTCTTCATTCTCCCTTGCTCCAGATGGGGTGAAACCAGTGGAGTATTGAGGATGGCCATTCACAAGTTTTTAAGACCCCAGATGTTACTCACCAAAGTAGGATGTATAACATTTTCTTTATAAACTATGTTATGCCAATTGAGCTAGATATCCCCTGAGACCATGGTCCCCGGCCCTCAGCCCAGCAGTTCAGTCCCTGAGGGAGTTTGGATGTGTCTGTGAAGCTTCCATGACCTTGCGAATGCCGTAAATCTTTGTGGAAGCAGACTGCCACATCTTTCTCCCACAGAGTGGCTGGTGGGTTTGAACCGCCAACCTTTTGGGTAGCAGCTGAGTACTTTAACCACTGCATACCAGGGCTCCTTATTATAACGATAGCTCTTGTAATAAGTATGAATTTGTTATAGAGTTAACAATTGTTAAAATAGTTTTAGGCTGAAACTAATAAACTCCGTTTATTCCTTTTACCTAGGAATAAATATTTTATTTTTAATTCACTAGCCATGTAATATAGCTGTCAAATTTGTCTTTAAATTGTGTTCCATAGTAAGACTTTTACATACACAGTAAATGACAAACACAGGAAAATATACGGTCCGCGTAGTTTTCGCTGGATGCTTTGGTTTATACCTGATTATTAAAAATCATAATAGGAAGCAGTACCACATTCAGCATAATTTTCTATAGATAGGATTCTCAAAAACTTAAGTACTCAAGCTGAACAAGTGTGTGTGTGTGTTTTAATTTTTCCAAACCCAGCCAAGTGCACAATTAGACCATTAGTGATATCAACTTAAAACTAAAGCAGTTGTATAGAATTGTATAGAATCATTCAGCTATACAGAAGGAGGAGGAAATGCGAGTGCATGTTAAATATATATATATATACATTCCCACTGCCGTCAAGTTGACCGCGACTCATAGTGACCCCGTAGGACAGAGAACTGTCCCATTGGGTTTCCAAGGCAGTAATCTTTATGGAAGCAGATTGCCACATCTTTCTACTGCAGAGTGTCTGGTGGGTTCAAACCACCGACCTTTCAGTTAGCAGCCAGGCACTTAACCACTGCACAACCATGTCATAAAACTGAGGTCATAGGACTGATGACTACCACAAAATTATAAGACTAATTCCAGCCATGTTGTAAAAATTTATCTTGTTCAAAAATCTTATTTTTGAAGTTTCTTTTTTTTTTTTTTTCAAAATTTTAGGAAAAATATTCAGTATATTTTTCTGAATTGTCTTTTTTTTTCTTTTTAAGAAAACATATCTTCCTTTTTATTTTTAGCTCCCCCGCCAAGAAGGATGTTGTAAAGTTTTAATGACCATTGTTGTATTTCTTAAATGCATAATATAGGTTTTATGTAAATATACTTTAAAAAAAAATGACCTCTAGTCGAAACAGCTTTGTAATAGTTAAGGAAATTTTAAGACAGTTCTCTCTTATGCCCACCATTCTAACATAATGGTTTTTATTTCACTGTTTTAATCTTTACTCAATGTGTGTATAATTTTATATAGTTGTAATGCATGTACAATTTTGTGTTCTGCTTTTTCTAACCTCATATTATTTCATAAGCACTTTACCATGTTGTTACATAGCCTTCATATTTATCATTTTAAATGTCTACATAATATTTAGTTACCATAATTTTTCACTCACCAATCATCAAGGTTGTTTCCAATTACTTGCTGTTGTATTTAGTGTTCCAGTGAATATATTTGTGTATTTAACATGTCTGTTGTTTTGAGTTACTTTGTTACAATAAATTTCCAGAAATACAATTCATAGGTCAAACAATATGAACCATTTTTTTTTCTTTGATGGTGTGAGGGTGGTGGTGATTGTTAAGTGCCTGATTATTTTCAGTTTGTTTATTAGTTGTTTTTCTCTGTGCTTACATTCAGTTGTAGTTGTATTTATTACTAATACAAACATGAGTGATTCTTATTGGTGGCTCCTGAATTTTAGGGCATGTGAATCAGAGCCTTCTAATATAAAGAACATCCATAAA
Organism: Elephas maximus indicus; assembly: GCF_024166365.1. Classification (NCBI taxonomy): domain Eukaryota; kingdom Metazoa; phylum Chordata; class Mammalia; order Proboscidea; family Elephantidae; genus Elephas; species Elephas maximus. The sequence continues at coordinate 69,613,740 of NC_064824.1, read as the reverse complement.
GCAGCAGGTCTGGTAGAAATCCCCATAAATACAGTAGGAACATTTTATAGATTTCTGTGGGGACTCTGTAACTGAACAGAGGAAAAATCTGCTCTGCAGGAGCTTAGGGTATAATATTCCCCTCACTTAGCAGTTAAGAAAATGAAGCAACATAAAGAACAGTGTAAGGAAGTTAGAGTAATTTAAGAAATAACTAAATCTATTAAATGCTCAGGAAGAAGCAAGTTAAAATAACAGTTTTATAACAGATTCTCAAAGTTAAGGGGCCACATATGCTGTCATTGTCTCACAGCTTGATTCTTCACAGAGAAATGGATTGTTCAGTTTTCTTTCCTGTATGCTGTAGAAATTTGTAGATGAGAAGAGCTTGTTTCCAGCCTTAGCCATGCTATTTTTTTAGTTAATGGCTTCTTGCCCTTAATGTCACAACTGTCGTGTAAATACTATACATACATATATATATATTTACACATACAGCATATAAAGTATGATGGCTTATTTACTGTATATTAAAGTATGTCAAAACAAATCTAATCTCATTCATTAAAGCAAATGATGAAGTTGCTTAATGATTATTTAGCTTATAAAAGTTTGGGTTTTATTTGAAATGCTGGTGATAAAAATTTTCACAAAACTCTGATTTTTAAGTTATCATTTACTTTTCCTGGAGACTTCAGTATACCGGTTTTGATCCTTCTCAAAAGAAAGCAGTTTCTTACCTTTCAGTGGTATATTTATAGCCAGGTCACTAAAATATACCCTCTCATACCTGATTGCATAAACATGACTTAAAATAGGTCCAAGTTTAGCATCAGTCCACCTAAACCACCTCCTTATTCTGTCATTGCTGTTTTCCCAGATACTCAGTTTTAACCTCAGAATCATTCCTGACCCATACTCTTCTCTCCTATCACCTAGTTAATCTCCAGGTCATAACCAAAATTTTTCTCAATATCTCTCCCCCATCCCCACCTCCACTCTTCTTTCTGTTTTCCATTGCCATCATCTTAGTCCTAGGGGCTCATTATTTCTAGACCACTGCAAGGGTCTTCTAATTGGCCACCCTTCCTCCCATCCCTCCGCCCCTTCACTGTATCTTGCACATTACTCAACTGTCCTGCCCACATTGAAGATCGTCTGAAACCTGACCATTACTCAGCTCCCAGCTTCATTTGCAGCTACCCAAGAGAACCAGCCAGAATGTATTTTTTTCATTGTTTCCTGTATAGGCCATGCATATTCCCAGCTTTGTAATGACACATGGAATTGCCCCATTTCCTTTTCCCCTAACCTAAGCCCAAACCCTCCTCCTCCATTAAGCCTTCCTGTTTGCTCCAGCAAGCGTTTGTTGGCTACATTCCCACTCATCAGGTGCTAACCATGTAGGCTGCATTGTATTATCATTTACTTTTTGTTTATTTGCCTGCATTGCTAGAATGTAAACCCATGGAGGGCAAGGATTATGTCTTAAATCTCTTTATCCCCACTGCCTTGGTAGATGGTAATAGACGGATGGTTGTGAGGATGGACTTTGAAATGAGACAAACCTGGGTTTGAATTCTGCTTCTGCCACTTACCAGCTATATGACTTTGAGCAAGTTACTACATTTCTGTTTCCTCATATAGATTAAATAAGAAATATATGTGTGTAATTTTTTTTTTTTAATGTACTTAGCACAGGACCTGGCATAGAATAAATAATGAATGGTGGTAATTATTATTGTAGTAATTATGATCATGTGTAAGTGTTCTGTTAATGTTTATTGATCACCATAATGATGCACCTCCAAGAATTTTGTAATTTATCCCTTTCTCAGCAGTAGAATGACTACAGATACCATAGGATAGATAACAGTGCTAGGGTTTTTTCCTATACTTGTCAGTAGGCTATATGGAACTTAATTTTTTTTTTTTTAATTTTTATTGTGCTTTAAGTGAAAGTTTACAAATCAAGTCAGTCTTTCATACACCTTGCTATGTATACTCCTAGTTGCTTTTCGCCTAATGAGAAGGCACACTCCTTCTCTCCACCCTCTTTTTCTGTGTCCATTCAGCCAGCTTGTGTTTCCCTCTGCCTTCTTATCTCCCCTCCACAGAGGAGCTGCCCACATAGTCTCATGTGTCTACTTGATTCAAGAAGCCCACTCCTCACCAGTATCATTTTCTGTTTTATAGTCCAGTCCAATCCCTGTCTGAAGAGTTGGCTTTGAGAATGGTTCCTGTCTTGGGCTAACAGAACGTCTGGGGACCATGACCTCTGGGATCCTTCTAGTCTCAGAAAAAACAGACCATTAAGTCTGGTGGGGCTTAAATTTTATTATATGATTTTTTTAATTACTATCTAAAAAATGGCTTATTCTAGGGAATTGCTTCACTCATTTATAGTCTTGCCTATTGAAAATAAAGAAGTACAAACTTTGTAAAAACAAAATCAAGAAATTACCATTTTTTATATTAAAAAGTTGCTTCTTTTCCAAGAAAGACATTTTTGCAGCTGAAAATAATGTGTGTACATATAAATAAAAACAAATCTGTTGCTGTTCAGTTGATTCTGACTCATTGTGACCTTATAGGACAGAGTAGAACTGTCCCATAGGGTTTCCACATCTGTAAATCTGTACTGAAGCAGACTGCCACATCTTTTTCTCATGTGGAGTGGCTGCTGGGCTCCAACCACCAGCCTTTCAGTTAGCAGCCCAGAGCCATTGCACCACCAGGGCTCCTTTTCTGTACATAAATTTCTGTACCTAGAGGGAGAATAAATTTTGAAATGAAAAATACTTATAGGAAATGCCAGATCTTAAAAAAGTGACCCTTTTTACATGGAACCAAGTAGTCTATCATTTCAATGTAAATGAATCCATTTGTAATAATTAAAATAGTTAATAAGAAAAATAAATCCAATGTTACTTTAAAAAACACATATACACAAATACAGGGGAGTATAAAATATTTTAAAAACTCCTATCTCTTTGACAGCAGAGTATTAGAGTGCAAGTATTATAAAAGGAGCTTTAAAAAAACTATTAAAGAATGTCCTATTCCTAAACTAACAACAACAACAAAAAAAAAAAAACATATTAATTTAGCCTTAGAGTAGAAAACAGCAAACTGTACCAACAGCCAAATAATCAGACACCAGAGTGTTCTGGGAACAATACGTCAGCAGCCCCTTCCAAGCAGTGTCTGGGGTTTACAACGCGACCAGATCTAAACAGGACTGTAGGAGTTTCAGGGTCGTACCAGCAGTATCAGAAGGAACATCTGATGCAAAATATATTCATTTGACATGGACTGTGTTGGTGTCATTCGTCTTTGACTAATCCAGAATGAAAGATGTGCCCCTTGTCACCCTGTAAAAGCATGTTTTACGGTCTTTTTGTTTTTTTGTCAGGGATCATATGCAATGGTCAAAAGAAGAAGAAGAAGCAGCCAGAAAAAAAGTAGAAGAAAACTCAGCTGTTCGAGTCCTTCTGAAAGAGCAAGGTAGATGACTACATGCTGTAACTCCTGGAGCCAGGTTTTTGTGTTTTACCTTCCAGGGATTCAGTTCACACCTCATTCTCTTGCCCTCCTAATTGTGCCATTACTTTTGAGAGTTCTTAGCATCCATCTATGCCAATTCACTTGTTCCACTTGGGAGAATTCCTAGTTCCTCCAGTATAGCGGGGCCAAGGTTAATGAAGCCAATTGTGAATCCACCCTCTAATTTGTCTTTTGGTAGTCATATTATTGCTTTTTCTGGACGTACACACACACACACACACACACACACACACAAGGTGGCATTTCAAACAAGATATAAAAATAGAACTTTAAAATTCTCCACTTGCTATGCTTATTTTGGTATGCTACTGTGCATCTCACATGCTACAATCTCCCAACAAATTCCAAATGTCATTGATCTTTTAGGAGAAACTTAAAGTTTCAATACTGATTTAAGGCCTTTGATATTTACAGTTTAATTTAGGTAAAGTCTTGCCAATCTTCAAAAATAGTTTGTAAAAAATTGGCCTATGTCTTTCTCACCACATAACCAGGAGCACAAACTTGCCCCAACTTCTGTACCCTCTAGATAGGATTTTTTTTTTTAACTTTATTTTTCTTAAAATGATTTCTCCTTTAGAACAGTTTGGTTATTTTTCTTTTTCCTTTTTTAAAAATAGTTTATTAAAGTACTGCATACTTTAATAATACACACAGGAAATAATAATAATACACATAGTAATACACACAGAAATTAATACAAATCATAAATAAATTTTAACAAAATGAGCATACCTATATAACCAGCACCTATCTCAAGAAACAATATTACCGGTAATCCAGAATCTCCTTCATGTCCCTTCCCAATTACAATAACCCTTCTTCCACCTCTTCCCCCACAAAGAGCAACCACTATTCTGGCTTCCAGTACCATAGATTCATTTTTCTAGAACAACTTGGTTCTTGTTATCATTTCTCAGCCACTCTTATAGCCACATCAGTATAACCATTAGACAGAGCAGAGGTCAGCAATCTATGGCCTAAGGGCCAAGCCTGGCCCTCTGCCTGTTTTTATAAATAAAGTTTCACTGGAACAAAGGTATACTCATTTCTTTACAAAATATCTGTGACTGCTTTTAAGGTATAACCACAGAGTTGAGTAATTGCAACAGAGACCATATGGCCTGCAAATATTAAAATATATACTATCTGGTCATTTATAGAAAAAGTTTGCCAGAATTTTGTTTCTAGAGTGATCAGCTGTCTGGAAACTCCCCAGGTAAAGATGTCTGCATTCCTCTGTAAAAGCCAAGCATAATGAAAATCACAAATCTCACTGATAGGTAACTATTGTTCCAGTGACGTTGGTCTAAAATTGAGGCTGAAGTTTGAAGCAAAAGTAGCTGTAGAAACTGAGTTAATGAGACATTAGCTCCCTTGAAGGGGATAGTGATGATCTATCTTATCCTCTGGCATCGTTTTCTATTCCTTACAGCTAGTTCTCCTTCCTCATCTTAAGCATTAATGTGTCCTAGGGGGTGGACAGGAAAGGGGACCACCTGATCCAAAATGGAACCATTCTATTTTTATGAGCTCCAGCCGTGCAGGCCTGGAGTGGGATATGGTCAGGGAGTGTTGGGGCTGGATTTGAGGGTGCATACCAGTGGCAATTCTCCTGCTTGCAAATCAGCCAGCATAGCATTCCTTTGTAGGAACTCTGTCACACTGTTTCTGAGGAAGTATAACTTTGCTTCTTTGCCAGCAGCTGCACAGACATATTTTCCACATTACTAAAGCTTTTGCTAGCAGCCACCTGGATGTGACATAGAGTCAAGCCCAAACTGGATTAAAAGTTATCTGTCATCTTAATTCATTTCCAGGAAGTTAAAAATTATCCACAGTGTATTTCCTGATAATACAAGAAACCAAGGATTTTTTTTCGTCCTCTTTTGAATATTTCTCTTTAGAACATGAATAGATGAGCAGTGCTGATAATGTTCACTTAAAGTGCTCTGTACGGTGGCTGCCTGTTTTGGCCTATTTATGTTAACAATGAACTTGAGTGAAGCTAATGAGAAGGTTATTTTAGGGCCTTGGAAACCGCAGTAAAGGAAAATGACAGTTCCCACAGAACCATAATGTGACTGAAATAGAAAGGTGGTGACTGGCCTCTCTCTATAGAAGCAGGAAAAGCAGGCCGTGGAGGACTGAGGATACTGCTTTGAAGCATTTGGTTTGCGTATTAGCATGTCCAGCCTCTTTCTGAGCAAGTTTTCTGGCCACTGTGGAGACACAGAACAAAAGATTCCATTTCAAAATGACTCGAAGTGGTAGAGGTTTCTGCTGGGTCCCCTCTGCATCCCCTCTGTAACTCTGCTCAGTATGGTGGACTTCATATATGTCAGGGAACTGATACAGGGAGAGGAGCACACGATAGGGGTGACCGTTTCATCACACTTAAGCGAGGTTGAGCAGAACAGCCATGCTGAGGCTGCTGTGAAGATGGTAAAGAAAGAAAACTTGTCCTGAGGAACTATGTTGAGTGATGGGACCTTGTTGTTGTTGCATATCATTGAATCGATTCCGACTCATACCAAAAATACATCCCTATATTACAAAGTAGACCTGCCCCATAGGGTTTCCTAGGCTATAATCTTTATGGAAAGAGCTGTGGTGGCACAGTGGTTAAGTGTTCGGCTGCTAACTGAAAGGTCGGTGCAGGGACAGATTACCCAATAAGCAAGGTATGCATGGGCTGACTTGTGCTTACTTACTAATCTGTAGTGTACAGTTTCACCGTAAACCCGTGTGGGGTACCTTGCTTACTGGTTAATCCACCCATCATCCTCCAGCCTCTCTGTGGCAGAAAGATATAGCAGTCTGCTTTCGTGAAGATTTACAGCCTTGGAAACCCTATGGAGCAGTTCTACTTTGTCCTGTATGGTCACAATGAGTCAGAATAGATTCCGCAGCAATGGGTTTGGGGTTTTTTTAGTAACATTTAAGGAGCAAATCAGCGGGTCTTTTCTCCTGTGGAGAAAGCTGATGGATTTGAACTTAGACCTTTCAGTTAGCAGTTGAGCGCTTAGCAGGTTGCACTACCAGGGATCCTTACAGTGAGAGAAAACACCTACCTATCCATTCAATCCAATCTCTGCTAGGGGACTGGACCCAGCAAGGCTTCTGATTTGATATTTAATGTTTCTGATGAATATGGGTCAAGGTGAATCGATTCATTTAAAAGCTCTGTTCCCAAACTTTCAAGATCTTCAAGGCTTTGACATGATTCTTCTGCCAGTGCCTCTGTTAACTACCATCTCCTCTTATCTAGAAGATTCCTGAGTCTTTGAAAGAGCCAGTTTTCTGCCATCACAAAGTATTTCACGTGCAGGTTATTATGCAGCAGGATCTCTGTTCATTGACCTTATCTCACTTATTTGAATGCCACAGGGTAGAAATACTGCTGGTTCTCCCATGCTGGCCAACTCTCCAGCACATTTGTCTGTTTCCGTATGTCATTTTCCCCTGTCACTCCCATTTCCCACTTCTCATGTACTGTCTCAGCTGGTGGTGAGAACTGAAGTTAGGAAACCCCTTCATAATTCTGAGAATAAGAATTTATCCATCGCTGATAATAGAGTGGAAACCCTGATGGCATCATGGTTAAGAACTACTGCTGCTAACCAAAAGGTCAGCAGTTTGAGTCCACCAGGCACTCCTTGGAAACCCTATGGGGCAGTTCTACTCTGTCCTACAGGGTCGCTAGGAGTCGGAACTGACTCTACAGTGATTTTTTTTTTTTCTTTAAATAATATAGTTTTTTGCCAAGGGACGTTTATGTTTCGGTTCTGTAATTAAAATGTATAACATCTAGGCTCTCGTTGACAATATTTCTTTCAGTTAGATTGCCAAGATAAGTAATTTTTAAATTCCACATTTTCTTTAGGTAATTTGTTTTAAATTGTATCACAGCCTATATTTCTTTTAAAAGCAGGTTAATTCAGAGGGATGAGAAAGATACTTTTAGCAGTTTTTGAGTTAACATGATTGTATTTTATAATTTCCTAAAAACATCTCCAGTGTGTTATATCTCAGCTGATTATTTACCAAATGTAATGGATTTTTAAAACTTAATAATAAAAGCAACTGCTATTTTTATTTGAAAATACCCTTGTAAATAACCACCTACCTAGGGTAAAATATCTATGTCAAGCAAAATAGCAAAACAATCTCATCATGCCTTATCTTATATATATCTTACCACTTGAGAGAATGTCCCATGTGGAAAAAAAATAGAAAAAGAAAGTTTTGTGCGCTTTTAAACTTAGGGTTTAGACTTGTTTGTAAGTTTGCTTAAATTACTTAAAGTTACTTAAAATTTCATGCAGTGCTCTCAGGAGTATACTTTTAATTTTGTAACCTTAAGCGTTTTCTTTTATTAGACAAGGAATTTTACCAGTGACACATGGAAATTTCCAACTTTGAGAGTTCAGGTATTTACGTAATTGATGTGTAAAAATAACTTTAAATTGCTTTTTGTTACATAGCAACTTAGAATAAATTTTCATAATTCACATTAATCATTATATATGTCAGAGATGCATAAGTGGTTTAATTCAGTTTCTTAGTTGTGATATTCAGTGTGATTCGGGGTGAATTCTGAATACTTAAGTATGGTTAGTGTGTCATATTCCTTCTTCCCCTCAGCAGTATTGAATTTAATAAGTGAATAATTGAGAAGTTGCTTCATCTGGCTGTGGTTAAACAGATTACTACATCCCTTTTACTGTCTTTGGCAGATAACTGTGAATCTGCAACCTAGCATAGTAAAATGAAAAAATGGCTCCTTCAAGAAGAATTTATTATTAATATACCTGTTTAGAAGGTCAGTTAGACAAGATGAAGAAAGGACTGTTTTCTCTACACTGTATTCTTTTATCAGTATTGGCCTGAACTTGTGATGAATTAACAGCAGGTTGAGACTAAATTTTTCACTTACAGTCCAAGAGTTAACTCTTCCAATTCCTGTTACCACAGACACTCTCATGGTTAGGAAATTACATTATACTCTGAAAGTGTTTGTTGTCTCATAATCATAATTATGATGAGTTTGATTGAGCCTCTGTAGGGCCTCACAAGATGTCACACATTACTGGGAACCTATGGAGTAGACAGCATTGATTGGAGATATTGCCAAAATCAGAAAGCAGAAAAAAAAGGGGCTGGGAGGCAGTCTATTAGACTTTACTCCAGCCCATCCTTCTCTGTTCTATTTCTGTCCCACAAACCTGTTTATTCTCATAGAGCATTTTACGTTCCCATTGCTTACCATCATTTCATTGTATGCTTTTGCATAGTTTCTATTTTATGTAATTCAAAGAATGGAGTTTAGTTAATTCTGTATTTCTGATCTGTTTTAATGAAGGTTAATGACAATCAAGATTAGTTTTAGGATTTGCTTATACTGATTATAAGTCCTGCTGGAGTTTTCATTTCAACTTGATGCGTCATAATTTAGATGAAAGTACAGTATCAGAAAAACAGGTTATTTTCAGAAATGTTTGGAGGGGATGACTATCGACTTTGTTAGGAAGGTAGTATAATTTAATGGTTAAGAGCCTGGGATTCAGAGTCCAACAGACTTGTTCCAGGTCCTGGCTCTACTACTAGCTGAGTGACCTTGGGAAATTTTTTATCTCCTCTAATTTTTAATTGAGGGGCCTGGAGGTACAATGGTTAAAGCACTCAGCTGCTAACTGAAAGTTGGCAGCTCGAACCCGATAGCTGCTCCAAGGGAGAAAGATTAGGCAGTCTGGTTTCATAAATATTTACAGCCTTGGAAACCATATGGGGCAGTTCTGCTCTGTCCTATAGGGTTGCTATGAGTCGGAATGGGCTTGACGGCAATGGGCGGGAACCTTTAATTTCTTCATCTGTAAATTGGAATAATCATGTGCTGATCTTAAGAGTATTGTTAGGATTAAATAGGGAAAAAAAAAATCCAAGTAAAACATTTGACATAGTGTCTGGCACATAATAAACACTCGATATGTATTATTGTTATTATTTTTAATGCTGTTGTTATTGGCATAATGATTTATGCAATTGTTTAAATTTTTTTCTTCTAATTCCTGGGTTGGAAATACTTGAGAAAGTGATCTTGAAAGTATATATACTAGTAGATCTTGACCATTGTCTTCTAATAGTTGTTGTTGTTAGGTGTCATCGAGTTGCTTTTTTGACTCATAGCGACCCCAAGTGATAGAATAGAACTGCCCCTTAGGGCTTTTTAGGCTGTAATCTCTACAGAGCCAAAACCTTGGTGGCACAGTGGTTAAGTGCTTGGCTGCTAACTGAGAGGTTGGTGGTTCAGAACCACCAGCTGCTCTGCAGGAAAAAGATGTTGCAGTCCACTTCCGTAAAGATTTACAGCCTTGGAAACCCTATGGGGCAGTTCCGCTCTGTCCTATAGGGTCACTATGAGTCAGAATCAACTCAGCGGCGATGGGGTGTGGTTTTGGTTTTGGGAGCCTTTATGGAAGCAGCATGCCAGGTCTTTCTCCCCTAGCAGAACTGCTTGGTGGGTTCAAACCTCCAACCTTTCGGTAAGCGGCCGAGTACTTAATGATTGTGCCACCAGGGCTCCTTCTTCTAATAGTAGTCAGGTCATTTTTAGAGATTGGATAGGCTAGGGTTGAGTTTACGTGCTTAATATATGTGATATCTGCCTCAGATTGCATTCCTCTCACTACAGGTTCATTTTCTTTATGAACTGTAAAAATTAAAACAGTAGTTCAGCCTCATGTTTAAAATATAAGTATGATCCAAAATTTTAGTTTGTAGAACTGATAATGTTCTTCATAAATTCATAGGGTTTAATAGGAAAGTACATAGAATTTTTAAAACATAAATAGGCTTTAAAAATACTCGAGTTCAACCTCCTCATCATAGTTTCTCTACATGAAGAAACTATTTAGGCAAATTGAATGATGAATTCAGTTAAAATTCTTCATCTTTGTATAAGATACAGGCAAAACTTTACAAAAGAAAGAATTAACTAATAATCATTAAATTGCTACCATCATCCCGAATGTTCTTCTGATTTTAATGGATGGATATAAAATTTATTTTACAGAGTTGCAATCAGCATTATTTGTGACTGTTTCCCTCAATATTATTATACTTTAATTTTTCATTCTCATATAAGGTTTTGATGTGCTGCAGTTTGCTTGATCATCCTATGTTGTTGGGCATTTGAGCTATTTCCTACTTTTAAATACAACTGCTATGAATATTTTACTTCAGGTTACCATCTACCCCAATTAATTCTTAGGGGAATAGTTCCACAAATTAATCACGATATAGTATTATATTCTAGTTACCATTTGACTCAAATTCACTTCACAAGTAGCTTAATATTGGAAACTCAAATACTAGCCCAAGCCTGCTGCCATCGAGTTGAGTCTGACTCATAGTGATCCTATAGGACAGAGTAGAACTACCCCCATAGGGTTTCCAGGGTGCATCTGGTGGGTTCAAACTAACGACCTTTTGGATAGCAGCCAAGCAGTTAACCACTGTGCCACCATAAAAACCAAACCAAACCTGTTGCCGTTGAGTTGATTCCGACTCATAGCAACCTTATAGAACAGAGTAGAGCTGCCCCATAGAGTTTCTGAGGAGTGCCTGGTGGATTCAAACAGCCAACCTTTTGGTTAGCAGCTGTGGCATGTAACCAGGGTTTCCTGTGCCACAAGGGCTTCTCAAATACTAGGTATTTGACTAGAAGTATGTCTTTGTAGATGGCTGCTTTTTATTAGACTGAGAATCTATTACCAGCATGGCATGAGTTACAAAGAGAGTTTTTAAGGTAAAGGAAGAAGAGAAAAGATAGAAGAAGACCCTGGGGTATTTTTCTAGTTCCCCCGAGTCTGATTTCAGAATGTTGTTTTATTTTCATGCACAGTATGATCAGGTACATGTCAATTATTAAAAGCAGACATAGAACTATTTTAGACATAAACGCACAGCATTTTTAAATGAACCATAAATAGGCTTCTTTCCATTAGTGCAGATGTGAAGATGTGTTTTTTACTTCAACATAACATAATTCTTTTGTTACAGAGATCCACTTTCATTTCTCAGCCCTTAAATACAGATGGGAATTTCTGTCTTTATAGCAGTCCCGCTGCCAGATACAATTCAGCCTTGATGGGAAGGAAGTCTTGTGGCCAGATGGGTGGAGATCCATGGTACAAGGCCATAAAGATAAAAATGGAAGGAAGAAAAGGAAAACTAAAGGGTTCAGGACAGGGCTCTGGGAACAAAGATGAACCTAACTGCAGACAACTGCTTAAAGTTATAAAGGAAATGAGTTTTTATTTTAGTTCAGTTCATTTTTTAATAGATGGTAGATTCACATGGATCAAAATTCAGATGAAAATTCTGCCTCCAACTCTGGTCCTTAACCACTCCGCGCGCCTCTCTGGAGGCAATCAGTATTACTAATTATGTGATTATCCTCACAGAAGTATTCTGTACATATACAAACAAATATGTATGTGTATGTATATATATATATATATTTGAGCTGTTTCCCACTTTTTCTTATTATAGATACAACTGCTATGAACATCTTTACTTTAAGTTACCTCCTACCCCAGTTAATTCTTAGGGAAATAGCTCCACAAATTAACTAAGATACTATATTCTAATTACTGTTTGTATACACACACACACATATACACACACACACACACAATGTGCATATATGTGTGTGATTTTTACATAAATGGCTACATAATACACTTTTGTACATCTTGCTTGTTCGTCTGTTACCAAATCCTGGAAATTGTTCTATATCAATAGAAACCTTTTTCATTCTTTGGAAGTACTTTTAAAATGTCATATGCCCACATTGGGTGAAAGTAATCCCTAACCCAGGAATTAGACCTGGTGCATAATAGTATTCAAGAAATGTTTGTTGAATGAACAAATGAGTAGATGAATTAGTTATTTTATTAATTAAAGGTACAGATAGCAAGAGGCAGTAAGATAAGAATTGCCTGGAGCCCCAAGACTGTTGACCTAACCCTGATCCAGGGATCCAGGGAAATCTAAGGGATGACATCACAAAATACATATCGGTTTTAAGAAAGCATCAGAAATTCTTTTTAAGGCCTCTTGTTAGGAGATACCAGTAACTACGAGTTGACTCTGGAGGTGGAAGGAAGAATGAAGTTGTGGGATGACCCCTAGACTCCAGGAGTCAGGAGCAGTGGTTCTGATTTTGAGGATATCCTTTCTCTAAAATAATGAAGAAACTGATAGGTTATTAGTAAAAATGTGATTATTAAGATTTCAAGATAAAACTGCAGAAAGTAGCTTGCGAAGATTATTCTCACAATAATTTATTGGCCAAACTATTAAAACAGAAGCAGATTTATGGGAATGGGACTAAAAATGCCACACCGTGACACATTTTAAGAGAATTAAAAACCTAGTAGTTTTAACCTTTAAGAGGTAAAAAAGAAAATCATCAGATAAATGAAAGTTATTATAATAATATTGTTATTAATAGGAGCCGCTGAGTCAGTTCCGACTCATAGCAACCCCGTGTATAACAGAACAAAACATTGCTCGATCCTGTGCCATCCTCACGATCTTTGCTATGTTTGAGCCCATTTTTGTAACCACTGTCAGTCCATCTCTCTGAGGGTCTTCCTCTTTTTCGCTGACCTCTACTTTACTAAGCATGATATCCTTCTCCAGAGACTGGTCCCTCCTGATAACATGTCTAATGAGACAAAGTCTTGCCATCCTTCCGTCTAAGGAGCATTCTGGCTGTATTTCTTCCAAGACAGATTTGTTCGTTCTTCTGGCAGTCCATGGTCTATTCAATATTCGTCACCAACACCATAATTCAAACACGTGATTCTACTTCAGTCTTCCTTATTCATTGTCCAGTTTTCACATGCATATGAGGTGATTGAAAATACCATGGCTGGGTCAGGCGCACCTTAGTCTTTGCTTTTAAACATTTTAAAGAGATTTTTTTGCAGCAGATTTGCACAGCGCATTGCATAGTTTGATTCCTTGACTACTGCTTCCATGGGCGTTCATCGAAGTACAGTGAAATTCTTGACAACGACAATCTTTTCTCCGTTTATCATGATGTTGCTTATTGGTCCAGTTGTGACAATTTTTGTTTTCTTTATGTTGAGGTGTAATCCACACTGAAGGCTGTAGCCTTTGATCTTCATCAGTAACTGCTTAAAGTCCTCCTCACTTTTGGTAAGCAAGGTTGTACCATCTGTGTGTCACGGGTTGTTAATGAGTCTTTCTCTAATCCTTATGCCCCATTCTTCTTCATATAGTCCATCTTCTTGGATTATTTGCTCAGCATATAGATCGAATAAGTATGGTGAAAGGATACAACCCTGACGTATAACTTTTCTGATTTTAAACCACGCAGTATCCCCTCGTTCTGTACAAACGACTGCCTCCTGGTCTGTGTACAGGTTCCTCATGAGCACAATTAAGTGTTCTGGAATTCCCATTCTTTGCAGTGTTACCCATAATTTCTTATGATTCATAGTTAAATGACTTTGTGTAGTCAAACACAGGTAAACATTTTTCTGGTATCCTTTGCTTTCAGCCAAGATCTGTCTGACATCAGCAGTGATATCTGTCATAGCATGTTCTCATCTGAATCCAGCTTGAATTTCTGGCAGTTCCCTGTTGATGTACTGCTTCAACTGTATTTGAATTACTTTCAGTAAAATTTTCACTTGCATATGATATTAATGATATTGTTCAATAATTTCTCCATTCTGTTGAATCATCTTTCTTTGGAATGGGCACAAATATGGATCTCTTCCAGTCGGCCGGCCAGGTAACTGTCTTCCAAACTTCTTGACGTAGACGGGTGAGCACTTCCAGTGTTACATCCATTTGTTGAAGCATCTTAATTGGTATTCTGTAAGTTCCTGGACCCTTGTTTTTCTGCCAGTGCCTTCAGTGCAGCTTGGACTTCCTCCTCCAGTACCATCGGTTCTTGATCATATGCTACCTCCTAAAATGGTTGAATGTCGACCAGTTCTTTTTGGTACAGTGACTTTGTATATTTCTTTGGTCACCTTTTGATGCTTCTTGTAGCATTCAATTTTTTACCTAGAGAATCCGTCAATAATTACAATTTAAGGCTTGAATATTTTCTTCAGTTTTTTCAGGAAGAGAAATGCCAAGTGTATTTTTCCCTTTTGGTTTTCTAACTCCAGGTCTTTGCACATTTCGTTGTAATAATTGATTTGTCTTCTCGAGCTGCCCTTTGAAATCTTCTGTTCAGCTATTTTACTTCATCATTTCTTCTGTTTGCTTTAGCTACTCTACATTCTAGAGCAATTTTCAGTCTCCTCTGACATCCATTTTGGTCTTTTCTCTCTTCTGTCTTTTTAATGACCTCTTGCTTCTTCACATGTGATGTTCTTGATGTCATCTCACAACTCTTGGTCTGCAGTCATTAATGTTCAGCACATCAAATCTATTCTTGAGATGGTCTCTAAATTCAGGTGGGATTTTCTCAAGGTCATACTTTGGCTCTCGTGGACTTGTTTTAGTTTTCTTCAGCTTCAACTTGAAATTGCATATGAGCAGTTGATGGCCTATTCTGCAGACCACTGATCTTGTTCTGCTTGATGATTCTGAGCTTCTAATAGTCTCTTTTCACAGATGTAGTCAATTCGATTTCTGTGTTTTTCATCCAGCTAGGTCCATATGTATAATTGTCATTTGTGTTGTTGAAAAAAGGTGTTTCCAGTGAGTAAGTTGGTGGTCTTTCAAAATTCTATCATGCAACGTTGCTTCTATCACCGAGGCCATATTTTCCAACTACCGATCCTTCTTTGTTTTCTAACTTTTGCATGCTAATCACCGGTAATTATGAAGGTACCTTGATTTCATGTTTGATCAATTTTAGACTGCAGAAGTTGGTAAAAAGTTCAGTTTCTTCATCTTTGGCATTAGTGGTCAGTGTGCAAGTTTTAATAATAGTCATATGAACTGGCCTTCTTTGTAGACACAAGGGTATTGTATCACTGACAGCGTTGTATTTCAGGATAGATCTTAAGATGTTCTTTTTAATGAAGAATGCGATGGTGTTCCTTTCTCTTCAATTTGTCCTTCCCAGCATAGTAGACCATATGGTTGTCTGATTCAAAATGGCCAATACCAGCGCCTAGGATATAGATCTTCAAGCGTTCCATTTCATTTTTGATAGCTTCCAATATTTCTTGATTCATACTTCATACTAATGTTAGAATTATTCAATATCAAATATAATTTTTATAAATGACAAATAATGTATGTAATATATTTAACAATATTTAATTATTAAATATATTTAGTCATTAAAAGAGTAACTAAGTGAAAATATAATTCATAGTAAAATAGATCTCTTTTTCTTTTCTATTTTAGTTAAGTATGAGAGTGAAGCTAGTAAATATTGGGACACATTTTACAAGATTCATAAGAATAAATTTTTCAAGGATCGTAATTGGCTGTTGAGGGAATTTCCTGAAATTCTTCCAGTTGATCAAAAAACTACAGAGAAGGTGGGAGAATTATCATGGGATCATGTAAAAACTAATACAGCAAATTGTTTCTCAAGAATGCACTGCCCTACTATGCCTGAAGAAAAAAATCACTACAAGAAAAATCCTGGCTCATCAAATGGTCGAAGCAAAGCAGAATCTGATTTTTCCAAACCAGACTCTGAAGAGCATAGAAAAGGACCTCTGAAGACTGACTTGTTTCCTGGTAGCAATGCCACTTTCAGAATACTAGAGGTACTGTATGTACTCTAGGGGCAAAGACAGGAGGTAGCAAATCATTTTACATACCATATTATTTTATTAATGGTCCAGGTTTTTCCAGATGGAAAATGATCAAATCTGACTAAATAAGTGTTTGGTATACTTTTGTGCATAACGAATATTTATGAGACTCATGTCTTTAATTAATTAGTCAGGTTTTTAGTTTGTGGTTTTAATTTTGTTTTTTGTTTGTTTTAATTCCTAACTTGAATGCATTTTTAAGTACCAAAAAGGTTTTGACCTTAATCTCTCTCTCTCTCCTCTCTCTCTGTTATAACCCCTTTTTAGGTGAAATAGAAATAAGTGAGATATATAATTTGCTATACTCAAGTGTCAACCTTGGTTTTTTAATTTTTAAAAATAAGTATTTTCTTTCTAATTATAAAGGTAATATAGATAATTACAGAGAATTTGCTCAATAGTAAAAAAAACACATTGTCATCGAGTTGATTCCAACTCATTGCGACACTATAGGACAGAGTAGAACTATTCCATAGAGCTTCCAAGGAGTGCCTAGTGGATTCGAACTGTCCACCTTTTGATTAGCAGCCAAGCTCTTAACCACTACGCCCCCAGAGTTTTCCTGCTAAATAGTAGATAAGATAAATGAAATTATCCACAGTCCCACAAACAAGGAACTTAACCACTGTTAACATTACTGATATTTGGTCCTTTTTATACTGTTTTATATAGTTAAGCTATACTGTACATGTATTTTTGGGTTTTGTTTTGTTTCTTTTTAACATTATACCATAAGTACTTTCCCTCTAGATTCTGTATAGACATTTTTCTTGGCTACAAAATATTTTACTGTATGGAATACTATAATTTTATTAACATATTTTCACATTTACTGAGCTTTTAAATTGTTCAAGTGTTCTGTAGCAAATGTCCTTGTGGAAAGACTAGCTGCATTTTGTTTTATTGTCATGGTTTAGATTTTTACTAGTTTTTAACTCATGAAAATTTTTGATGCTCTTAAAACACACTGACAAATTGCTTTCTATAAAGTTGTGCCAATACCAATTCAAGCCAATGAGACTATGTTTCATCACACTCATTGGCTTGAATATTGTTATTTTAGTGTTTTATACTTTGGTAGACAAAAAATTGTATCTTATTTTAATTTGCATCCCTTTGATTATAAGGAAATGAGATGGTTCTTCAAATGTTTAGAAGCCACTTGTACTTCTTTTGCTTTCTGTCCATTTATTTCCTTTGGTTATTTATCTGGTTTGGGTTTTTTTGTTTTTGAGCACTGCCCTTTATTGTATTTATTGCACATGTTTTCTTCACAGTGTGTCAGTCATCTTTTAATTCAGTTGATTTTAGGCTTCATTGTGCACTAGTTTTGAATATTTCCATAGTCAGATTTCCCAGTATTATTCTTCGTGGTTTATTCCATTGCTTTTGAATTTAGAAAATTCTTCTCTACCTAGAGAGCCGGTACATTTCTTCCAGTTTGTTTTTTCATTGTTTTTAATAGAAAATGTGACATTGGTGAGAAAAATGTAACCTTGTTTTCATGGTATTTGTTTCTTCTTTTGGTTTTAGGTTGGCTGTGGTGCTGGAAATAGTGTCTTTCCAATTCTGAACATCTTGCAGTGAGTTTTAGAACTTTCGCCTACAGAGTTTTACATATGTATGGGATGTTAAGAAATTCTGGAAAAATGTCATGTATATGCCAGTAGTGTTCTTATTTCTCATATAAACAATGAGTAGGCAAATTTCAACAGAAGTGTCTTAATGTTAGTGGCTAATTTCACATCAACTAGAAATTTCTCTGAAAATAGTCTTTGACAACTGTAATAATCTCTCGTGGGAGAGCCACGGTTGAAGACATTTTTAAGCTTGCGTTTGTGTGGATGAGAGAATAAAGAAAGAGCAAGGGATGTGATCCTTCCACTAAGCTATGAATTGCTAAATTTTAGAGATTTATTTGCTCCTCCAGGATTCGTAAGTGTCACTTTACGCTTACAGAATTGAGCTTAAAGCTTACACTTTAACCTTCAGTTTATTTTGTCATCATTTCTGGAGTAACACCAGTACAAAACCTTTGCATGTCAAATGATTGCATCTGGGCTTGAAATAATTTGAAAGTAACAGCAACTAACCCCTAGGATTTAAAAAAGCAGAAGTAAACGCTAGCGACAGCGATGTTTACCTGCCCCGCCCTTCCTGTTTTTTAGTATTTTTAAGATGATGAAGACACCTAACACCTTGCAGAACTTTTTCAGACACCTTTTAACCATGTCTGGCCTGTCAAATTTTTAAGTTTACACGTAGCTTTCACATTCTTCCATTCTAAAAGCAACATAAACACATTGCAAAGCACTTGGAAATTGGAGTAAAAGGGGAAGAATTCATCCATCATCCTAACATAGCCATTGACGGAATTTTTGTTGTATTTCCTTTCAATCTTTTCTTTATGCATTCCTTTAAATTTAATTATGCTTTTTATTTTTTAACTTTTCATTATAAAAATTCAAAAGTATCCAGAAAAGTAAAGAGTAGTACAATGAATTCCCAGATATCCATCGCCTCAATTCAACAATTAACATAATGCCAACATCATGATACTTTATTCCTGAATATTCTGGATATATCACCAAAAAATGAGGACATTGTCCAATATTATTATAAAACTAACATAATGAGTAGTAGGGAATTCCCTAATATCATCTAATAACCATTTAAAGTAGCCAGGTACAGTGCTGCTGGCACATTTGCAGTTCCATATGACCTTTCACTTTTTGTATTTTTTCTTTCTAGTTTCTGGCAGGAATTTCCTTTTCTCTTATACCACAGGGTTCCAGCCCCCTGGTGATCTCTGAACTTATTTATAATACGTATAAATATAGTATGTAGGCAGTTGATTATGTGTATCATAAGACTTTATGACTCATCTCAAAGTATTAGCATGTCATTTCTTTGTCTTTCCAACCACCGTTTATATTCCTTGAGGTAGTGACTGTATCTTACCATTGTCTGATTTTCCAGGTTGCCTAGCACAGTGCAATAAAGATAGTTAGAGCTCAATATATATTGACTGGCTAACATAGCTCATTCTCCACCTGTTAGTTGTATTTTTCCCTTCCTACTTCTCCCTCCAACTACCAGTTGCAAGCTCTTGCCTCCTAACTCCCCAACTCTTTCCTTTTCACTGCTTTTTTTTTTCTTTTATCCATATTTTAAAAATCACTGCAGCTCAATAACCTGAGATAATTAATTCATCTTTAAAAAACAACCAGTGATTAGCCTTCCAAAGGGAGGCTTAGACTTTTTTTTTTCTCCTCGTAAGAAATTGTGTTCTATTACTTTTGGAGAGTATAAGATTAATGTTTTACATTTTCAGAATAGTTCACCATAATTAGACCTCTGGAATTGAGGGTCATATCATTCTCCAAGGATCATTTAATTCTTAACCCCCCTGCCGAGAGATTGCTTGGTGGTGTGGTGGTAGATTCTAGTGATATTTACACCTGTTTGCTGGGAGAAGGGCCAATGCAGTCAGCTGACTTTACAGAAAGGCTCTGGAAAGTCATTGGGTTGTCACAAGACTTCCACTTGGACTGCTGATGCAGTGGGAATTCAGTCTCAGAGGTCATGCTGCCGCTCCACTAGGACACATGGCAAATGGTACATGCTTTCCTTTAGCCACTAGCTGGTAGGTGTTCAGTAACTACTGCCCAAAGGCAGACTGCATCCACCCTTCATAATGAGCCTATGTGCCAGTGTCCAGAAAGCATTTTGAGTTCCATAGAAGTTTTTACAGAACCATGTTAGTTCTTAAGTTCCTGGAAGGCAGCAGCAGATCTTTAATAATTTGAAGATCTTCCTTTAATAATTGTAACAACAATAATAGTGGCTAACATTTACTGAGTGCTTAATCTGAGCCAGGCAACTTTCTGGAAACTTTACTTGTATTAATTCAGTTCTTACGAGAGCTTAAATACCATACTTATCTATGTTTTAAAGATGAGGAAACAGAGTTACAGAGAAATTAAATAACTCTCCCAGGGTTACACAACTAAGTGGTAAAGCCAGGATTCAAATCTCTGGTAATTTGGCTCCAGAGCCCTCACCCTTAGCTGTTACACCATATAGTGCTATATGCATCTAACTGCTAGCTGAGAACATCTCAAACACATGTGGCCACCCAGCAAATTATGGGTCACAAATATATGAATTTCGCAGGAAACAAGGCGACATACTGAATATAAAACACTTGCTTTTGTATGGGACAGATGAAGAAAGACCAACCTATGTAAAGTTTTACCTTTGATTCAGTTCTGGTTAACTTTTCATTACCAAATCCTGTTCATCATACTTTAACTTATTTAGACAGGCCTTAAATTTTAATGCAGTCCCCTAATGCCACAGAATAGATTAGTTATATGTGTACATGATATTTATCAGTGAGTAACATTTAAGAGTATAATCTGACCCTGGGTGATATTTTGCTAAATACATATTTGTCCTTGTATTACATGTTTACTTAGAAGCACTCCCTGCTTGAAATGCTTCTTGAATCAGATTAAGTTCTAATTATGTGCTTCGAGGTCCACCTCTGTATCCTGCCACAGGGCTCCCTGAATCAACTCTGCTTCTCATCCCTGACATGTGACTCCTACTGCTAAATCCTTACACCATTTTCCCTTCTCCCAACTGAACAATGCCATCCTCCTTCCAAGCTTTTAAGGTTTACACCTGAGGGTGCAGGCCTGATCCACACCCCTGCAGAAGTTGTATAAAGCCAGTCATGTCCCCAACTAGACTATATAATCCACAAAAGCCAGGACCATACTTAGAATTACTGTTTAATGACCTACTGACCTCTCTGTGATTCAGACATGGTATGAGGTACATGATATAAGATTATCTACATTTTGTTTAAAAAAAAAAAAAAGACAACTGAGTTCTCAAACAGGTAAAGTTAAATTTACAGAGCTAATTAGTGGCAAATTCAGGATTCAGACACAGGTCTTTTTGCCTTCAAAACACATACCCTTGCTATCTTATTAGACAGTTTCATTCACTATTTTGTATTCTTGGGACATAGATGAGGTTCAATAAATGTTTGACAACTTGAAAAGACAACTAAGAATTATTACATTATTGTTTTATTATTTTTAGAAGTTGTATTTCCATGATGTTAAAAATATATGTATATGGATTCTGTTAAAACTCAACCACAAAAAGACAAACAACCCAATCAAGAAGTGGGCAAAGGATATGAACACGCACTTCACTAAAGAAGATATTCAGGCAGCTTTTTAACAGATACATGAGAAAATGCTCTCGATCATTAGCCATTAGAGAAATGCAAATTAAAACTACAATGAGATTCCATCTCACCCCAACAAGGCTGGCATTAATCCAAAAAACAGAAAATAATAAATGTTGGAGAGGCTGTGGAGAGATTGGAACTCTTATACACTGCTGGTGGGAATGTAAAATTGTACAACCACTTTGGCAATCTATCTGGTGTTTTCTTAAAAAGTTAGGAATAGAACTACCATACAACCTAGAAATCCCACTCCTCGGAATATACCCTAGAGAAATAAGAGCCTTCACAGGAACAGATATATGCACACCCATGTTTATTGCAGCTCTGTTCACAATAGCAAAAACTGGAAGCAACCAAGGTGTCCATCAATGGATGAATGGTTAAATAAATTGTGGTATATTCACACAATGGAATACTACGCATCGATAAAGAACAGTGACGAATCTGTGAAACATTTCATAACATGGAGGAACCTGGAAGGCATTATGCTGAGTGAAATTAGTCAGAGGCGAAAGGACAAATATTGTATAAGACCACTATTATAAGATCTTGAGAACTAGTATAAACTAAGAAGAACACATACTTTTGTGGTTATGAGGGGGGGAGGGAGGGAGGGTGGGAGAGGGTTATTTACTGATTAGTTAGTAGATAATAACTACTTTAGGTGAAGGGAAGGACAATACTCAATACACGGAAGGTCAGCTCAACTGGACTGGACCAAAAGCAAAGAAGTTTCCAGGATAAACTGAATGCTTCAAAGGTCAGCAGAGCAAGGGCGGGGGTCTGGGGACTATGGCTTAAGGGGACTTCTAAGTCAATTGGCAAAATAATTCTATTATGAAAACATTCTGCATCCCACTTTGAAATGTGGCGTCTGGCATCTTAAATGCTAACAAGCAGCCATCTAAGATGCATCAATTGGTCTCAACCCACCTGGATCAAAGGAGAATGAAGAACACCAAGGTCACACGTTAACTATGAGCCCAAGAGACAGAAAGGGCCACATGAACCAGAGACTTAGATCATCCTGAGACCAGAAGAACTAGATGGTGCCTGGCCACAATTGATGACTGCCCTGACAGGGAGCACAACAGAGAACCCCTGAGGGAGCAGGAGATCAGTGGGATGCAGACCCCAAATTCTCATAAAAAGACCAGACATAATGGTCTGACTAAGACTAGAGGAATCCCGGCGGTCATGGTCCCCAAACCTTCTGTTGGCCCAGGACAGGAATCATTCCCGAAGACAACTCATCAGACATGGAAGGGACTGGACAATGGGTTGGAGAGAGATGCTGATGAAGAGTGAGCTACTTGTATCAGGTGGACACTTGAGACTGTGTTGGCATCTCCTGTCTGGAGGGGAGATAGGAGGGTAGAGAGGGTTAGAAACTGGCAAAATTGTCATGAAAGGAGAGACTGGAAGGAGGGAGCGGGCTGACTCATTGGGGGAGAGTAAGTGGGAGTATGGAGTAAGGTGTATATAAGCTTATATGTGACAGACTGACTTGATTTGTAAATGTTCACTAAAAGCTCAATAAGAATTATTTAAAATATATATATATAAAAAAAAAAAAACGTATATGATATTCATTTGTGTCCTCGAAAATAGTGCCCTCTGAGAGCATCAGAGGCCCCAGAGCCAGTTGTGTTGTACAGACAGGAAAAGGAATGAACGATGGTGTCGCTAGGGGTGTGCGGGGGGGGGTACGGACCATACCAAGTGACACTGTCAGAGGGGGTGACACCAAAATGACTGTCTATAAGATTTTTGTTCAGTGTTTCAGCAGAAATTTATTATTTTTTATAAAAATAGCCCTGTAGTTAGTTATAACAATAAAAAATTTTCGTAAGCCCAGCTTACATGTATCAATATACCTGCAAGGCTAAAACTCTATGCTAATGTACTTTTTGAACCTTCTAATGCACTCTGATCGGAGCTGTCATTATTACCCAATTACAGCGATGCTTCAGATCACATGGTTTGGTCTGCATGCGCTATAAGCACGAGCTGTTGTTCCTGTTGCTGCTGGTGTTTTTATAGTCACTGATTTTGTCTGTTTTTCCGGTGTTTTAGCTACAATATTGTGGTAATTAGCTTGGGGGGGATGACATCACGAGTGACCACACAGGTGACACCAACCCTAGTGACTCCACTAGGAATGGAGCATCAAGGAACACAGGGTTCTGAGAGTCCTTGGAAAAGGAAATAACTTGACTCAGCAAAGAGGACATGCTGGCTGGAGGCATAGAAAAGAGTGCTTGTGGTGGGAGGAAGATAGAGCAGAGCTATGGATGGTCCTGGAGGTTTCCCGTGTGGGAATGTGGGCGGATACAAGGCAGATAGATCTAAATAATGGAGGGCCCTTAAAATCTGGACAGGAGTTGGAAAGTTACCCTGTAATTAATAATAAGTCCTTGAGACAGTGTTGGTTCAGAAGCAACATGAAGGCAACCATACACCAGTATAGGACACTGTATTTACAAACAGGATGTGATAAGCCAAGTGTCATCTGAAGTTCTATTGAAGCAATACCTATTAACAAGTCAGACCTACAGTTTCCTTTCTTCTGAAGTTTGAGTATATCTAGACTCTAGACTTAAACATTTCTTCCATTTTCATAGGAATGTGCCAGGGTCCTTCCTTTATTGTTGTGATTTTGCTTCTGGAGCTGTGGACCTAGTAAAGGTATGCCTTGTATTTTCTTTAAGGAGATCTGCTGTAAGACTCTGATTTATTTCCTGTTGAAGTGATTCTTTTGAACTGCTTCTGGACAGATGTTATCTATGACCATTTTTAACTGAGCTTTCACTGTTTCTAGGAATCGTATCATCAGCTGATGCCTAACATAGTGCCCTAAACAATAGAAATTGTTTTTAATTTAAAATAGATCTCAAGGGCCTGGTACACTGGGAAAAAAAAAAAAGAAAAAGCCAAACCCACTGCTGTTGAGTTGATTCCGACTCATAGCAACCCTATAGAACAGCATAGAACTGCCCCATAGAGTTTCCAAGGAGCACCTGGCAGATTCGAACTGCTGAACTCTTGGTTAGCAGCGGTAGCACTTAACCACTACACCACCAGGGTTTCCATGGAGAAAGGCCAATAGCATATGGGGGATGACCAGGAAGACTACTGGCCCACAAAAATGCAAGTGTGAATAATCCAGGTTCAGCTCTCGTTACTGACTTTCGGATAAAGGCCAAGCAGAACTTGTTTAAGCTGAGAAGAGACTAATTAAAATTAGTCCAGATTTTCATATGAGTTAATATTCCATCCTTCAAAAAATAATATTCTTCAGTTACCTCATATATGGTGGTCTTATTTATATTTGTATCATTAGAGCCTTACGCAGTCTGACGCATAGTAGGCACTCACTAAATTTGAGTCTTCAAAAAAAAAGGAAAATCCAGTAGACATATGATGTAAGTCTAAAACATCCTAGACTATAAGGAAACCAGTGGGAAACCTGGACTTATTTGACAGATCTCTGAATGCTAGTGAGCATTACCTTAGAATGAAAAGTAATTTTATGAAATGCAAAAGGAAAGGAAATTCTACTAACAAAATGTGTAGTGAACACATGGAGCTTAGTTTCTGATGGTAAGAGTAAGAACTATACATTGTAGACATTTTCTAAAACACTAAAAAATCTGCAGGGGAAGATAAAATTCACCTATATCACATTTCCTATGAGTCCCTGGGTAGCACAAATGGTTAAGTGCTAGACTGCTAACTGAAAGATTGGAGGTTCAAACCCACCCAACGGCACCTCAGAAGTAAGGCCTGGCAATTTGCTTCTAAAAGGTGACAGACTTGAAAACTCTATGGAGCAGTTCTACTCTACACATACAGGGTCACTGTGAGTCAGAAATGACTCAGCGGCAACTAATAACAACACGCTTCCTAGGGTAAATCATTGCTAATGTTTTGGTATATATTCTTGCTGTGTTGTTTTTGTAGGCAAGTTGTGTGTGTGTGTGTGTGTGTGTGTGTACTCTAATGCGATTTTTAAAAATAATAGCTTTGTTGAAATATAGTTCATGTATTATAAAATTCACCCTTTTTAAGTATACATTTCAGTGGTTTTTAGGCTGTTCACAGAGTTGTGTGGCCACCACCACTGCTTAATTTTGATCAATTATGGGACATTTGTATTGTAAGCCTAAGGAGGCACTGAGAAAGCAGCGAGAGAGAGGGTTGAGGACTATCTCAGCGCCTCTGAAATAGCAGAGGGTGGGCCTCTGGCAACTCTGCCCACTGACTGGTGAAGCCTGCTCCACCTCACCTTTAAAATTAAAGAGGGATTTCACAGAATATTTGTTGTCAAGTCCAGGTGCTAGACTTAATTTTTTGTGGCTGCTTGAAATAGTCTAACAGAATACAGGGTTGAAAATAAAGTACATTCAAATTTACAGAGGAAAGGCTCTCTGGAGGAAAAAAAATGACTTTTTTATTTAAAGAAAAATACTCGAAGTCGGCTAACTACTTTTTTTTGCTCTTTATTCCTTTATCATGACAGTCACACTCATCCTACAGAGCAGCCCAGTGTTCTGCCTTTGTTCATGATGTATGTGATGATGGCTTACCCTACCCTTTTCCAGATGGGATCCTGGATGTCATTCTCCTTGTCTTTGTGCTCTCTTCTATTCATCCTGACAGGTAAATGAGGACAAAACGGCAAAGCAAATGTGTAAAGCTCCTTTATCGGTAGTGGTTTTCAGAACTATCAAAGAAAATGACAATTCCCGAATTTATTATTTAGTGAACTACATTATATATAATATGCAGCCTTTTAAATGCAGCTTTTCCTTTTTTCAGACTTTTAGAAAGAAACTGGTCAAACTACTTCATTAGCGGGTTTTCTGTCACTGTCAGGATGAAGTAAGCATATTCTGGCAAGACACATACCTATTAAAAGTGACAGTGCTTCAAGGAAATTACAAATTCAGAACAGCCTAATAGACTCCCAAGAGGGAAATTACACTTGGTGTTCAGAAACAAACATCTTTGATTTAGCATCTTACTGAATGTTCATGAACAACTGGGCTGTGTACCTGTTTGGATTCATCTAGGTCTGTTGATGGGCTTAAATTTTTTTTAAAGAAGCCCAGTAAGGAATTTGGGGTTATTGAGATTTGCCAGATTAACCTTGAACCTTTATGATCTAAGGTTGGCCTGTTGTTGTTGTTAGGTGCCATCGAGTCAGTTGTGACGCATAGCAACCCTGTGCACAACAGAATGTAACACTGCCTGGTCCTGCGCCATCCTTACAATCATTGTTATGCTTGAGCTCATTGTTGCAGCCACTGTGTCAGTCTACCTCGTTGACCCTGTCCTCTGCCAAGCATGATGTCCTTCTCCAGGGACTGATCCCTCCTGACGACACGTCCAAAGTATGCAAGACGCAGCCTCGCCATCCTTGCTTCTAAGGAGCATTCTGGTTGTACTTCTTCTAAGATAGATTTGTTCATTCTTTTGGCAGTCCATGGTACATTCAATATTCTTTGCCAACACCACAATTCACAGGCGTCAATTCTTCTTCGGTCTTCCTTATTCATTGTCCAGCTTTCACATGCATATGACACGATTGAAAATACCATGGCTTGGGTCAGACACACCTTAGTCTTCAGGGTGACATCTTTGCTCTTCAACACTTTGCAGCAGATTTACCCGATGCAATGCATCTTTTAATTTCTTGACTGCAGCTTCCATGGCTGTTGATTGTGGAGCCAGGTAAAATGAAATCCTTGACAACTTCAATCTTTTCTCCGTTTATCATGATGTTGCTCATTGGTCCAGTTGTGAGGATTTTTGTTTTCTTCATGTTGGGGTGCAGTTCATACTGAAGGCTGTGGTCTTTGATCTTCATTAGTAAGTGCTTCAAGTCCTCTTCACTTTCAGCAAGCAAGGCTGTGTCATCTGCATAACGCAGGTTGTTAACGAGTCTTCCTCCAATCCTGATGTGCCGTTCTTCTTCATATAGTCCAGCTTCTCATATTATTTGTTCCGCATACAGATTAAATAGGTATGGTGAAAGAATACAACCCTGACGCACACCTTTCCTGACTTTAAACCAATCAGTATCCCCTTGCTCTGTACGAACAACTGCTTCTTGATCTATGTAAAGGTTCCTCATGAGCACAATTAAGTGTTTTGGAATTCTCATTCTTCACAATGTTATCCATAGTTTATTATGATCCACACAGTAGAATGCCTTTGCATAGTCAATAAAACACAGGTAAATATCCTTCTGATACTCTCTGCTTTCAACCAGGATCCATCTGACATCAGCCAGCCTTTCTGTCTCTTGGGCTGGTAATTACCTTGTGTCCTTGGTGTTCTTCATTCTCCTTTGATCCAGCTGGGTTGAGACCAATTGATGCATCTTAGATGGCTGCTTGCTAGCAATTAAGACCCCAGACACCAGTCTTCAAAGTGGGATACAGAATGTTTTCTTAATAGATTTTCTTATGCCTGTTGACTTAGATGTCCCCTGAAACCGTGGTCCCCAGACCCCTGCCCCTGCTACACTGGCCTTCGAAGCATCAGTTCATTCAGGAAACTTCTTTGCTTTTGGTTTAGTCCAATTGTGCTGACCTCCCCTGTATTGTGTGCTGTCTTTCCCTTCACCTAAAGTAGTTCTTATCTACTATCTAATTAGTGAATGCTAATTAGCCATTAGCCCTCCCCCTTCTCGTAACCACAAACGAATGTTTTCTTCTCAGTTTAGACTGTTTGTCAAGTTCTTATAATAGTGGTCTTATATGATATTTGTCCTTTTGCAACTGACTAATTTCACTCAGCATAATGCCTTCCAGGTTCCTCCATGTTAAGAAATGCTTCACAGATTTCTCACTGTTCTTTATCGATGGATGCGTAGTATTCCATTGTGTGAATATACCATAATTATCCATTCATCCATTGATGGGCACCTTGGTTGCTTCCATCTTTTTGCTATTGTAAACAGTGCTGCAGTAAACATGGGAGTGCATATATCTGTTCGTGTAAAGGCCCTTACTTCTCTAGGATATATTCCAAGGAGTGGGATTGCTGGATCATATGGTAGTTCTATTTCTAGCTTTTTATGCAACCATTTTTGAATGATCTTTAGCAAAATTTTGCTTGCATGTGATATTAATGATATCGTTCTATAATTTCCACATTCGGTTGGATTACCTTCCTTGGGAATAGGCATAAATATGGATCTCTTCCAGTCAGTTGGCCAGGAAGATGTCTCCCATATTTCTTGGCGTAGACGAGTGAGCACCTCCAGCGCTACATCTGTTTGTTGAAACATCGCAATTGATATTCCATCAATTCCTGGAGCCTTGTTTTTCACCAGTGCCTTCAGAGCAGCTTAGACTTCTTTCTTCAGTACCATTGGTTCCTGATCATATGGTACCTCTTGAAATGGTTGAATATCGACTAATTCTTTTTGGTATAATGACTCTGTATATTCCTTCCATCTTCTTTTGATGCTCCCTGTGTCGTTTAATATTTTCCCCATGGAATCCTTCACTATTGCAACTCGAGGCTTGAATTTTTTCTTCAGTTCTTTCAGCTTGAGAAACACCGAGCGTGTTCTTCCCTTTTGGTTTTCCATCTCCAGCTCTTTGCAAATGTCATTATAATACTTTACTTTGTCTTCTCGAGAGGCCCTTTGAAATCTTCTGTTCAGTTCTTTTACTTCATCTGTTCTTCCTTTTGCTTCAGCTGCTCGATGCTCAAGAGCAAGTTTCAGAGTCTCCTCTGACATCCATCTTGGTCTTTTCTTTCTTTCTTGTCTTTTCAGTGACCTATTGCATTCTTCATGGATGCTGTCCTTGATGTCATTCCATAACTCGTCTGGTCTTGGGTCACTAGTGTTCAATGTGTTAAATCTATTCTTGAGATGGTCTCTAAATTCAGGTGGGATATACTCAAGGTCATATTTTGGCTCTCGTGGACTTGCTCTGATTTTCTGCAGTTTTAACTTGAACTTGCATATGAGCAATTGATGGTCTGTTCCACAGTCAGCCCCTGGCCTTGTTCTGACTGATGATATTGAGCTTTTCCATCGTCTCTTTCCACAGATGTAGTCAATTTGATTTCTGTGTGTTCCATCTGGCAAGGTCCATGTGTATAGTCGCCGTTTATGTTGGTGGAAGAAGGTATTTGCAATGGAGAAGTCGTTGGTCTTGCAAAATTCTGTCATTCGATCTCCGGCATTGTTTCTATCATCGAGGCTATATTTTCCAACTACTGATCCTTCTTCTTTGTTTCCAACTTTCGCATTCCAGTTGTCAGTGATTATCAATGCATCTTGATTGCATGTTCAATCAATTTCAGACTGCAGCAGCTGGTAAAAACCTTCTATTTCTTCATCTTTGGCCCTAGTGGTTGGTGCGTAAATTTGAATAGTAGTCGTATTAACTGGTCTTCTTTGTAGGCATATGGATATTATCCTATCACTGACAGCATTGTACTTCAGGACAGATCTTGAAACGTTCTTTTTGACAATGAATGCAACACCATTCCTCTTCAAGTTGTCATTCCCAGCATAGTAGACTATATGATTGTCCAATTCAAAACGGCCAATACCAGTCCATTTCAGCTCACTAATGCCTAGCATATCGATGTTAATGGGTTCCATTTCATTTTTGACAGTTTCCAATTTTCCTAGATTCATACTTCATACATTCCAGGTTCCGATTGTTAATGGATGTTTGCAGCTATTTCTTCTCATTTTGAGTCGTGCTGCATCAGCAAATGAAGGTCCTGAAAGCTTTACTCCATCCACGTCATTAAGGTCGACTCTACTTTGAGGAGGCAACTCTTCCCCAGTCATCTTTTGAGTGCCTTCCAAGCTGGGGGGCCCATCTTCCAGCACTATATCAAACAATGTTCCGATGCTATTCGTAAGGTTTTCACTGGCTAATGCTTTTCAGAAGTAGACTGCCGGGTCCTTCTTCCTATTCTTAGTCTGGAAGTTCAGCTTAAGCCTGTCCTCCATGGGTGACCCTGCTGGTATCTGAATACCGGTGGCATAGCTTCCAGCATCACAGCAACACGTAAGCCCTCACAGTATGACAAAGTGACAGACACGTGGCCTAGTGCCATCATTTAAATATTGATGATTTAGATTTTTTACATTCATGCAGTGTTCTAAAACTATAAACATAGCTTTTCTCTAGAGAGGAAGCATAAAGAGATATTAACAGCAATTAAAATGATCACTTTTCTTAATATCTTGTCACCTTGCATGTATTAAGGCACATGTATGGTAAGTTCAGGCATTGTGCTTTCATAAGGTTTATTAAAATTTAGCTTTCCGGGGCAGGGGCGGGGGTTTGGGGACTATGGCTTCAGGGGACATCTAAGTCAATTGGCAAAATAAATTCTATTAAGAAAACATTCTGCATCCCACTTTGAAGTGTGGCATCTGGGGTGTTAAACGCTAGCAAGCAGCCATCTAAGATGCATCAATGAATCTCAATGCACGTGGATCAAAGGAGAATGAAGAACACCAAGGTCACAAGGTAATTATGAGTGCAAGAGACGGAAGGGGCTACGTGAACTAGAGACTACATCATCCTGAGACCAGAAGAACTAGATGGTGCCTGGCCACAACCAATGACTGCCCTGACAGGGAGCACAACAGAGAACCCCTGAGGGAGCAGGAGGACAGTGAGGTGCAAACCCCAAATTCTCATAAAAAGACCAGACTTAATGGTCTGACTAAGACTAGAAGAATCCTGGCGGTCATGGTCCCCAGAGCTTCTATTGGCCCAGGACAGGAACCATTCCCGAAACCAACTCATCAGACGTGGATTGGATTGGACAGTGGGTTGGAGAGAGTTGCTGATGAGGACTGAGCTACTCGGATCAGGTGGACACTTGAGGCTATGTTGGCATCTCCTGTCTGGAGGGGAGATGGGAGGGTAGAGGAGGTTAGAAACTGGCAAAATTGTCATGAAAGGAGAGACTGGAAGGAGGGAGCGAGCTGACTCATTAGGGGGAGAGTAAGTGGGAGGGAGTATGTAGTAAGGTATATATAAGTTTTTATGTGAGATATTGACTTGACTTGTAAACTTTCACTTAAATCTCAATAAAAATTATTTAAAAAAAAAAATTCCGCTTTCATGGTTTCCTGGTAGTAGACACAGATTTAACACTGACTTTTTATTTAATGATTTTGACCCTTTTCCAAATAAACTTGGTTACCGTGTGCTTTTTTTCTTGGCAGTTACAAGGTCACGAGAACACTTTATAGTCCCTTTACTTCTCATTCAGAGATGAATACTTTGATTACCTGTGGAAGAGCAATTAGATTTCCAAATAGACTCTAAAGAAAGATGCATTTGCACCTGGTGAGATATATCAGGTTCCATGAAGCTTCTTTTACCTCCCAGTTTCCATAACCTGTTTCTTTCGACTAATCTGTGTAGACTCTTGGCATTGTTCAGGTACTAGTAGAAAGATGTAATCTATGTATTTTGTTTCCTTTTATGAATAGTTAAAAAGATGAAGTAGGTGGATAGAGAGCAAGATTTCCTATTTGACACTCATAACAGGAAATGGTTAAATTCAAAATAAGACCACAAAAACACTATTTGAAATTAGTGTATTTTCTCATGATTTGAATTAAATGTTAAAGAAAAGGGGAAGAAGATTCTCTGGAAGACTCTTTTTAGAGTACAGTGTGTTCATTCTATTTATTTTTTAGAAAATAAATTCAGATGTGTCACTTCAGTAGCCATGTTCTTTTTTTTTTAATATTGTGTTTTAGGTGAAAGTTTACACAGCAAGTTAGTTTCCCATTCAACAACTCACACACAGATTGTTCCGTGACTTTGGTTACAATCCCCGCAATGTGTCAGCACTCTCACCATTTCCACCTGCCTGCCCTGTTTCCATCAGTGCATTTCCCTGCCCTACCTTGACTTCTCATCTTTGCTTTTGGGTAAATGTTGCCCATTTGGTCTTCTATAGTTGATTGTTCAAAGGAGCATATTCTTCACAGATGTCATTGTTTATTTTATAGGCCAGTCTATCATTTGGCTGAAAGGTAACGTCCGTTCTAGATGAAAAAGTGTTTTAGGGCAATAGCCTTGGGGGTTCCTCCAGTCTGTATCGGTCCAGTAAGTCTGGTCTTGGTTGATAGTGATAGCCGGGTACCATCTAGCTCTTCTAGTCTCAGGCTAGAAGAAGACGTGGTTCCAGCGGGCCATTGGTCCTGTGGACTCATTGTTTCTCTGAGTCTTTGCTTTGCTTTATTCTCCTTTGCTCCAGATAGGAGGAGACCAACAGTTGTATCTTAGATGGCTGCTTCTTTATGTATTTTAGATAAAATCCCGCTTTTTTTAATTACATTTTTTTCCCCATTCTGTGACCTGCTTTTTCCAGTTACTTTCATCTTATTTGTATCTCTGAATCTAAAGTGTCTCTGTCGCCTGTATAAAACAGCCATATCTTGGTTTGGTTTTGTTTTTTAAACCTAATCTGACAGCCTGCCTCTTGATTGTATTGTGTATTCCATCCACATGTAATGTTATTTGTATGGTTAGATTTACATCTGCCCTTTTGCTTTTTGTTTTCTACGTCTTTTTTTTTCCTCCTCAGTTTCTTGTTTATTGCAAGCAAGGAGTAAATATTTTCTAGTGTCACATTTTAATTCCTTTAATGATCATTTTTAAGTTATTTTCTTAGTGTTTGCTCTACAATTTGCATTATATGTTTAACTTAGACGAGAAAACATGTATGTATTTACAGAGTTTGTTTTATTAATCTTATTTATCATTTCTGGTTCTTTTCATTTCTCCCTATAGATTCGATTTACCATCCGGTGTCACTTCCTTATTCCAATACAGTTTGTTCCCACCTGGCTCCTTTGTGCAATTATTGTCAAATATATTACAGTTATATATATTATAGGCCCAACAATACAGTTATATACATGTTGTATGGGCAATTACTTTTTAAATCAGTTAAGAAATGTGCAATTATGCTCTCTTTTTAAAACCTTTTACTGTGGTAAAACATATAATAAATATTTGCCATTTTAATAATTTTCTAGTATACAATTCAGTGACATTACATTGACCATGTTGTTGTGCAACCATCACAAATATCTATTTCCAATTTTTTTCATCAGACAGAAGATCTGTACCCCTTAAACAATGACTTCTTATTCCTCCCTCCACTTAACCTCTGGTAACCAATAATAATAACTATATGCATTTGCCTATTCCAGATATTTCATATAAGTAGGATCACACAATATTTTTCTTTTCATGTTTGACTTATTTCACTCAGCAGAAGCTTTTCAAAGTTTAACCATGTCATAGCTTGTATCAGAACTTCATTTCTCTTTATGGCTGAATAATAGTCCATTGTATGTATATACCACATTTTGCTTATCCATTCTTCTGTTGATGGAGACTTGGATTGTTTCCATCTTTTGGCTATTGTGAATAATGCCTCAGTGAACACTGGTGTACAACTATCTGATTCCTTGCTTTCAGGTCTTCCGAGTATTTACCTAGGAGTGGTTTCTTTTGGCTTCCTTTACTGTCCATTGCTCCAGATGGGAAGAGACTAGTAGTTGTATCTTAGATGGCTGCTTGCAAGCTTTTAAGACTGCAGATTCTACTCACCAAACCAACATCTACAATGTTATCTTTATAAACTGAATTATACGAATTGACCTAGTTGTCCCATGAGCCTTCAAATCCAGTAAATCAATCCCACAGGGTTACTGGATATGTCTAGGAAGTATCCCTAGCTGTGCCCCCTATGTACTTTGTTGTATATATGAATATATATGCAGCACATACAAATATGTACGTATGCCCACAAATATACCTACATACGCATGTGCATGTACTCCCATATGCCTTCCCACACCCATAGAGCGAACATAGCTACCTATGTAACCACTCATATTTTTTGCTTGTTATTACTGTTGTTGCAAGATTGTATATGTTATAGCATTTACTGTAGTTGTTCTTTATTCTTGTGTACCTCTCATTATCTTCACTGACCTTGGTCTAGTTGTGCAGACTTTCCCCCATATTTTTTATTGCCTTTCCCATCACCAGTAGCCTCTTTCTTAAAAAAAAAAAAATCCATTGCCATTAAGCCTCTTCTGACTCACAGCAACCCTATAGTACAGAGTAGAACTGCCCCACCATAGGGTTTCCAAGACTGTAATGTTTACAGAAGCAGATTACCACATCTTTTTCCTGCAGAATGGCTGGTGGGTTTGAACCTCCAACCTTTTGGTTCGCAGCCGAGCGCTTAAGCACTGTGCCACCAGGGCTCCAGCCACTTTTTTACTTACCTGGAAACAATCTAAAAAATAGAATGAGTAAGTAGAAGAGGGAAAATAGTAAGTGGAAAGGCAAGGTGTTGTGTTTAGGGTCATCTAGGACTGGTGGTGCAATGGTTGAGCATTTGACTGCTAACCAAAAGGTCAGCAGTTCAAACCCACCCAGCCTAGAAAATCCTATGAGGCAATTCTACTCTGTTATATAGGGTTGTTGTGAGTCAGAATCAACTCCACAGTACACAACAGCGACAGGACTGTGGTAGTGGATTCCGCACCTGAGTAAGTTCTCAGAAAGTGGCTTTCCGGGCAGCCTGGAAAATCTAGGCACAAATAAACAGCAAGTAATTCAGCAAGAGTTTGAGTCTAAGAGTTCCAGCTTAAACAGAATAAAACCATAGTCCCTTTTGACAGTGAAATAAAAAAATATATAATGTGTTTACCATTGATCCAAGCATAGAGTAGGCAGTCAACAAATATTCCTTTATTATCTCTGCTTTTCCCTCTCTTCTCTCTTCATCCGGTGATTGGTGAGGATAGCAGGGTTATCCAAGAAGGATAAAGAAAGAAAAGGGGCTTTCTCCCATTCTTATCTTGTCCATCACATCCCGGGCCCACCCCACCTCAGAAACTGGCTCTGGAACTGTTTCATGGGCCAAGATGGAACGATCTGGGAAAGCGGCTCCATACCCCTTGCCTTTACCCACAACCCCAGAGGTTAATGGATAATTGGGAGAAAGGGTTTGCTGAATGAGGTGAATACATTTTGGAGTATTTGGCTCTTTGTTTTTCTGCATTTTAGCTTCATGCTTGTTTTACTAATGTGTGCAGAAAGAGATTTTCCTCTGCACCTAAATATTCATCCTAAAAGTGAGTATCTTACGGTTTAGATATTGTTTTCTTTAATTGCCAAAGCCTAAGGATATATTTTTTTTTAAGTATAAATACAGTGGGAAAATAACCTGTAATAAAGTAAACAAGGAAAAAAACACTTTTCTTTTTCCCTCTTATGTAGTTGATGTTCGTTTTTTTAAAAGAGCTTTTCACCTAATCATGTTACCTCTTTCTGTCATATTTCTCTCTCGTTTTCATAGTTGCTTTCATTTTCTCACTAACTTCCTTTATACCCTGACATAATCTGGCTTCACCCCACTATTCCACTGAACAGTCTTTTAATTGGAAGGAATTTATAGATTATCTGATTCAAACCCTTCATTTTTAAAATAAGAAAACCTGAGGCTTTAAGTGGCTTGGATAAAGCAGGGATGGAAGGACCTAGCACTCAGGCTGCCATTTACCATTCTCCGCCCACGGCAGATATCAGTAATCAATTTTGTACTCTGTCATTTCCACTGAGCCTTCAGAGTCCCCTCTCAATAGAGTTCTGTAGGTAGCCAGTGCTAGTCACTGAGCATTGATGTGAGATCTGAAACCTTTGCCATCCTGAGGCCATAATCGCATATAAGGCTATGAACGCTTAACCATAAACACTAAATCAAGGGCAGTTCCAAGGGATCATATTTAATTGAGAACCAGATTAGAAGAATAAATAGTAAATGTTACAAGAATCTAGAGGAAGTAAAGGCTTTCCAGTATTGAGCTGGGCCTTGGAGTGTGAACAGAGTTTAAACAGGCAAAGAATGAGGAGGAAAGAATTCTTTGTGGGGAAACCACATGAGCAAAGGCATGAATAGACTGCTCAGAGCCAAGCATATAATAGTTTGGCTAGAACAGATGCTTCAGATTGGTAAGAAGTAGGAAAGATGTTGGAAAGATGAATTGGGGTCAGTAGTTAGAGATGGTAAGGATTCAATTGAGAAGTTAAGATTTTATCCTATGGATTAAAATGATGAAAAAAATTGAGCAAGGGAATGATTTAACAAAATCAACATTTTAAACAGAATGTTGTTATGTGCCGTTGAGTCTGTTACTACTCATAGCGACCCTATGTACAACAGAATGAGATACTGCCTGGTCCTGCACTATCCTCACAAATATTGCTATGTTTGAGCTCATTGTTGCAGCCACTACTTCATGAGGGTCTTCCTCTGTTTTGATGACCCTCTACTTTACCAAGCATGATGTCCTTCTCCAGGGACTAGTCCTCCTGATAACATGTCCAAAGTATGTGAGACGAAGTCTCACCATCCATACTTCTAAGGAGCATTCTGGCTGTACTTCTTCCATGACAGATTTGTTCCTTCTTCAGACAGTCCATGGTGCATTCAATATTCTTTGCCAACACCATAATTCAAATGCATGAATTCTTCTTCAGTTTTCCTTATTCATTGTCCAGCTTTTGCATGCATATGAGGTGATTGAAAATACCATGGCTTGGGTCAGGTGTACCTTAGTCTTCAAAGTGACATCTTTGCTTTTTAACACTTTAAAGAGGTCTTTGGCAGCAGATTTGCCTGATGCAATAGGTAGTTTGATTTCTTGACTGCTGCTTCCATGGGCATTGATTTAAACAGAATAATTTGTTCAGTAATATGCAGGAAGAATTGACAGAGAAAATAATGAAACATGTTTGGAAGCTTTTCCATTTCCAGGCCTGAGGAGATAGTGGTTTGT
Organism: Elephas maximus indicus; assembly: GCF_024166365.1. Classification (NCBI taxonomy): domain Eukaryota; kingdom Metazoa; phylum Chordata; class Mammalia; order Proboscidea; family Elephantidae; genus Elephas; species Elephas maximus. The sequence goes on along the minus strand of NC_064824.1, from coordinate 69,576,209 downwards.
TCTAAGGAAGTACCAGTAGAAAACGAAAGAGAAAATGTCAAAAAAGTGAAAAAAACATAAAAAGACCAGATTTAATGGTCAGACTGGGACTAGAAGAACCCCAGAGGCCATAGTCCCCAGACCTTCTGTTAGCCCAAGACAGGAACCATTTCCAAAGCCAACTCTTCAGACAGGGATTGGACTGCAGTATGGGATGGAAGATGATACTGGTAAAGAACGAGCTTCTTGGATCAAGTAGACACCTGAGACTGTGTTGGCATCTCCTGTCTGGAGGGGAGATGAGAGGCCAGAGGGGGCCAGAAGCTGCCTGAATGGACAGGAGCGAGAGTGGAGGGAAGGACTGTGCCGTCTCATTCGGGGGAATGCAGTTAGGAGTGTATAGCAAGGTGTATGTAAATTTTTGTATGAGAGACTGACCTGATTTGTAAACTTTCACTTAAAGCACAATAAAAATTAGTTAAAAAAAATAATAATAATGTGAAAAAAGAGGACAGAATTTGATGACTCAAGTCCCTGAGTGGTACACATGGTTAATGCACTTGGCTATTAACCGAAAGATTGGAAGTTCAGTCCACCCAGGAGGTGCCTCAGAAGAAAGGCCTGGGGATCTACTTCTGAAAAACCAGTCATTGAAAACCCTATGGAGCACAGCTCTACTCTGACACACATGCAGTCAACCACGAGTTGGAATCGCCTACGTAACAACTGGTTGGTACTGTTAATGGTTGTGGAGAGGGTGGTAGAAGAAAGGAAAATAAAAAGAGTCAAAAGATTTCTCTGAGGTGTTACATTTTGGTGAATGATGGCTCCTTTGAACTAAATAAAGAAGTCAGGAGGAGGAGCTAGTTTTGGAGAAAAGACCATTCCTGTTTAGATAATGTAAAATTTGGTATGACTTTGGCGTTATTTTTTATCTTGCAATGAAAATGAAATGCCTTCAGTTTTTCTCTTCCTTGGAACTGCCATAATTTACTGTAAATATCAGGACACATCTGTGGAACTTTGCAGTTCAGCTTTGACATCATACCACTCTGGTCATCTGGGTGGTTTCTCCATACCCTAGGCCTTTTGAATCTGGTCATTTAGCAAGTTGGTGTCCTTTTTCCTTCTGTACTTTTGTGTTTGTTCCCCTTATGTTTGTGTTTTATATTTCTTTGGCCTTATCAAGCTTTTCTTAGTCTGTCTTCAAGAAGGTTACGTCTGTCATATGAAATAAAATTTCCACAGAGTATCTTCTTTTGTTTTCAAAGGATGCAAAGCGTTGTAAACCGACTGTCGAAGTTACTGAAACCAGGGGGAATGTTGTTATTTCGGGACTATGGAAGATATGATAAGACTCAGCTTCGTTTTAAAAAGGGTAATAATATATTTAGTTTCGGGGTTGTTAATTTCATGTGTTTGAAAGAATGCCTTGTTTATATTTCATGTCAGGTTTTTGTTTTTAAAGGAATGCTGTTTCTCTTTTCACTATTACTTCTATTATAGGGTGCTGTTTATCTGAAAATTTTTATGTTCGAGGAGATGGTACCAGAGCATATTTTTTCACAAAAGGTATGCTTACCTTCAATAGGAAGTAATTAGCTATTAAAACTGTCTTTGGTTTACTGTTTGCAAGAAAAAATTCAAAAGATATAAACATGAGGCGTCAGTGGTTGAGTAAACGTCAGGTGTTTTCAGAATTCAGTGCCTCTCACTGTTCTAGGTAAAGCTTGAAAATGGCCTTTAGCCTTTTAATCTTTTTCCGGTTGAAACTGTCTCAGGAGTCACTTGTTTCACCCTCGTAACCCAAATGAAGGTGTACTTCTCTTCCAATTTGGAGGTGCTATCAGCCCAGATACGAAAAAATGGATGACATGCCACAGCCAAAGGAAGGCATTTGATTTTATGAGTCCATAGAAAATTACTTATCTTTTGTCAGTTTCTCATTTCAAAAAAGCATTTCCAACAGTACCACATGAACCCAGCACTTAAGGACTTTCTCCAAATTTATGTGAATATTTTTATAATGTACCATTTTGGGTCCCTATAAATCAAGAAAACCTCAGAAAGGAGGCACCATTCAAAATATTACAAGCTGCAGTCAATAGTGTTGTTTGTTTATGCCTGCCGAGTTCACCTGTTTAAACTTGGTGTGTTTGTGTGAAGAAACCCAGTGGCTTCGCAGGTTTCCTTCACCAATTTGTACTAGAGATTGTTTCTTGTTATAAATGAAATTTAAATGTTCAATCATTCCATCAGTGTTCCATTGTTCCTTACTCCCTCCCTCATCTCTGATCGCATGTCATATCTTTGATTGCCATTTTTGTCTCACAGGGGAAGTCCACAATATGTTCTGCAAAGCTGGGCTAGACCAGAAGCAAAATCTGGTTGATCGTCGCTTACAAGTTAATAGGAAAAAACAAGTGAAAATGCACCGAGTGTGGGTTCAAGGCAAATTCCAGAAACCATTGCACTTGCCTCAAAATAGCTCCAAATTGTTTTTTTCACTCCTTTCTGATGACTGAACTATATACCATGTTAAGATAAAAAACCAGATGACTACACTATTCAGAGACTTCTGCAAAGCTCTCATTTCTCAAAAGGCAATCAGAAGAATTTGTATATCCTGCTGTTTGTGCATTTTAAGTACATGTTAAGTGATTTGCATCGTATTCTGTGTTTTCAACTCAGAACACGTGATGTACCCAAGTTTTCTTGTGTTTATTACGTCTAACCATTTTATTTGTTCTTTGAATTTTTAAGCATTCAATTAAATTGCTGATATATGTCAAATAATTTTGAGAAACCATAACTTGTCATTTTTTAGAAGTGGAAAAATGTATCAGCTTTTTACATTAGGCTTAGCAAGTCCATTCACAAATACAGCCAAACTGTCATCCATTGTCATCTTCTGACACCAGAGGCAGCATGCCTTGTTTGCAGGGAAAAGTGTCAACAAGCCCAAGACCAAGGTATATTGTTTTTTGTTTGTTTTCCCCAAAGCATTTTTTTTTTTAATTCCGAGACTAATGTCTGGTAGAATTTTAGTTTCTCTTTCCTTTCCTAAAATTGGGGAAGTGTGACCCATGCTAATATTATCTTCAAGCTATTCTTAGATGTACAAGTTGTTGCAAACTGTCTTTAAGACCACTGTCATACCCAAGGAAACACTTAAATTGTACCAATTAAAATTTTATTGATCACTTTGCCTCAAAAAGCATATAAGCTGGCTTGTAAATTATGCCGCATAAAAACGAACTCTCTAAGACTGGTCTTCATTTGTTATACAGATATTTACTGAGCGCTTACGTTGTACTGAGTTATGTGGAATAATATAATAAAGACCCAGTCTCTGCCCTCAGGGAGCATACATAAGTCTAGCTGGCAAAGCAAAATGTGTATACCTTAAACCTTTATATCATAATCTAGGATAATATACAAACAGGTATAGGGAGCTTATAACCAAAAGTGGAGACTTCAGTTATAAGCCACAGAAATCTGAAACAAATGGACAATCTCGTGAAAGGACCACCACTGGGATGCTTCAGTCCCAACTGTTTTCCTTTTTTAAATTGGCGTAAGTTCTGATTTCCTGGAAAAATGTGATTTTTCCAACTAGGGTCGTGAATTCATCATCTCTTGACAAGCTGGGCAGCTTAATTGATGGTGCCATCAGAATGTATGAAATGGAGGAAAGTTGCCCAAAGGTAAATCAAGACACTACTATTAAAAAAGATGAGGGATCCCAGACCTTCAGTTGACACAGGACAGGAACCATCCCCGAAGACAACTCATCAGAAATGAAAGGGACTGGTCAGCGGGTGGGAGAGAGACGCTGATGAAGAGTGAGCTAATTATATCAGGTGGACACTTGAGACTGTGTTGGCAACTCTTGTCTGGAGGGGGGATGGGAGGATAGAGAGAGAGGGAAGCCAGCAAAATTGTCAAGAAAGGAGAGACTGAAAGGGCTGACTCAAGAGGGGGAGAGCAAGTGGGAGTAGGGAGTGAGATGTATGTAAACTTATATGTGACAGACTGATTGGATTTGTAAACGTTCACTTAAAGCTTAATAAAAGTTATTAAAAAAAAAAAAAAAAAAGATGAGGGATGGTGCCCAGTCACAAACAACACGACTTACAGAAATGATACCGGTAAACCAGTTGCCATCAAGCCGATTCCAACTCATGGCAGCCCCATGAGTGTCAAAGTAGAACTGCACTCATGGGGCTTTCGATGACTGATAGCAGCAATAGTAATGGTAGTTCCGAAGAGAGAGAGATCATTTGTGAAAAAGAATGGGGAAGAATCAGGCTTCTGGGGGAAGGCTGGTCCTTGAATGTATCTTCTCAGGAGATGGTGAGAAGACAAATCTGTCTGGAGTAGGACATTCATGATGAGAGATAGTGGAGAAAAGATGGGCAAGGGTCAGCTTGTAGACAGCTTTGAATAGCAACTAAGGCATTGGGTTCTAGTCTCAAGACTGTAGCCATCTGAGGTTTGCTTATTTCTGTTTTATTTATAACATGCCTAGCCATGACATGTTATAAATGTACTCAGAGAGACTGATTTAGGAGTAGGATGGAATGGGTTGGAGTGAGATCAGAGATCAGTGGTAAGGAAGACCACAGAAAAGTTTTTATATAATAACTTGATGGCAAGTCCTCAGAAATAAAATATCAAGGTTTCTGTCTAAACATGCATAATTTGGTAAGTGTAAAAGTTCGTATTTTTCTGAGACTCTTAACTCAGTTGTATTTCATAATTAAAGTGTACATTTAAAAGCCAAACCAGTAATAAAAAGATTATATACCGCAAGGGCAGTTTAGATAAGTTAATGTTGCTATGGGAACCCCAGCACATCTTCTTGTGTCTCGATTTAAAAACCATGGCCCAAGGTGGCTTTGAAAACAACAGAAGGTAAAATTATTCTCACATTCTCACACATGTAAATTGTTCTGTCTCTCTTCCTCCTAAATAGCAGATTCAAGCCAGCCTCTTGACTGGCACGGTAAAATTCAGCTTCATGTATTTCTATAATGTATTACAGCATGTAAGTTAACCTTTAGAAACTTCAAAAATACATCAACCAAATTTGGACTGTGAGACACAAACTGGGCTCTTTTGGGCCCCGGCCAGTGTAGACTTCCTATTCCACATGGCCGCGCAGTAGGGCCATTTCCACCAGTATGTTCTGCTTCCCCACGCAGGCTCTTTCTGTCTTTCCTACCTTAATCAATTCCCTACTTAGAGCTGGCTGCTAGGAAAAAAAAAAAAAGTAGGCTTTGGCAGAAAAAAAAAAGGGAAAGTGACCTGATTTGGAATTTTGCTTATATATATTAAGAAATCACAAAGTGTTTCAAATGTATTTGGTTGGATATTAGTTTAAAAATATTTGATAACTGTATGAAACTCTAATCTTCCCCTGGTAGGGTCAAAAAGGTACGGTCAGTTTGGTATTTACAAATTCATCTTCTGAGGGAGTTGAATTTCAAAAGGACTGTTTTCTTTCTAACAGAAAAAGGTATATTCCTTCATCTCCTTACAATACCAAAAACCAAAAACCCAAACTCATTGCGGTGGAGTCGATTCCGCCCCATAGCGATCTTACAATACAGAAACAATGAAACATAATTTATTAAAAATACACCTTGCGTTTTTCTCCCATTTCCAATAATTCCCTTTTGAGCATTGTTCAAATATAAAAATTCTCACACATGAAGAACTGTTTCAGAAGGTTTTAAGAAAGGCAAGATAACATTTTCTATTAAGAAAAGTTTTGCATTCAGGATGACACATTTGTCGTATTGAACCACCCAGTTAATGTTGACTTCTGAGAACTTATTTGCCTTACTTTTCTCAGCTCCATATGCTTTGTCTCCAAATCATGAACATATCCTGGCTCTACCATTAAAAAAAAAAAAAAAACCCATTGCCATCAAGTCGATTCTGACTGATATTAACCCTATAAGACAGAGTAGAACTGCCCCATAGAGTTCCCGGGGAGTGAGTGCCTGGTGGATTCAAATTGCCGACCTTTTGGTTAGCAGTCATAGCTCTTAACTACTACACTATCATTATGTAGTCTAAATCATTGCTGTGCTCCAGTCTGTATGTGAAAATTCAACCACATGCAAATTGCAGGCCTCCTGGGGGCAAAACATAAAACCATCTGAACCATTTGAACTGTTAAACTTCAGGTAAGTTAAATCCTTGCCCCCAAACTCCTTGTGCTATGTTCTGATGGTTTTCCAACTCATCAAAGCCAAGTTCTGAAGCCTAAATAGATCACACATTGTTTCTTGTAATTGGTTTTGATGTTTGTTATGCTCCTCACAGTGCAGATAACTTCACATTTGCATCACTAATAGACCTCTTTCAAAGCCTCTCCTCCTTCTCCTTCCTGCATCTATTAGTCATCAGTAGACATGTTGACGTGGGTATTTTCCCCACTTGTGAAAGTGCATTTTATATTCCAAAACACAAAATATATGTGAGGCGTTATTAATAACAGCGTTGACGGATCTACAAGGCAGCGTACAGAGTGCTCCAGTGACAGATACTTTTTCAGTGGTCTGTGAGACATTGTGAGAAAGGCAGTGTGATACCATGGAACAAGCATTGCCCTGGAGTCACACAGGAAGCATGGGTCCTAGTTCTTACTGCCACGTAGCTACTCTTTAGCTCTGAGTGCTAAGTGTTTTACATACTACACACATTACTTAATCTTCCTACTCCAGTGAATTAGTTTTTATTATAACCATTTAACAGATGAGACTCTGAAATGATGGGGAGCTTGCTCAGGATATCACAGAAGTGCCAGAGACAGCATTCAGACCCAAAACTCTGATTCCAGAAACTCGTCTGTCATTGCTGCACTTTCAATCCATGGGCTCAGATGCTGCTCAGAAAGGTGCTGGAAAAGAAAGAGAGCTCCTGAATCCAGCAGAGAATTCTATCAATGGATGGGAGTTTGGATCAGACAACCTTCAAGTTTAAGGGTCATTCTAGATCCAGTGATTCTATGGAATAAGTAGGGTGCACTTGTCCACAGTTACAAACTGGGAAAGAAAGGAGCAGAGAGGAATGACAAAGCAAAAAGCTTTCAATCAGTGCTTTTCAGCATTCTGCATGTGCTTAGTTCTCTCGCCCCACCCCGTTCAGGCTTCAGCCTTCCACTTTGCATCCCTCCCCAGTACAGTGCTCGCATTTGCATACTCCTCACTTAAAGAAAAAAAAAATCATTCTGTACTGCCAGGGGAAGAAAAGCCCTTAAAATGTCTTCAAAGGGATTCGGTTCTAGCGTAATCTAAAATATATGAATTCAGGAGATGTCAATGACAAAATATGAGTGTGAAAACATCTTTATTTAAAGCACTGTGTGTACATTAATGCTACACTAATTTAATGCCAAACCAGGTATGATATTTGAAACACTGTGTGTACATTAATGCTACACTAATACCAAACCAGGCCTGAGATGTTGGGCATTTCTTGGAATATGGTTTGGGGTTTCAGAGGCACAAAAGTACCTGTAAGATGGCTTTGGTGTAGTTATAAATAAAAATAGAAATAAAATAACAGTTGCATCTTTATTTATAACGAATCTTAGATTGTGGCCTCAAAGCTACAGAGGAGAGGCAGAGAAAGGATGCCAAAATCTAACTGTCTTGCATTAACATATGCCTTAAGTGACAGGGAAGAGGTGTTGAAGATAAAATTACTTTTTCCTCTGCATATGAATCAGCAACATGCAGCAACAAGCACGTAATAATAGTTCTTTGAATGAGCGCCCTACAGAGGGTAAGAAAAACAGCGTCAAATTGAAAAAGGAAGTGCACCTGCAAGAAGGACCCAGGGGGCTGCAGAGCACAGTTCCCTTGAGCACCATCATGAGTTGTCTTACAGCACAGTAACCCTAACTCTGGCAAGCCAGGCTGGCATGAGATGGCTGGAGCACACTAAAACCTCCCAGTGGTCAAAGACAGCCTGCCCTCAGCTGCCGCTGGAGCCCCACAGAGGCAAACTACAAGGCACTCCTATTTGGCTGAGAGTTTAGAACAGCTGAGCTTGATTCCACAGTGCGTGTGGTTTCACAACCACTTAAGCGTTAGTGAGGAACACCCAGAGGCAGGTCAATGAAGAAATACATGTTTATACAAGGAGGAAAAAAAGAGAAGCACATGAACTTCAAATACTGTCCAGGTGGCTATGTCCTTGGCACCCCAGTGATCTGCCTCTTTATCTTTGATTTTTTCCAACAGATAAGGCACTAAGTACAGTGTGAGATCCAGAAAATACATGCTTTTCTATCAGATGTTGCCCACCAAATACAAAGAGCCATTGATGGCCTCCTAAAGAGGCTTGAGCATCATCTCTCCTATTTGGGCTGGGGGGATGTGGTCTGGGAAAAGTAAGAATTCTGTTAGGCTTATGAAAACTCTTTCACAATGTTTCCAGCCTATTGCTCCTTTATATGACACTTCCTGGTTCATTGCAGAAAAGGCAGAAATTAGGTTTTTTTTGTTTGTTCCTCAGTTAATCTTCATATATCAAGTATTGGTGGTTTTGAAAAACAATAGAGAAGGCCACTCATCCTTTTGGCCTTAAAGGTTTTATTGTTGGGAAAAACACTAAAACACTGACTTCCTAAAGTTAATGGTGAGGTGCTGTTGAATCCATTGCATTAGGTTTTTGGGTTGTTTTATTTTTAAATATTATGTACTTAGTACAAGCAACACTATGCAATTGCTGCCTCATTTCTGGCACCTCCTGCGTCCCTAGAGTAACTTATCTTTCTCCTGAGGCTGTCCTGCTGAACAGAACGTTTGACGGAAAGAATGTGATAGCTCTCTGCACAACTTTAGTTACGCCCTGCTCCCTCTGGTGAGCTGGGACAGCGTCCCCTCAAGCAGCATTTGTAACTTCCACTGAAAATCACCTGAAAGAGAATGGCTGAAATTGCCAGCGTCACATGCGGCATTGAAGCAAGGAAGAAATTTCTGTCTGCAAGGATAATTGCTTGTCTCATTGCTCATACTTCTTCCTTCATAGCCCTCAATTATTTTAATGTTTATATTCCTCTTGGACTTTCTAGAAGATATTTTTAAGTGTTTTTAAAAATAAATCCAAGTCAAAGGTGAAATTCAGGATCCAGAAAAGTATTTATTTATCCTCTCCATGAACGAATCTTTAATCAACCAATCTTTTTGAGCTTCTCTTCATTTGCAGCATTGTTTCCTAATAGAGCACTTGGGCCCTGGAGATTAGTGAGACAAAGCTTCATTATAACCATCCTTGTTTTACTCCCATTTCTTACATGCTTTCTCTTCCTAGCTCACTCTCCAGGTGCTTCTTTCTCTTGCCAAATAGTGCAAGGAAATACTTTTGCAGATCTTTTGTTTACTTTAGAAAAAAACTGATCCAGACTTTCCCATTCTGGAGTGCTGCTCATTTCCTGACTGGCCTTTAAAGTTTGGCTCAGTAGCAACTTGGGGATTTGTTTTCTACCCAAAGTGAAAGGAGCTGGGTGCACAGCAGCTCCATGCTGAAATGAGAATTTCTTCTGCTCATTCCTTGAGTAAGATAAGCAAGCTGATGTTTTTCCCATAGATTTTTTCCAGCCACTTATTCCTGAAAGAAGCCCTGGTAGCACAGTGGTTAAGAGCTAAGGCTGCTAACCAAAAGGTCAGCAGTTCAAACCTACCAGCTGCTCCTTAAAAACCCTATAGGGTGGTTCTGCTCTGTCCTATAGGGTCACTATAAGTCAGAATTTACTTGACGGCAATGTTTTTTTTAATTCTTCAAAGCTTTGATCTGTAGACATTTAGCTTTGACTTTGTAAAAGCCATTTCAAGTGCATGATCACAAACACAGGCAAACTCTTCAAGAATAAATCATTACCTTTTTTGCTGCTTTTCACCTCCAACACAATGCACCACACAACACATGCAGGGCTTACATCTACCCTGATTCTACTGACAGTTGCCCTGCCTGGTATAGAAGGAACTGTAACACCAAAGGAACTGGACTTGGGTTACCTCACTTTCCAGGTACCGACACTGCCAGGTTAATGAAGCTTTGGTTTTTACTTGGTTGAACATTTTCTTATTTCACATAAATTTTGTCAATCCTCTGTGCTTTTCTTCTCTTTGAAACATTTACATTAAACTTTGGTCATGCAACTGTATATTATAATAATAATTATGTTTATATATGTATATAAGTTACTTTTGGTTCATCCTAGTTTGAGGAATTTATTCATAGTTTGTTACAGGTTAACTTTACAAAGAGACAGGCTTTCTAAACCTGGGGACTGTACTTCTATATATTAATTCATTTTTACACATTAAAAGATGTTTGGGCTAGGAAAGGTAATAAGGTAGAAAACACTGACTGACAAATCAAAGATCTTAACTACATCAGGGGTGAGCATTGTCCTTCCTTGAGGACTTAAACTTAGTCTGTAATATAACACAACATTTAGGGGGTACAGACAAACACAGCGGCTGACACAGACAAGGTCCAGTTGAGGAAGCCCAAAGAAATCCAGGGTCAGTTATTGCTCTGAACCTCAGGCAGGCACAGACATTTACCACTAGGAAAGGCTACCAGCCAAAGCAAGCAGCACTCCAGCCTCAGAGAGTAGGCGTGCTCACACGCAGATTGGCCAAATACTGCTTCAGTCCCCAAAAAGTTTCTGGGTGGTGTAAATGGTAAACTGCTTGGTTACTGCCATGGGCTGAATTACGTCTCCCCAAAAATATGTGTATCAACTTGGTTAGGGCATGATTCCCAGTACTGTATGGTTGTCCTCCATTTTGTGCTTGTAATTTTATGTTGAGAGGATTAGGGTGGGATTGTAACACCACCCTCACTCAGGTCACCTCCTTGATCCAAGGTAAAGGGACTTTCCCTGGGATGTGGCCTGTTTCACCTTCTATTTCTCAAGAGATAAAAGGAAAGGGAACAAGCAGAGAGTTGGGGATCTCATACCACCAAGAAAGCAGCACTAGGAGCAGAGCGCATCCTTTGCACCCAGGGTTCCTGCGCCTGAGAAGCTCCTCAACTAGGGAAAAATTGAGGACAAGGGCCTTCCTCCAGAGCCGACAAAGAGAGAAAGCCTTCCCCTTGAGATGACACCCTGAATTTATACTTGTAACCTACTACACTGTAAGAGATTAAATTTCTCTTTATTAAAGCCATGCACTCATGGTATTTCTGTTATAGCAGTACTAGATGACTAAGACAGTTACTAACCAAAAGGTTGGCGGTTTGAACCCACCCAGAAGTACCTCAGAAGAAGAGTCACAGCAATGAAAACCTTATGGAGCAGTTTTATTCTGCATCACATGGGGTTGCCATGAGTTAGAATCAACTCAACAGCAATGGGTTGGGTTGGTTTTGGACCACCAAAAAATGCAAGGTCAAAGAAGAAAGACTAACAAGGGTAACTTGAAATTGGATCTCAGAGAACTAGTCTGTAAGCTTAAATACCCCCTGCCTAAGGTCAGAGGAAGAACCAAAGAAAACACTAGCTAAGCCTGCAGATGACAGTCAACCTGGACGAAGGAAGGCTGCCGAGGCCATGAGCTTTTTTCTGTTTCCCTCAATTAGGGTTATACCACAGAGACAGCTAGTAAGACATTTTGTTCTTGACACTTTTTAGAAGACCCAAGCTCACTTTTTTTTTTTAGTGGATTGTCTTTTTTTATATATTGTTGGTTTTGACTTCTAAATTTTTTTTTATTGTGCTTTAAGTGAACGTTTACAAATCAAGTCAGTCTCTCATACAAAAATTTATATACACCTTGCAAAGTACTCCTAGTTGCTCTCCCCCTGATGAGATAGCACACTCCTTCTCTCCACCCTCTATTTCTGTGTCCATTCAGCCAGCTTCTGTCCCCCTCTGCCTTCTCATCTCCCTTCCAGACAGGAGCTGCCCATATAGTCTCATGTGTCTACTTGATCCAAGAAACTCACTCCTCACCAGTATCATTTTCTGTTTTATAGTCCAGTCCAATCCCTGTCTGAAAAGTTGGCTTTGGGGATGGTTCCTGTCTTGGGCTAACACAAGCTCTGGGAACCATGACCTCTGGGGTCCTTCGAGTCTCAGTCAGACTATTACGCCTGGTCTTCTCACAAGAATTTGAGGTCTGTATCCCACTGTTCTTCTGCTCCTTCAGGAATTCTCTGTTCCCTGTCAAGGCAGTCATCTGTTGTAGCTGGGCACCATCTAGTTCTTCTGGTCTCAGGCTGTTGTACTCTCTGGTTTACGTGCTCTTTCTGTCCCTTGGGTTCATAATTACCTTCTGTCTTTGGTGTTCTTCATTCTCCTTTGCTCCAGGTGGTTTGAGACTAACTGATGAATCTTAGATGGCCACTTGCTAGCATTTAAGACTCTAGATGCCACTCTCCAAAGTGGGATGCAGAATGTTTTCTTAATAGATTTTATTATGCTAATTGGCCTAGATGTTCCCTGAAACCATGGTCCCCAAACCCCTGCCCCTGCTACGCTGGCCTTCAAAGTGTTCAGTTTATTCAGGAAACTTCTTTGCTTTTGGTTTAGTCCAGTTATACTGACCTTCCCTGTATTGTGTTGTCTTTCCCTTCACCTAAAATAGTTCTTGTCTACTATCTAATTAGTGAATACCCCCTCCATTCCTCCCTCCCCACTCTCATAGCCATCAAAGAATATTTCCTTCTCTGTTTAAACTATTTCTTGAGTTGTTGTAATAGTGGTCTCATACAATATTTGTCCTTTTGCAACTGACTAACCACTCAGCATACTGCCTTCCAGATTCTTCCATGATATGAAATGTTTCACAGATTCATCATTGATCTTTATTGATGCATAGTGTTCCATTGTATGAATATACCATTATTTATTTATCCATTGATGGGCACCTTGGCTGTGTCCATCTTTTTACTATGGTGAACAGTGCTGCAATGAACATGGGTGTACATATATCTGTTCATGTAAAGGCTCTTATTTCTCTAGGATATATCTCAAGGAGTGGGATTGCTGGATTGTATTTTTAGCTTTTTAAGGAAGCGCCAAATCGATTTCCAAAGTGGTTGTACCATTTGACATTGCCACCAGCAGTGTATAAGTGTACCAATCTCTCCACAATCTCTCCAACACTTATTGTGTTTTTTGGATTAATGCCAGCCTTGTTGGAGTGAGATGCAATCTCATTATAGTTTTGATTTGCATTTCTCTAATGGCTAATGATCTTGAGCATCTCCTCATGTATCTGTTATCTATCTGAATGTCTTCTTTAGTGAAGTGCCTGTTCATATCCTTTGCCTATTTTTTAATTGGGTTATTTGTCTTTTTGTAGTTGAGTTTTTGCAGTATCATGTAGATTTTAGAGATCAGATGCTGATTGGAAATGTCATAGCTAAAAACTTTTCCCAGTCTGTAGGTAATCTTTTTACTCTTTTGGTGAAGCCTTTGGATGAGCATAGGTGTTTGAATTTTAGGAGCTCCCAGTTATCTAGTTTCTCTTCTAGTGTTTTTGCGTTGTTAGTAATGTTTTGTTTACTGTTTATGTCATGTGTTAGGTCTCCTAGCGTTGTCCCTATTTTTCTTCCATGATCTTTATCCTTTTAGATTTCATATTTAGGACTTTCATCCATTTTGAGTTAGTTTTTGTGCATGGAGTGATGTATTTGTCTTGTTTCATTTTTTTGCAGATGGAAATCTAGTTATGCCAGCACCATTTGTTAAAAAGACTGTCTTTTCCCCATTTAACTGATTTTGGGCCTTTGTCAAATATTAGCTGCTCATAGGTGGATGGATTTATGTCTGGATTCTCAATTCTGTTCCATTGGACCATGTATCTGTTGTTGTACCAGTACCAGGCTGTTTTGACTACTGTGGTGGTATAATAGGTTCTAAAATCAGGTAGTGTGAGGCCCCCCACTTTGTTCTTCTTTTTCAGTAATGCTTTACTTATCCGAGGCCTCTTTCCCTTCCATATGAAGTTGGTGATTTGTTTTTCCATTGCATTAAAAAATGTCATTGGAATTTGGATCAGAATTGCATTTTATCTATAGATTGCTTTTGGTAGAATAAACATTTTTACAATGTTAAGCCTTCCTATCCATGAACAAGGTATGTTATTCCACTTATGTAGGTCTCTTTTGGTTTCCTGCAGTAGTAACTTGTAGTTTTCTTTGTATGGGTCTTTTATGTCTCTGGTAAGATTTATTCCTAAGTATTTTGTCTTCTTGGAGGCTACTATAAATGGTATTGATTTGGTGATTTCCTCTTTGATGTTCTTTTTGTTGGTGTAGAGGAATCCGACTGATTTTTGTATGTTTACCTTGTATCCTGATACTCTGCTGAATCCTTTTATTAATTTCAGTAGTTTTCTTGAGGATTCTTTAGGGTTTTCTGTATATAAGATCATGTCACCTGCAAATAGAGATACTTTTACTTCTTCCTTGCCAATCTGGATGCCTTTTATTTCTTTATCTAGGCAAGGCTCACATTTATCTGATTCTTCCTTTTGATTTTGGAGCCCTTGGACTTTTGTGTTTGTTTTTCACCATGTCATATCACAAGCAAGAATTTAATAATCCTTCATAAACCTGGGAAGGTGGGGTGCAGCTTTAGGAGAAACTTAGCCAGAGAGGTGTGGAGAAAGGGGATATTGACTAAGCCAGAAGATTGCCCTCATCCACCCATGTGAAGGAAGACGACCTGGCTCCTACTCTGCAGAAGGAAACAGATTAGGTGTCAGTATAATGGCATCACCAAGTGATTCAAGGTCTACTGACCCTCTGCCAAGAAATGAATGTAGGGCAAGCAAGTATAGCCTATTAGACAAGATCACATTGTGGAATCACCATCATTTGTTGAGGTTTGAGAGATATCTAGTAAATCATATCCCTATTTTCCTGCACAAGTTTTAAACCAACTAAGAGAGACAATCCCTATTTTCCTGCACAAGTTTTAAACTAACTGAGAGAGACAAAGCCATCAACAGATGGAGATAAAAATGTTAGCTTAATGACTGATAAAGCTTAGACTGGAGAAAATGGCTTAGGGTACATGGGAACAATTGGATTCCGAATACTGAACCCCAGATCAAGACTCACACTGGATGGATGCGGGGCTACTCATGTGGGCCTGACCCTGTAAAGTCTATTACAGAGCTGCTAACTTTCACAAGAAGGAGTGGGGAAGTCTGGGTTAAATATGCTGAATTTATCTCCCAAATACACTGATTAAATAAGTCACACTACCTCACCCCAGGAATGAGGAGGAAAGAACTAAAGAGACTAAGAGTCTTAGACCAGTTGCTATCCCTCCATATGGGAGGAAACATCAGGAGTGGGGATTACCTAAAGCCTTCCATGTGGGCTGGGTGTAGCAGACCTCACATACACTGAGGCTGCAATCATGTGGAGTAGACTCCACTTTGTCTCTTTGGTCACTTGCTGAGTAGTCTGCACAAAGACTACATCAATTGTTCTTCTTCAGCACTCACCTATAAGCCTGTGGCAGCTTACCTGGTGTGTGAGCATCTGCTGTAGCGAAGGATGGAGTCTGCAGGGTATGGGCTGACACATGTACATGGTTGGAATACTGGGAGCTGCAAGCAAAATGAATTTCCCGAGTTATATCCAATGACTTTTCTGGAAACCTTACTCCTCTTAATTCTTTACTAGACTGCTAAATAAATGGCCTGGGTACCATTTCTACATTGACTCTCAAAACGAATAGCTGGCTGTAGACCAGTGCTTCTCAAACTATCTGAGGTGAAGGATCAACTGTTGCTTTTTCTTTTTCTTTTTAAATTTCTGAGCTGTCACAGACCAATATATTTGTAAAACACAACAAAGATGAATTGCTAGAAAATAACATAAAAAACGAGTGTATACATCAGTTCCTGGCATTTTGCTTCTCGATCTCTGCCCTTCTCCCACAAACTTTCCTTACTACCACCCAGTCAGTCCTTGAGTACCAGCTACACATCAGGCACTGTTGGAAAAAAAGGGATGAACAAGAAAAAGTAAAGAGAGGGCAGAGCCAAGATGGCGGACTAGGCAGACGCTACCTCGGATCCCTCTTACAACAAAGACATAGAAAAACAAGTGAATCGATCACATACATAACAATCTACGAACCCTGAACAACAAACACAGATTTAGAGACGGAGAACGAACTAATACGGGGAAGCAGCGATTGTTTTCAGAGCCTGGAGCCAGTGTACCAGTCAGGTACGGCACAAGCACAGAGAGCTGCTCCACCCTCCTGAACTAACCCCGGGAGGGGGACCAGCCAGTTCCGCGGGCGGCGTGGGACGCAGCCGGTGGGAGAAGTCCCCGGGAGGCAGTGACTGGCCTTGGAGCTGGGAGAGCAGCGTCCCAGCCGGGGAACCGTCCTGCCGGGATTTGGACTGGACGCAGGTACGGCATAAACATGGAGAGCTGCTCCACCCCCCTGAACTAACCCGGGGAGGGGGACCAGCCACTTCCGCAGGCGGCGTGGGACGCAGCCGGTAGGAGAAGTCCCCGGGAGGCAGTGACTGCTATTGGAGCGGGGAGAACAGCATCCCAGCCGGGACACTCGGTCACGGCACAAGCACGGGGAGCTGCTCCACCCACCTGAACTAATCCCGGGAGGGGGCCCAACCGGTTCTCGGAGGCGGCACGGCAACGCGGCTGGAGGGACAAGAAGTCCCCGGGAGACAGCGACTGATTTTGGAGTCGAGAGTGCACCGTCCCAGCAGGGGAGCCTTGTCGCTGGGCGTGTGGCTGGAAGCGGAGGATCTGACCGTGACTCCAGCCGGCCAGACCCCCCGGGGGCAATCTCCACACAGCCAGCGCACATAGGCGATGCGCCCCGTGGGAATCTCAGATATAATAGTCATTCCAAGCAAGACAAGCAACTCTGGCTATATTCTGAGGTACTACTCTCCTTTCTCTCTGTTCCCTCCCCCACCCTCCCCAGGCGGCTTCATTAACATCCAAATAGCCTGAGCCAGAGGGAGAACTCTGATAGGCATCTGACTGCATTTTTTTTTAGTGGATTTTCTGGAAAAACTAGTTTCCCAGTGATGGCTCAGAGACAACAATCCATATCAAACCACTTAAAGATGCAGACCATGACAGCTTCTCCAACCCCCCAAACAAAAGAATCAAAATCTTTCCCAAATGAAGATACAATCCTGGAATTATCAGATACAGAATATAAAAAACTAATTTACAGAATGCTTCAAGACATCACAAATGAAATAAGGCAAACTGCAGAAAAAGCCAAGGAACACACTGATAAAACTGTTCAAGAACTCAAAAAGATTATTCAAGAACATAGTGGAAAAATTAATAAGTTGCAAGAATCCATAGAGAGACAGCATGTAGAAATCTAAAAGATTAACAATAAAATTACAGAATTAGACAACGCAATAGGAAGGCAGAGGAGCAGACTCGAGCAATTACAATGCAGACTGGGACATCTGGAGGACCAGGGAATCAACACCAACATAGCTGAAAAAAAATCAGATAAAAGAATTTAAAAAAATGAAGAAACCCTAAGAATCATGTGGGACTCTATCAAGGAGGATAACTTGCGTGTGATTGGAGTCCCAGAACAGGGAGGGAGGACAGAAAACACAGAGAAAATAGTTGAAGATCTGCTGACAGAAAACTTCCCTGACATCATGAAAGACGAAAGGATATCTATCCAAGATGCTCATCGAACCCCATTTAAGATTGATTCAAAAAGAAAAACACGAAGACATATTATCATCAAACTCACCAAAACCAAAGATAAACAGAAAATTTTAAAAGCAGCCAGGGAGAAAAGAAAGGTTTCCTTCAAGGGAGAATCAATAAGAATAAGTTCAGACTACTCAGCAGAAACCATGCAGGCAAGAGGGAATGGAACGACATATACAGAACACTGAAGGAGAAAAACTGCCAGCCAAGGATCATATATCCAGCAAAACTCTCTCTGAAATATGAAGGTGAAATTAAGATATTTACAGATAAACACAAGTTTAGAGAATTTGCAAAAACCAAACCAAAGCTACAAGAAATACTAAAGGATATTGTTTGGTCAGAGAACTAATAATATCAGATATCAGCACAACACAAGGTCACAAAACAGAACGTCCTGATATCAACTCAAATAGGGAAATCACAAAAACAAACAAATTAAGATTAATTAAAAAAAAATACACATAACAGGGAATCATGGAAGTCAATAGGTAAAAGATCACAATAATCAAAAAGAGGGACTAAATACAGGAGGCATTCAACTGCCATATGGAGAGTGATACAAGGCGATATAGAACAATACAAGTTAGGTTTTTACTTAGAAAAATAGGGGTAAATAATAAGGTAACCACAAAAAGGTATAACAACTCTATAACTCAAGATAAATGCCCAGAAAAACGTAACGACTCAACTAACATAAAGTCAAACACTATGAAAATGAGGATCTCACAATTTACTAAGAAAAACGTCTCAGCACAAAAAAGTATGTGCAAAGATGAAATTGTCAACAACACACATAAAAAGGCATCAAAATGACAGCACTAAAAACTTATTTATCTATAATTACGCTGAATGTAAATGGACTAAATGCACCAATAAAGAGACAGAGAGTCAGGGACTGGATAAAGAAACACGATCTGTCTATATGCTGCCTACAAGAGACACACCTTAGACTTAGAGACACAAACAAACTAAAACTCAAAGGATGGAAAAAAATATATCAAGCAAACAATAAGCAAAAAAGAAGAGGAGTAGCAATATTAATTTCTGACAAAATAGACTTTAGACTTAAATCCACCACAAAGGATAAAGAAGGACACTATATAATGTTAAAAGGGAAAATTGATCAGGAAGACATAACCATATTAAATATTTATGCACCCAATGACAGGGCTGCAAGATACATAAATCAAATTTTAACAGAATTGAAAACTGAGATAGACACCTCCACAATTATAGTAGGAGACTTCAACACACCACTTTCGGAGAAGGACAGGACATCCAGTAAGAAGCTCAATAGAGACACGGAAGATCTAATTACAACAATCAACCAACTTGACCTCATTGACTTACACAGAACTCTCCACCCAACTGCTGCAAAATATACTTTTTTTTCTAGCACACATGGAACATTCTCTAGAATAGACCACATAGTAGGTCATAAAACAAACCTTTGCAGAGTCCAAAACATCGAAATATTACAAAGCATCTTCTCAGACCACAAGGCAATAAAACCAGAGATCAATAACAGAAAAACTAGGGAAAAGAAATCAAATACTTGGAAACTGAACAATACCCTCCTGAAAAAAGACTGGGTTATAGAAGACATCAAGGAGGGAATAAGGAAATTCATGGAAAGCAACGAGAATGAAAATACTTCCTATCAAAACCTTTGGGACACAGCAAAAGCAGTGCTCAGAGGCCAATTTATATCGATAAATGCACACATACAAAAAGAAGAAAGAGCCAAAAGCAGAGAACTGTCCCTACAACTTGAACAAATAGAAAGAGAGCAACAAAAGAATCCATCAGGCACCAGAAGAAAACAAATAATAAAAATTAGAGCTGAACTAAATGAATTAGAGAACAGAAAAACAATTGAAAGAATTAACAAAGCCAAAAGCTGGTTCTTTGAAAAAACTAACAAAATTGATAAACCACTGGCTAGACTGACTAAAGAAATACAGGAAAAGAAACAAATAACCCGAATAAGACATGAGAAGGACCACATCACAACAGAACCAAATGAAATTAAAAGAATCATTTCAGATTATTATGAAAAATTGTACTCTAACAAATTTGCAAACCTAGAAGAAATGGATGAATTCCTGGAAAAACACTACCTACCTAAACTAACACATTCAGAAGTAGAACAACTAAATAGACCCATAACAAAAAAAGAGATTGAAACGGTATCAAAAAACTCCCAACAAAAAAAAGCCCTGGCCCAGACGGCTTCACTGCAGAATTCTACCAAACTTTCAGAGAAGAGTTAACACCACTACTTCTGAAGGTATTTCAAAGCATAGAAAATGACGGAATACTACCCAACTCATTCTATGAAGCCACCATATCCCTGATACCAAAACCAGGTAAAGACATTACAAAAAAAGAAAATTATAGACCTATATCCCTCATGAACATAGATGCAAAAATCCTCAACAAAATTCTAGCCAATAGAATCCAACAACACATCAAAAAAATAATTCACCATGATCAAGTGGGATTTATACCAGGTATGCAAGGCTGGTTTAATATCAGAAAAACCATTAATGTAATCCATCACATAAATAAAACAAAAGACAAAAACCACATGATCTTATCAATTGATGCAGAAAAGGCATTTGACAAAGTCCAACATCCATTTATGATAAAAACTCTTACCAAAATAGGAATTGAAGGAAAATTCCTCAACATAATAAAGGGCATCTATGCAAAGCCAACAGCCAATCTCACTCTAAATGGAGAGAACCTGAAAGCATTTCCCTTGAGAACGGGAACCAGACAAGGATGCCCTTTATCACCGCTCTTATTCAACATCGTGCTAGAAGTCCTAGCCAGGGCAATTAGGCTAGACAAAGAAATAAAGGGTATCCGGATTGGCAAGGAGGAAGTAAAGTTATCACTATTTGCAGATGACATGATTATATACACAGAAAACCCTAAGGAATCCTCTAGAAAACTACTGAAACTAATAGAAGAGTTTGGCAGAGTCTCAGGTTATAAGATAAATATACAAAAATCACTTGGATTCCTCTCCATCAACAAAAACAACACCGAAGAGGAAATAACGAAATCAATACCATTCACAGTAGCCCCCAAGAAGATAAGATACTTAGGAATAAATCTTACGAAGGATGTAAAAGACCTATACAAAGAAAACTACAAAGCTCTACTACAAGAAGTTCAAAAGGACATACTTAAGTGGAAAAACATACCTTGCTCATGGATAGGAAGACTTAACACAGTAAAAATGTCTATTCTACCAAAAGCCATTTAACGCACTTCCGATCCAAATTCCAATGTCATATTTTAAGGTGATAGAGAAACAAATCACCAATTTCATATGGAAGGGAAAGAAGCCCCAGATAAGCAAAGCACTACTGAAAAAGAAGAAGAAAGGGGGAGGCCTCACTTTACCTGATTTCAGAAGCTATTATACAGCCACAGTAGTCAAAACAGCCTGGTACTGGTACAACAACAGGCACATAGACCAATGGAACAGAATTGAGAACCCAGACATAGATCCATCCACGTATGAGCAGCTGATATTTGACAAAGGACCACTGTCAATTAATTGGGGAAAAGATAGCCTTTTTAACAAATGGTGCTGGCATAACAGGATATCCATTTGCAAAAAAATGAAACAGGACCCATACCTTACACCATGCACAAAAACTAACTCCGAGTGGATCAAAGACCTAAACATAAAGACTAAAACGATAAAGATCATGGAAGAAAAATTGGGACAACCCTAGGAGCCCTAATACGAGGTATAAAGAGAATACAAAACATTACCAAAAATGATGAAGAGAAACCCGATAACTGGGAGCTCCTAAAAATCAAACACCTATGCTCATCTAAAGACTTCACCAAAAGAGTAAAAAGACCACCTACAGACTGGGAAAGAATTTTCAGCTATGACATCTCCGACCAGCGCCTGATCTCTAAAATCTACATGATTCTGTCAAAACTCAACCACAAAAAGACAAACAACCCAATCAAAAAGTGGGCAAAGGATATGAACACACATTTCACTAAAGAAGATATTCAGGCAGCCAACAGATACATGAGAAAATGCTCTCGATCATTAGCCATTAGAGAAATGCAAATTAAAACCACAATGAGATTCCATCTCACACCAGCAAGGCTGGCATTAATCCAAAAAACACAAAATAATAAATGTTGGAGAGGCTGCGGAGAGATTGGAACTCTTATACACTGCTGGTGGGAATGTAAAATGGTACCACCACTTTGGAAATCTATCTGGCGTTATCTTAAACAGTTAGAAATAGAACTACCATACAACCCAGAAATCCCACTCCTCGGAATATACCCTAGAGATACAAGAGCCTTCACACAAACAGATATATGCACACCCATGTTTATTGCAGCTCTGTTTACAATAGCAAAAAGTTGGAAGCAACCAAGGTGTCCATCAACGGATGAATGGGTAAATAAATTATGGTATATTCACACAATGGAATACTACGCATCCATAAAGAACAGTGACGAATCTGTGAAACATTTCATAACATGGAGGAACCTATAAGGCATTATGCTGAGCGAAATTAGTCAGAGGCAAAAGGACAAATATTGTATAAGACCACTATTATAAGATCTTGAGAAATAGTAAACCTGAAAAGAACACATACTTTTGTGGTTATGGGGGGGGAGGGAGGGAGGGTGGGAGAGAGTTTTTTATTGATTAATCAGTAGATAAGAACTGCTTTAGGTGAAGGGAAAAACAACACTCAATACATGGAAGGTCAGCTCGATTGGACTGGACCAAAAGCAAAGAAGTTTCCAGGATAAAATGAATGCTTCAAAGGTCAGCGGAGCAAGGGCAGGGGTCTGGGGAACATGGTTTGCGGGGACTTCTAAGTCAATTGGCAAAATAATTCTATTATGAAATCATTCTGCATCCCACTTTGAAATGTGGCATCTGGGGTCTTAAATGCTAACAAGCGGCCATGTAAGATGCATCAATTGGTCTCAACCCACCTGGAGCAAAGGAAAATGAAGAACACCAAGGCCACACGACAACTAAGAGCCCAAGAGACAGAAAGGGCCACATGAACCAGAGACCTACATCATCCTGAGACCAGAAGAACTAGTTGGTGCCCGGCCACAATAGATGACTGCCCTGACAGGGAGCACAGCAGAGGACCCCTGAGGGAGCAGGAGATCAGTGGGATACAGACCCCAAATTCTCATAAAAAGACCAAACTTAATGGTCTGACTGAGACTAGAGGAATCCCGGTGGCCATGCTCCCCAGACCTTCTGTTGGCATAGGACAGGAACCATCCCCGAAGACAACTCATCAGAAATGAAAGGGACTGGTCAGCGGGTGGGAGAGAGATGCTGATGAAGAGTGAGCTAATTATATCAGGTGGACACTTGAGATTGTGTTGGCAACTCTTGTCTGGAGGGGGGATAGGAGGATAGAGAGAGAGGGAAGCTGGCAAAATTGTCACGAAAGGAGAGACTGAAAGGGCTGACTCAATGGGGGAGAGCAAGTGGGAGTAGGGAGTGAGATGTATGTAAACTTATATGTGATAGACTGATTGGATTTGTAAACGTTCACTTGAAGCTTAATAAAAGTTAATAAAAAAAAAGAAAAAAAAAGTAAAGATGTACAAAATGCAAGTGCAACATTTTTATCACTAGATGCAATAGATATGAAATTTTTTGGTTACTAGACTTACCTCATCACAGGCCAGCAATGAACCAGTTCACAGACCAGCACACATTTACAGCCCACACTGTAAGTTTAGGCTAAAAATCTTAGATTAAAAATCTACATCATGGTATTTGCCCAGCTCTGCCTCCTGAACTCTGTTCACCTTGGAATATTCATCTGGGCTCTTTCACTGATAAAATGCTTGGTTCAGGTACTCAGTTGCTTTTCCCCTGATCTTTGTCTTAGTTGTCTAGTGCTGCTATAACAAGCGGATGGCTTTAACAAAGAGAAATTTATTCTCTCACAGTTAAGGAGGCTAGAAGTCCAAATTCAGGGTGCCAGCTCCAGGGGAAGGCTTTCTCTCTATCAGCTTTGGGGAAGGTCCTTATCATCAATCTTCCCCCGGTTTAGGAGCTTCTCAGCACGGGAACCCTGGATCCAAAGAACACGCTCTGCTTTCTTTGCAGTATGAGATCCCCCTGTCTCTCTGCTCACTTCTCTCTTTTATATCTCAGAAGAGATTGACTCAAAACAAAACCTAATCTTGTAGATTGAGTCCTACCTCATTAACATAACTTCCTCTAATCCTGCCTCATTAACATCATAGAGGTAGGATTTACAATGCACAGGAAAATCACATCAGATGACGAAATGATGGACAATCTCACAATACTGAGAATCATGGCCTAGCCAAGTTGACATACATTTTGGGGGGACATAATTCAATCCGTAACAATTCTTTTCACACAAATGGCTGTGTTAAGCAGATAAAACCACACCACATCACCTAGCTCTCATCAGGGCTCTGGTGGTTATTGTTCCTCTTATTTGTTCATTTTTCCAAATATTGACCTTTTTGTGAATATGTGATTCGAAGCAAAATGGTTTCTACGCTGACTTATTAGGGAAATGGAAATGGTTCTGTTCTTTTGTTGAAGTCAAAAGGTGTGGGTTTTTTTTTTTTTTTTTCACTAGTGTTTTAAATGCTAGGTTGATGCCAAGCTCAAGGAACATGGAGAACTTGGGGAAAGGCCAGAGACAGATAAAAGATTATTAATGGTTTGTTTATAAGGACCATGATGAGAGGCTGAAGAAAATGTGTTTATTTACCCTGGAACAAGAGCGTGCTAGAAGATAAGATGGATAGCTCCGAAGTAGAAAGAGGAGTAAAAGGGTTCTCAGGAAGGAAATGTGAAACCCACTTGGATTTAAATTAAATCCTAGTGTCACCATTGCTGGTAGTATGACCTTAAGCAAGCTAATATCTCTGAGCCTCAATGTTTTCAACTGTAAGGTGGAAATAATAATGCTTACCTACAGATTGTTGCAAGGACTGAATACAATGCACATAAGTACCAAGCACTATGCCTGGAAATGATTGGTGCTTAATTAATGGTAATTAATATCTTCATCAACAGTGTTTTCTCTTACAAATGATGGTGATCAAGTCTTTGTCTCATTAGAGGAGAGGAAGTGAAATGGACTCCTCCTGAAGTACAAATAATTTAAATTAGCCATAGAATTGTTCTTCACTATGAATCATTGGGTTTGCTTATTTCAAGAAGTCAGGACTATTTCCTTGGATTATGTTCAGTTCAGTTCAACAAACATTGATTAAGCACCCACCGTGTGTCAGAAACTATACCAGATGCTGAAAATACTGAAATAAATAAGATTTGGCCCTTGCTCCTTTTTTTTTTTTTTTTTTCCTTAGACGGATGGATGCTTATTTGTCTGAGATGTGTTAAGCACATCCTACTTAGATTTCTTGGCTCTAGCTGGCCTGCACGATTTGATCACCACATTTGTCTACTCAACTCTATCATATCAATTGGCATCCTCATTTTTGAGACCGTTTTCAAGGCCATCCAAAAACAAATCTCACAAGTGTGCTACCCAGAAGGGGCAAAACAAAGCATGTGAAACAGGTCTTCATGGTGTAGCTCCTATATACCTACCGTCAGGCATTCAAGGTTGCTTTTAATAGTGCTGTTCATATCTCCATGCAGATTACCTCTTGCCATAACAGGTAAAACTTACATCACAATCTATCAGCTCTGATCAGCATCAACACAATCTACACAACTGGTCATCATTGAGATGTGATCTAAGATGCCTTCAATAGGGCAAGGTCTGCTACAAAGCCTCACTCCATCCACTATTCACCTGAGATAGTCATTCGAAGCAAGGAACCTGACATGATTCACGTCTTGCCACAATCACCACTTGATTCTCACATAAGCTATAAACTAGCCCTTGTGGAAAAAAGTTTGATGGTTCCTCAAAAAATTAACCATAGTATTATCATATGACCCAGCAATTTCATTCCTACATATACAGTAAGTCCCTGAGTTATGAACATCTGCCTTGTGAACAATTCGTACCTGGCCTTCAATGTTATGTAAATTTGTCTTCACTTTGAAAGGAGTGAACCAACCCCTACTCACAACAAATGCTTAGTCACAATCACTTTCACTTGCTGCAAATGTAGCTTTTAAATCATTGAAAAGGTTTCAAGACTTTTCTTGCACTAAACCGAAAAATCCCGTTGCCACTGAGTTGATTCTGACTCATAGTGACCCTGTGTGACAGAGCAGAACTGCCCCATGGAGTTTCCAAGGAGCAATTGCTGGATTTAAACTGCTGACATTTTGGTTAGCAGCTGTAGCTCTTAACCACTGTGCCACCAGGGCTCCTTTCTTGAACTAAAGTAAGGCTAAATAAGAATCATATGCACCTGTTCCAATTTAACTTAAAGACACACTTAGGAATGGATCTTGTTGGTAACCCAAGGACTGCCTGTATACCAAAAGAATTGAAAGCAGGGCCTCAGACACGTACTTGTTTTCTTAGTTATCTAGTCCTGCTATAACAGAAATATTAAAAGTGTATGGCTTTAACAAAGATAAAGTTATTCTCTCACAGTCTAGGAGGCTGAAAGTCCAAACTCATGGTGTCAGCTCCAGGGGAAGCCTTTTTCTCTCTATCGGCCCTAGGGAAGGTCTTGGCCATCTATCTTCCCTCGGTTGAGGAGCTTCTCAGCACAGGGACCCCAGATCCAAAGGCTCTTGTTTCTTGGTGGTATGAGGTCCCCCATCTCTCTGCTTACTTCTCTCTTTTATATCTCAAAAGAGATTGTCTTAAAACACAATCTAGTCTTGTAGATTGAGCCTTGCCTCATTAACATAACCGCCACTAATCCCATTTTATTAACATCATAGAGATAGGTTTTATAACTCATAGGAAAATCACATCAGATGACAAAATGGTGGACAATCACACAATACTGGGAATCACAGCCTAGCCAAGTGAACACATATTTTTAGGGGACACAAATCAATCCAGGACACTTGTACACCAGTGTTCACAGCAGCGTTACTTGCAATAGCCAAAAAGTGGAAACAACCCAAGTGTCTATCAAAGGATGGATGGATGAACAAAATGTGGTGTATGCGTGCAATGGAATACTATTCAGTCATAGAAAAGAGTGAAGTATTGATACTTGCTACAACATGGACAAACCATGAAAACATACTAAATGAAATAGGCCAGAAACAAAAGAGCCTGGTTTGACTTATGTGAAACAACTAACCTAACCTAACCCGTTGCCGTCGAGTCAATTCCGACTCATAGCGACCCTATAGGACAGAGTAGAACTGCCCCATAGAGTTTCCAAGGAGTGCCTGGTGGATTTGAACTGCCGACCTTTTGGTTAGCAGCCATAGCACTTAACCACTATGCCACCAGGGTTTCCATAAAACAGCTAGAATAGGCAAATGAATGGAGAGACAAAGTAGATTAGTGGTTACCAGGGACTGGAGGGAAGGGGGAATGGAGAATCATTGCTTAAGTCATACTCTAACTGAGCAGTTCTTAACCCTGGCTATACATCAAAATCTCCTAGGAGAGGGAGGGGAGACCAATGCCCAGGCCCTCCATAGATAAAATAATCTGGCAGTAGGACCCAGACATCAGTAGGTTTTAAAACTTCCCAGGTGATTATAATGAACAGCCAAAGTAGAACTCCACTGCTCCAACAGGGGCATCGAGAAGTTTTCTAGAATAGTTCTAACTTTAATGTGCATATGAATTATGTGGGCATCTCGTTAAAATGCAGATTCTGGTCTGGTAAGTCTGGGGTTGGGACTGAGATTCTGAATTTCTAACAGTCCTCTGGTGATGCAGATGCTTCTTGTCTGCAAACTGCCCTTTGAACATAGAAAAGTATCTGGAAAATTAAGACAGGTGGTTAACTCCAGAATAGAGTGGGCAGAGATAAGCAACTAACGAATAATGAAATTAAAAAAAAGGCAAAGCAGGAAGTGCATTTGACCTCTTTCTGTATGACCAAAACCCTGAACTTGGTTACCTAATCTAAAAGGAAATGCTGAAGTTGGCAGCATGGACCTTTCTATATTGCTTTCTACCCCCCATATTTGTCAAATGTGACCTCTAGTTGTGTCATCTAGGACTAGAAGGGCCTGCTGGGAAGCCCCAAGGACCAAGCTTCTGGCAGCACACTTGAAGGAGACATTTGAAATTGAAATAGCTCAGATAATAGGTAGAAGATGAACAGCAACTTGGAATGGAGAAGCAACATCAGAAAAGAGAAAACGTGCACTTTGGTCAGAAAGCAGGAGGATAGAAAGCTGGAAAAAATTTGATGCAAAAAATTTCAAACTGAGACTCTGAACAAATGCTGGCTTTCCTCTTTTATGTCATGTCCAACGAACACAGCGTGTGGGGAAAGTCAAGTATAAAGCTTCCCTTCAGGCCCTCTCTACTTACCTATCACTTCCAACCACGTGGGCTGGTGAAAAGGCTGAAGAGTTTCCAGGTGTGCTTGGTGAAAGAGTGTGATGATCCCAGAGCATGCTTGGGAGGGGTTGGTATGGGGTTGTATGTAGTGGCAGGAACCCCAGATCTCTTGGACTTCGGCCCTCCCTTCCAGAACTGGGCCTTGAGAGTGTAGAGTCCAAGTGGAACGTGCATAGTGAAAAATGGCGGGAGATGAGGAGGTGTGTATGGAAAGTGGATGGAAGGGCAGAAGTCAGGGAGCTAGAGATAGAAGGCAGAAGTTTATGATTTTGGAAAGCCAGATTGAACATGGGGACTAGATTTTTTTTTTAGTGGTTACAGAGTTTCTATTTGAGGAAATCAAAGTATTTTGAAAATAGACAGTGGTAAGGGTTACACAACATTGTGAATGTAATTAATACCACTGAATTGTACACTTAAAATAGTTTAAATGGCAAATCTTTTGTTATATATATTTATCACAATTAAAGGAAAATATCAGAGATGTACATTGATTATGAATGGGTTTGGAGCTGAAAAGGCAGATTTAGATTGTTGCATTTGAGCAGGTCTTAACCTAAATGTATGAATATTAACTGTAAAATACAGTTGTTTTTATAACCAATTTCTCCTTAAAAGACTTCCTCTCTTATTCCTTATTTCTCTCTTTTTTGTATCCTTTGTCCACAGATGTCTCAGCAGCTCTCTTAACCTCTATTAAATAAGGTGACCAGGGCTTCTCACCAAGAACAGTGAAAGGGTCATTCACCTGACCCCAGTGTCCAAAGCTGGTACTGCTTTCTGCCACTGCTGGAGGCACAGGTACGGGAATGGTGGGAGCAAACATCGCCATTACCTTGGCTGCTGGTGCTATAGTAGTTGGTTTCCCCAGAGATTCACTGTGCTACAGCCTCCCTCCCGGGCACATTTGAATCCCAGTAGTGAGCACATTGTGGGCTCACACCTTTCCTTTACACACTCCTTGCATATCAGCCTTGTGGGCTTGATATAACCCCACCACCACCTGAAACAACTTTGGTATCCCCACCAATTTGTAACTTCCAGAATTTCTTTAGACTCTTCCAATTCTTTTTTTTAATCTGTCCTTTTGGAGAGCCCAACCAGAGTCTATCATAATCTAAAAATGGCTTAAGAGTGGAGATTCTCACCTGCCGGGTGGGTCGCACTTTTCCTGGGTACATGTTTTCGTTTGTGGTCACAGATGAAAGGCTTGTGTAAACATTTATGTATTCACTCATTCTATTCACTTCTATCCCAGAAACTAGTTTTTAAGCGATTTAAATAGATTTTCTAGTCAGTGTTAGAAAACATTTTTTTAATGTGTGAAATTCAATTTAATTGATTTATTAAATGTTAATTGAATCCCTGCTGCTACCATCAGAGGAAAATGACTCGCAGCTTTCCCATTGTTATTGAAATACTTATCTTCTTTATAAATATTTTGACGTTTTTTGAAATGCCAAAAATATGCATGATATATACCATACAGTCAAGAATTAGACAGGGCTCTTTCTTTGGCATAAAGCTTACTTCGGGTGGAGAAAGGAGGTAGTTGACAGTGCAGAGATAAGAAAGTAGAATGAGGCTAACAATAGTCATTTTTATCAATATGTTTCAAGACAGGATCCTGACAACTTAATTTCTCTGCAAGATATGCACCCTAAATGATTGTGAATTGTTTTTGGAGTTTTAAGTTGTAGCTCCTAATAAAATATGAGTCCTTGAGCAAGTCAATATTTTTCTGCCTCAGAGCATTTATCTGTAAAATTAGGAGGTTGTACCAATAGTCTGTTAATGTTCCTTCTAGCCCTAAAAGTCAATGATTCCATGAATTCTTAGCTAAATTATATATTACCAAAAGTCACAGAAACAACATCTTCTGTTCTTTTCCCACTCATGATTTTGCTATTGTATGGAAAGCAGCAAACAGCCTTGGTGGCACAGTGGTTAAAGCCCTCAGCTGAGAACTAGAAGGTCGGCAGTTCGAACCCACTAGCTAGCTGAGCCGCAGAAGAACAATGTGGCAGTCTGCTCCAGTAAAGATTTACAGCCTTGGAAACCCTATGGGGGCAGTTCTATTCTGTCCTATAGGGTCACTACGAGCCTGAATTGACTGAACAGCAATGGGTTTGGGTTTGGTTTACAGAAAGCACCAAAAATAAAGATATTCAAAAATAGAAAACAAATGAACTTAAAATTATACCATCCTAATATCAATATCTCAAGTGTTTTCATTATGTTCCATTCTGATTCTTAAACATACGTATAGATAATTTTATATAATTGCAAGCATAAAATGGGTAAATTTTTATATTTGACCTACTTCACTTGTCATTATACAGTAAAAGCTGCAAAAGCCAGAACGTGTAAGGTGGAAACCTGCCAGAGAAGGAAAACTAAAATATTTTCCACTAATAGAGAGCAACAGGAAAGTGGTAAGCTGCACCCTGTCAAAGGCAGAAAACTTTCCAGACCCAGAAAAACAAGACAGCCTGTTGAGTTCCAGCTCTCACAGGTTTTACTATATAAAATTTTTGTATTACCATTTGCACTCACAATTATGGTTTAAATGACTACATAGTGTTCCATTTCATTGATGAGCCATAAAAAAAAAAAATTGTTGTCAAGTCGATTTCAACTCATGGTGACCCTATGTGTTACAGAGTAGAACTGCACTATACTTTTTTTTTTTTTAATAATATTTCATTGTGTTTATGTGAAAGTTTACACAGCACATTAGGTTCCCCTTGAACAATTTTTATGCGAATTGTTCTGTGCCATTGGTTACAATTTTTACAACGTGTCAGCTTTCTCATTATTTCCATTCTGTTTGTTCTGTTTCCATTGATCTAGGTTCCCTTCCCCTCTTGCCTTCTTGCCTTCACTTTTAGGTAACTGTGGACTGTTTGGTCTCATATTGTAAATTGTTTAAGGGAGCATATTACTCACAGGTGATATTGTTTATTTTATAAACCGGTCTATGTTTTGGCTGAAAGGTAACATCCAGAAATAGCTTCAATTCCAAATCCAAAGGGTATCTTAGGGCAATATTCTTTTTTTTTTTTTTTCTTAATTGTACCTTAGATGAAGGTTTACAGAACAAAACTTAGTACGCATATTGTTTTATGACATTGGTTAACAACCCCACAACATGTCAACACTCTCCCTTCTTGACCTTGGGTTCTTAGGGCAGTATTCTTGTAGGTACCTCTAGTCTCTATCAGTCCAGTAGGTCTGGTCTTTTTTAGGAATTTGAGTTTTGTTCTACATTTTTCTCCCATTCTATCTGGGACCTTCTACTGTGTCCCTGGTCAGAACAATTGGTAGTGGTAGCCGGGCACCATCTAGTTCTTCTGGTCTTAAGTTAGAAGAGGTTGTGGTTCATGGTGGGTATTAGTCTCATGGATTGGTTTCTTCTTTGAGCCTTTGTTTTTCTTCCTTCTCTTTTGCTTGATATGAATAAAGACCAGTAGTTGTATGTTATATAGCTGCTGGCAAGCTTTTAAGATCTCAGATGCTACTCACCAAACTAGGATGCAGAACATTCTCTTTATGAACTATGTTATGCCAGTTGACTAAGTTGTCCCCCAAGGCTGTGGTCCCAAGCTCCTTAACCCAGTAAACCAATACCGTGAGTTGTTTGAAGATGGCTAGGAAGGCTCTGTAACTGTGCTTATGTGGTTTGTTGTATATCTGTATATACATGCAGCTCGCACAAATGTGTGTATACACATGCCTACAGATACACCTATAAAAAAAAAGCATGTAATTTACTCATGTCTTCTAATACATATATAAGCATCCGTATCTACATATGTAACCAGACACATATTTTTTGGTTGTTTTCACTGTTGTTGAAAAATTGTGTGTGTTACAGCATTTATTGAAATTGTCCCTTTTTCTTGTATACTTTTAGTGTCTTTATATACCTTGGTCCAGTTGTGCTGAATTGCCCATACTTGACATTGCCTTTCTTGTCACCAAAAGTAACAAGTGTCTGCTATCTAGAAAGTGATTTCCCCTCTCTCTGCCTCCCATCCCTGGTAACATCAAAGAACTTTGCTTTCCGTGTGTTTCTCTGTTCTTGATTTTTTATAATAGTAGGACCATACAATGTTTGTCTTTTTGTGACTGACTTATTTCACTCAGCACAATGTCCTCCAAATTCATCCATGTTATGTTTCACAGACTCTTCATTATTCTTTAGAGTTGCATAGTATTCCATTGTGTGTATTTAGCACAATTTGTTTATCCGTTTATCTGTTGATGGGCTCTTAGGTTGTTTCCATCTTTTTGCTATTGTGAATAATGCAGCAGTGAACATAGATGTGCATGTCTATTAATGTCACTGCTCTTATAGCTGTACAATAGATACCTAAGACAGGGATTGCTAGGTCATAAGGTATTTCTAGCTTTTCGAGGAAGAGCCATACTGTTTTCCACAGTGGTTGTACTATTTTATCATCCCACCAGCAGCGTATAAGAGTTTCAATCCCCCTATAACCTTGCCAGCATTTGTTGCTTTTTTTTTTTTTAAATAATTGTCATTGCTTTTAGGGTTCCCTACAGGATTCTCTTGGCTATAATCTTTATGGAAGCAGATTTCCAGGCCTTTCTTCCACAGCACCTCTAGATGGGTTCAAACCACCAACCTTTAGGTTAGCAGTAGAGCACAAACCATTTGTACCATAGTTTTCTTAAAGATTCCCTATTTTTGGAAATGTCAATTGTTCCAATATTTGATAACATAAAAATATTGCAGCAAACTTTTTTTTATGACTATTTTCTTTGAATAACTTTCTAAGATTAAATTTCTAGGAATGTGATTACTGAGTTTAAGGGACCCGCTTTATGTTTGCTTGTAAGTATTGACAAATGGCTTTACTAAAAGCTTGCACTGATTTGCATTGTTGCCACCATATCTGAGAGTGGCATTTTAAACACAGACTTCCCAAAGGTGTGGTATAAAATGGTATGCCATTATTTTGATTTACAATTCCTTGATTATTAGTAATCTTGAACATTTTTCCATTTGTGATTGCATTTTATCTGATGTGAATTGTTTGCACAACTTTTCCATTTATCTGGCTGTGAAACCATGGGTGAGTCACTTAACCTGTCTCTGCCTCAGTTTTCTCATCTGTAGACAGAATAATGATAGACCTATCTCATAGGGCTGTTGTAAGGATTAAATAAATTATTAAATGTAAGGCCTATTCAATAGTACCTAGCTCAGTAGAGCTTCCACAATAAGACAGACTAGGCAGAGAAGCCTGACAATATACTTCTGAAAATTAGCCAATGCGAACGTTCTGGATCACAACGGAACATTGTCTGACTCACTTGCTTTGAACCTATCAGGAAGAATCAATCACTAGAGGAGTACATCAGGTTTGGTGAAGTGGAGGGCCAGCAAGGGTAAGGGAAACCCTCTGTGAGATGGAATGGCACAATCACTGCAACAGTGTAGGCAATCTTAAGGATGGCATAGACTGGGCAACATTTCCTTCTTCTGTATGTAACATCATCAGTCTGAGTCAATTAAATGGAAGCTATTTATCTAAAAGCATTGGTATTAGTTATCTAGTAGGATATTAGTGTTTTTCTTTATGATTTATGATTTTTTCTAGTCCTTGTATAAATGCATGAATATTCTTAATTAATTTATAAAAGAGCTCTTTATATACTATACATGGA
This sequence comes from Elephas maximus indicus, assembly GCF_024166365.1. Lineage (NCBI taxonomy): Eukaryota > Metazoa > Chordata > Mammalia > Proboscidea > Elephantidae > Elephas > Elephas maximus. Next base: position 69,542,301 of record NC_064824.1, on the reverse strand, counting down.
CTCTTTTGTTCTGCTGGGTTTCGCAAAGTATTTCCCCCAGTTTGTTGTTTTATTTCCTGTGTTACTTTTGTGTGTATACATGCACACATGCAAACGTGGGCATGTGTAGTTTCTCACAAGTCCAAAAACACAGCATCTGTGCAAAAGGACTGCTCAGAGAAATGTTGACTTCTTGACATTGCTTAGCATGGCACACCCAGCTCTGTTGAACTGTTTGACCAAGTCACTTAGAAAAATAATAAATAAACAAAACCAAAAGCAAAATCAAACCACATATATACATGCACCTACAAAACCAAAAACAAACCACGTACACACACACACACACACATTACAAACAAAATCACAGATGTTTTAAACCAGGAAGATGAAAGAAATTGTAAACCATGGAAATTTCTCTTTAAGAGTAATTGATTCTTTGTGTGCATTCGTTGCCTGATTCCTGGCATACTGAGATCTAACTTAAACCACTCAGTGGAAAAACAAAAAGATGGCATCAATAAATTGCCTTTGGGAGTAAAGGAACCTCTTAGAGTTCACAACATCATGGATGGAAGAAATCTTTAGGGAAGGAGTGGAACATACTCAGAATGGCAAAGTTAGCAGTGTTCAAGACCAAATTTAATCATATATACAGTAAGTGAATTGAAAGAAAAGGCTAAAGAGCAATAAAAAAATAATAATAATATGAGTAATAGGAGGAATTGAAGAAGCTCGTGGCCCAGATGAGGATTGGAAACTATTTAAACTGGATAATGCAGTATGTGTTTTGGCTCTGAGAAAACAGAAGTTGAACTTTTGAGTAGTAATCAAGGACTTTGGTCTCAAAGTATTTGCAAATAGTGCTGGTGTGGAGAACAGATGCTGACATTATTGCCAATGGGAATCACAATGTGGTAGTTGGAGCAAGAGACTGAAAAAAACCACAGGGAATTTCTGTGGAAAGCTCGGCACTGAAAATGATTTATGGTTGATTTAAGAAGGAGACAAGGAAAATAAGACTACAGTGTATACCATCTGACTGCCGCAGACAAAGGATGTAAACAGCCGTAGCTTTCCAACCTCCTGGAAATCAGAGCTCTGCACATACAGAAAGGCGCCAGAATGTTTGTCTGAGTTAAACGCATACTTCTTTTTCAGTAACCAAGAATAGTTGTCCTCCTTTCCTCTCCCATTACTGTATGGCTATCCTTAAAAATCCCTACCAGCTATTAAGCACTGTGAAGTTACCCCAAGAGATCTGTCAGGAACGTTGTTACTTCCTAAAAAGGATCAGAGGAATCTCCCATGAGGCTCTCGGCTGGAAAGGTGGTCAGCTCTATAGTGTCACTATTATACATGTGAAGGACTTTTATGTTAGAAAATTGAAGTTGGAGGATTCATAAGGATCAGGTGAATCTTGCAAAAATATCTAATGAAGTGTTCTGAGAAGGTATGTTGAGGCAGGAAAGGTGTGAACATTCCTTGATCTTGGGCCACTTAAGTAATAATCCACCTTTCAAGGAGCAGAGGACCAGCGCTGCTCTCTGTCAGGAAATACGTACTTCTTGAGCTACCCTACAGGGAGCCTGAGTTTTGAAATGGGAAGAGACAGATATATTTAGCTAAACGTAGTGAGATTTTCACATGACAGGCACAGACTTCAGGGATGATGATGACGCTCATTAAGCCCTCGGGATTATTAGAGAAATGGGGCTCATATTAGGGCGACAGATGAAAAAATAAATAAGTAAATGAAGAGTCACCAAAGGGTAGAAACAATGAGCTTTAACACCTGGCCAATGACAACACTTAGTGAAAACCAAAGAAAATGGATGAGATGAGAAAAATAAGACTGGGCTTTGTGTCCAGGAACTTGAGCCAACTAAGCCATTCAGTGGCCAGAGTTCCATTACCTTAGGAAAATGGATCCAGGTTCTCTTAATGTTTCTGTTTATAGGCATGTTCCCACACACATCTCTCTCTCACACACACCCTTAAAAAAAAAAAAAAAATAGCTTCCCCTTATTTCCTAGTTCAGTTTGCTTTGAAAGCTTCAGATTCCAGAGCCTAAGCTAATATCACAGGAATCCATTCCAACCTGGACCAGAATAACTAGAGAGATCCAAGTGTATCCTAGGTGGGCCAATGTCCATCTGCTAGGGCAGATAGAAAAGTGAGGATTCTGTCAGCTAGCATTGCCTCTCCAGCCTCTTGTCTTCTTGGCAGTATCCTAATTAGCTTACAGTATCCACTCAAGTGTTACTTATTACCTCCTCTCTCTAAATCTGCTGGTGGAAAGAGCTGCATTCCCATAGCATCTTGTGCAAAGCACTAATTACGCATTTACCACATTGTTTTATAATGGTTTGCTTGTCTATCTTTTTTACTGGACCATCAACTCCATGATGGCAGGGACAGTATCTTTCATCTTTGTATCTCCAGCCCTAGCAGTGTCTAAACATATAGTGTCTAATACAGTAGCCACCAGTTACATGTGGATATAGAGCACTTGAAATGTGACTAATTCAAATTGAGATTTGCTGCAACTATAAAATACGTATCAGATTTTGAAGACCTAGTATGAGTATGAGAATGTATAATATCTCATTAATAATTTTTATGTTGATTACATGTTGAAATGAAAATATTTTGGATATATTTGGTTAAATAAAACATAAAAATGACTTTTACTTGTTTATTTTTACTCTTTTATATGGATACTTGAAAGTTTAAAATGATATATTTGACTTCCATTATATATTTTATTGGACAGAGCTGGTCTAGAACAGTAGAGGCTTGCTTGAGTCAGAGTCTCAGCAGGAAAAAGAAGATACACTTCATTTAGATTTTGAAGAGACTTTAATGAAGAGACAATTCACAGAGGTGTTGGGCAAGGTTAAGGATGCTGAAACACTAACAGACTAGCAACAGAGGGAAGCTGTTAACACCCTAAGGCTAAAAAAGCAGGGGAGAAAATGATGCTACTAGAGTCGGTTAGTGCTACAGGCATAGTAGAGGATCACCCAGCAGGATCTAGTTATAGAAGGACACAAAACCAAACAAAACCCATTGCTGTTAAGTCGATTCCACCTCAGAACCCCATAGGTAATAGAACTGCCCCATGGGGTTTTCACGGTTCTAATCTTTAAAGAAGGAAACTGCCACATCTTTTCCCTGTGGGGCGGCTGGTAGGTTTGAACCACCAATCTTTTGGTTAGCAGCCAAATGTTTAACCACTGTGCCACAGGGCTCCTTCATAGAAGGACTTAGTCACTGCAAAAACCATAGTACCAAAGTGGGGACCATGGTTTCAGGGGACATCTAGGTCAATTGGCATAATAAAATCTATTGAGAAATCATTCTGCATCCCACTTTGAAGAGTGGCATCTGGGGTCTTAAACACTAGCAAGCGGCCATCTAAGATGCATCCATTGGTCTCAAAATACCTGGAGCAAAGGAGAATGAAGAACACAAAAGACACAAGGTAATTATGAGCCCAGGAGACAGAAAGGGCCACATAAATCAGAGACTACATCAACCTGAGACCAGAAAAACAAGATGGTTCCCAGCTACAACTGATGACTGCCCTGACAGGGAACACAACAGAGAATCCCTGATGAAGCAGGAGAGCAGAGGGATGCAGACTTCAAAGTCTCATAAAGAAGACCAGACTTAATGGTCTGACTGAGACTAGAAGGACCCCGGAGGTCCTGGTCCCCAGACCTCCTATTAGCTCAAGACAGGATCCATTCCCAAAGCCAACTCTTCAGACAGGGATTGGACTGGACTATAAGATAGAAAATGATACTGGAGAGGAGTGAACTTCTTGGCTCAAGTAGACAGATGAGACTATGTGGTCAGCTCCTGTCTAGAAGGGAGATGAGAAGGCAGAGGGGGACAGAAGAAGCTGGCAGAATGGACATGAGGAATACAGGGTGGAGAGAAGGAGTGTGCTTTCTTATTAGGGGAAGAGAAACTAGGAGTACTTTGCAAGGTGTATATAAATTTTTGTATGAGAGACTGACTTGATTTGTAAACTTTCACTTAAAGCACAATTAAAAAAAAAAACAACCCTAGAACCAAAGCAGGGTGAGGACCCCCTTTGATCTCCTGCTGTGTTCCTATTGGCTGTCAAGAAGAAAATGTCAGAGGACAAGGGATCCAGGATGCTACAGCCCTTAGGTGTCACCTCCCACCTCATTGGGCATTAAGTGCAGAGAAGAGTGAACAGTAGATCAAAGCAGAAGCATGGCAGGGGATGGAAAATAATCAGCACAGGGCTCAATATATTTGTTGAACAAATGAGTGAAATGAAACAAGCCAAAGGGAAAAGAATAGGGGACAGTGATAAATTTTTTCCCACTGGGATCATTTTGCAGCAGTGCTTTTAAGACAGTGCCGTGACACTTAAAAGTTTAGTGAAAGTATTTTAAGGGTTAAATATATATATGCATATATTTCTAACTCTTTAAAATATGCTTCTAAAATACAACATACACCGTCAAATGAGTTATACTGTATATTAAAATTTTAACACATTGGAAACACGTAATACATCAACTTGTGCTGCCAGGTAAATCTGTTTTTGTGTAAGCCTAAAAATAAGACTTCTCCTGTCTTTTCTGTACTTTTACGTGAATATCTTAAATGTCTCATTAACTAAGAAGATATAAATCTGAATAGGACATAGAATGAGGGATATCACTGCTGATGTCAGATGGATCCTGGCTGAAAGCAGAGAATACTAGGAAGATGTTTACCTGTGTTTTAGTGACTTTGCAAAGGCATTCAACTGTGTGAATCATAGCAAATTATGGACAACGTTGTGAAGAATGAGAATTCCAGGACACTTAATTGTGCTCATGTGGAACCTGTACATAGAGCAAGAAGCAGTCTTTCGAACAGAACAAGGGGATACTGCGTGGCTTAAAATCAGAAAAGATGTACATCAGGGTTGTATCCTTTCACCCTACGTATTCGATATGTATACTGAGTAAATAATGTGAGAAGCCCCCTTGTATGAAGAAGAATCTGGCATCAGGATTGGAGGAAGACTCATTAACAACCTGCAATATGCAGATGACACAACCTTGCTTGCTGAAAGTGAAGAGGACTTGAAGCACTTACTGATGAAGATCAAAGACCACAGCAAGAGAAAGCTGGACAATGAATAAGGAAGACTGAAGAAAAATTGATGCATTTGAATTATGGTATTGGCAAAGAATATTGAATATACCATGGACTACCACAAGAACAACAAACTTGTCTTGGAAGAAGTACAGGCAGACTTAAAGCACAATAAAAATAAAAATAAAAAAAAAACCCAAAAAACAAAGTATAGCCAGAACGCTCCTTGAAGCGAGGATGGCAAGACTTTGTCTCATTTACTTTGGACATGTTATCAGGAGGGACCAGTTCCTGGAGAACATCACGCTTGATAAAGTAGAGGGTCAGCGAAAAAGAAGAAGACCCTCAGCGAGATGGATTGACATAGTGGCTGTAACAATGATCTCAATCATAGCAACGATTGTGAGGATGACACAGGACCAGGCAGCATTTTGTTCTGTTGTACATAGGATTGCTATGAGTAGGAATGGACTCAGTGACACCTAACAATAACAACAGGCTTGAATTAGTATTTTATAAAAATTCAGGTATACACATGTCCACTTGTATAAAATTTTACATATTAGTATACCACTGTAGCACATGTGCACAGCTAAATTAAAAGCCAGGTAAGTCAGAGGTCAACTCGATGGCAGCAGCAACAACAACAACAAAGATTCAGTTTTTGGTTCACGTTCTCATGCTTCATCATGTTATATTATTTTATATCATGTTCATGTAAGTTTATGTTATGATATCATGATAATTTATGTTAAAGAATTATGCAATTGCAGATATTATTAGGACTTCAATTTGTAATGCATTTTGGCCATTTGTACCTGGGATTTCATTGCTGATATTAAATGGATCCTGGCTGAAAGAAGAGAATACCAGAAAGGTGTTTATCTGTGTTTTATTGACTATTCAAAGACATTCAACTGTGCGGATCATAACAAATTATGCATAACATTGTGAAGAATGAGAATTTCAGAATACTTAATTGTACTCATGAAGAACCTATACATCGATCAAGATGCCATCGCTCAAACAGAACAAGGAGATACTGCATGGTTTAAAGTCAGGAAAGATGTGCGTCAGAGTTGTATCCTTTCACCATACTTATTCAATCTGTATGCTGAGCAAATAATCTGAGAAGCTGGACTATATGAAAAAGAACAGGGCATCAGGATTGGAGGAAGACTCATTAATAACCTGTGTTATGCAAATGACACAACCTTGCTTGCTGACAGTGAAGAGGACTTGAAGAACTTAACTGATGAAGATCAAAGACCACAGCCTTCAGTATGGACTATACTTCAACATAAAGAAAACAAAAATCCTCACAACTGAACCAATAAGTGACATCATGATAAACGATGAAAGGATTGAAGTTGTCAAGGATTTCATTTTACTTAGATCCACAATCAACACCCATGGAAGCTGCAGTCAAGAAATCAAAAGACACATTGCACTGGGCAAATCTGCTGCAAAAGGCCTCTGAAAGTGTTAACAAGCAGAGATGTCGCTTTAAAGACTGAAGTGCACCTGACTCAAGCCATGGTCTTTTTAATCACCTCATATGCATGCAAAAGCTGGACAATATATAAGGAAGACTGAAGAAGAATTGATGCCTTTGAATTATGGTGTTGGCAAAGAATGTTGACTATGCCATAGACTGCCAGAAGAACACACAGATCTGTCTTGGAAAAGGTACAGCCACAATGCTCCTTACATACTTTGGACATGTTATCAAGAGGGATCAGTTCCTGGAGAAGGACATTGTCTTAGTTACCTAATGCTGCTGTAACAGAAATACCACAAGTAGATGGCTTTAACAAAGAAAAATTTATTCTCTCACTGTCTGGTAGGCTACAAATCCAAATTCAGGGTGTCTGCTTCAGGGAAAGGCTTTCTCTGTCAGCTCTGGAAGAAGGTCCTTGTCATCAATCTTCCCCTGGACTAGGAGCTTCTCTGCACTGGAACCCCAGGTCCAAAAGACATGCTTTGCTCCCGGTGCTGCTTTCTTAGTGATATGAGGTCTCCCTCTCTCTGCTCCTTTCCCTTTCCTCTTATCTCTTGGGATATAGAAGGTGGTGCAGGCCATGCCCCAGAGAAACTCCCTTTACATTGGATAAGGGATACGAGCTTAGTAAGAGTGTTGTATTTCCACCCTAATCCTCTTTAACATTATTTAATCTTGCCTCATTAACAACAGGCAGAGATTAGGATTTACAACACACAGGAAAATTACAGTCACAAAATGGAGGACAACTACACAATACTGGGAATCATGGCATAGCCAAGTTGACAGATGTTTTGGGGGGACACAGTTCAGTCTATGAAAGACATCATGCTCGGTACAGTAGAGGGTCATCGAAAAAGAGGAAGACCCTCAACAAAATGAATTGACTCAGTGGCTGGAACAATGAGCTTAAGCGTGACGATTGTGAGGATAGTACAGGACCGGGCAGTGTTTCGTTCTGTTGTATGTGGGGTTGGTATGAGTCAAAACCAGTTTAACAGCACCTAACAACAACAACAATCTTCTGTTTCCTATGCCTGGAAGGTTTTTCCAGTAGTTCTTAGCAAGGTTGAGATTAGAACATCCCTCAGTCCTTTTCATCTTTTATTTCTCAGCTCGAATGTTTCCTCCTTACTACCTGACACCTCATTTAGATTCCTCCCCATTGTCTTTTTCAGCCTTACTGCCTTCATAGCACTTTTCACAGTTTTTAACTTTTTTTTTTTAATACTTTAGATGAAGGTTTACAGAGCAAACTAGTTTCTCATTATACAATTAATACACATATTGTTTTGTGACATTAGTTGCCAATCCCATGACATGTCAATACTCTGCCTTTCTCCACCTTGGGTCCCCATTACCATCTTTCATGTCCCTTCCTGCCTTCTTGTCTTCGCCCCTGGACTGGCGTCCAGAGGCTGGTACAGTGTCTGGAACATAGTAGGTGCTCACTATGAGTGAATAAGAGACTGATTATACAGAAGACAAAAGGTATAACAGATGGAGCAATGGAGAGGGGGAAGGAGTGGCATGCTGAGAACCATTATTAAAAATTAAACTATATAATGTTGTTATTGTTAGGTGCCATTGAGTTGATTCTGACTCATAGCGACCCTATGTACAACAAAAAAAACACTGCCCAGTCCTGTGCCATGCTCACTATTGTTGCTATGTTTGAGCCCATTGTTGCAGCCAGTGTGTCAATCCATCTCGTTGAGGGTCTTCCTCTTTTTCAATGACCCTCGGCTTTACCAAGTGTGATGTCCTCCTGGAAAAATGATATAAACTTACACTTAAATAAATCATATCAAAAGCAAAGATAAAAAAAAAAAATCAAAACTCCTAATTATTTTACTACATTTACTTCCATGGTCTTGAGATTCTTTATGTCTATTGTGTCTATGCAGAGGGTCAACGAAAAACAGGAAGACAAGGTGGATTGACACAGTGGCTGCAACAATGTGCTCAAGAATAACAACGATTGTGAGAATGGCACAGGATTGGTTGGTGTTTTGTTCTGTTGTGCGTGATGTCGCTATGAGTCGGAACCGATTAGATGACAGCTAACAACAACAATATTGTATCTATTTAATGTGCTACTATACCTCTCTTGCCAACTCCACACTGTCATTACATTTGTAGCTTGAAATCAGCCATAGTGGGTGTATTTAAACCACAGAAATTGGCGAACACCGTAAGTCAGGGTTTGATTTATTGTTTTGACTTTTTAAATGTAAGAAAGTGGTAGAGAAAATGCTAATAATATAGATTAAACTTAAAAGTCTTCCATGTCTATAGTCACTACCTTGTGAATGTAAAAAGATTGAGGAAATATTTTTCCAGTGTTTGAAAACTATTATCCAATTCAGCACAGAAGTCGCTCCCATCATTGATGAATGAGTTAAGTGAAGTTCCAACATGTTTTTGTTGTTTCACTTTTGTCTAACTCATTAATAGAAACCCAAATACAAGCAACATTCAAGTTGGAACTACACTCATTCATCAATTGCAACCATAAGTTAGCTACAGATGATACAAGAGTTTGGGAAACAAAAGTATTCTATAAGAATCAATTGGCTATATGGAATTTATAATAAAGAGTATTGTATTTTTTTAATATTTATTATTATTTGTAAATTATGCTACCATCCTCTGTATCAATAATATTTTTAACCAATATATGTAAGCTCATATATTATAATTTATAAATTTTATATACTTTGTATTTTAAATATAATTTATATTATAAATATATATACACTTACTGTAAATTTTATCTTTATATATGTGTCTGTATCTTTACCTATGTTGTTGTTGTTAGGTGCTGTCAAGTTGATTTTTGACTCATAGCAACCTCATGTGATAGAGAAGAACTGCCCCATAGGGTTCCTTAGACTGTAATCTTTATGGAAGCAAATTGTCAAGTCTTTCTCCCTTGAAGTCACTGGGTGGATTCAAACCACCAACCTTTCTGTTAGCAGTTGAGCAGTTAACCATTCTCACCACCAGGACTCCTTATCTTTACATGTATGTATGTTTTTTTGGAGAGCCAGTTGCTAAACATATACCAGCATACCACTAGGTTAGAGAATCTAGTGCCCTGGTGAAGAGGTTACCTTTTAAACAATGTAGGGATGCCTTTCTTCCAAGGCAGGGAGAAGAGATAGGAAAGGATGCCCAGATTTAGAGTGGTAGGGAGTTTATTACAAAGTCCTGTTTGGCAGTATCTGACACCACTTAGCATGGATGGGCAACATTTTAAGAGCTTACTTGTCCTAATTCATTTACTTCCCAAGACAACCCTGAGAGAGTCTGTTATGACTCCCTCCTAGAGATGAGGACACCGAGACACAGAAGGTAAGTAACCCGATCAAGGTCACAGAGCCATTATGTGGCAGCACCAGGATTCAGGCCCAGGCAGTCTGGCCCAAGTTCTTTCGCTCATTGTGGGTCCAGGAGTACAGCAGCGTATTTGACATTAAAAATTTCTGACCCCAGGCCCCAAAATGCTAACAATAATAATGTCTAACATTTCTTGAAAGCTTCCCATGGTGCTGTGTTTTGTGTGAAATATTATCATTATAACAAAAATCTAAGGAGGCAGATAGTACTATTGTCCCCATTTTACGAATGAGAAAATTGAAACGAAGATAAATTAAGTACCTTCCTAAAGATGGCACAGCCAAAAAGTGGCAGGATCGGGATTTGAACCTAAGCTCTCAATCGTAATGCTGTATGGATTCCTGGGAATCCTGATTCTGCCATATGCTACACTTCAGCTCTTTCTGGGATCATGTGTGGTTGGACATATATTTCCCACCTATGATTCGGAAGAATATGCATTCGCTGAGCTCATTCGTGTCCCCACGGTAGAGAGCTGCAGGGCAGGCTTACACAGATGAGTTCATCCTGAGCAGAGGTCACCACAAAACCTTGCACTTACTCTAATCTGTGCCTTCGTGTCCTCTCCAAATCGTGTTTTTTTGGGGCCTCCCAAACTGAGACATTTTAACATTATCATTTCCCTAATTCAGTCTTCTATGCACAGAATATGTGTGCATGTCTAATTTATTTCTATCCTTTCCTGCATTTGGTTCACTTTTATTTTTATCTATTTAAGCAACGTTTATTGAAGGCCAGCTCTGGGCCCAGCATTGTGCTGAGGCTTGGAGACAGGGATGACCAAAGCACGGTCACAGCCCTCTAAGGATTAGCTGGGCAGAAGGAACACAAAAACAATCACACCAGTTGGTTAAGTACTTAAAACTAGGATTCTAGTCACCAAGACCTGAAGAAGGGTGTCCTTTGGATCTGATTTTGATCTGATTTTGTCTTTTATTTCATTGTCTTCCAGCTTTGCCTTTCTCTTGAGGACTTCTTTATCTAGCTGTTCCATGTCCCCTTTCTTTTCCTGTTTTTATTATGTGTGCAGCCAATTCCACGTGGTTTTTTATATGCGTGTGGATTTTGGTACAGCTTAAGTCTGAACCCCTGAACCCCTACTACTGGAATCTGGATTTAATCCTCCCTGCCAACTACCCTCCCCGCATCTGATGAATGCTCAGGGAATAGGGATTAGTTGTAACATCAGTCTAAGGAAAGCTGAATGAGACAATCATGAATTCTTCGCCACTCCCTATTCCCCTGCTCTCTACAAAATTTAGGATCACTTCCAAAGCCACATAGGAATCGTTTTTTTTTTTTTCTTTTCTGAATCCCCTGCCCCACCTTTACTGGCACAGATATTACAAAATAGGTGCCTTTTGACTTCTTTCCTGCTGTCGCTAGATTTGTGGAATGTTTTGAAATTCTTCTTTAAGTTTTTGAAACCAAATTTATATCCCCAACTTCTCATCATATGTCTGGCACATAGTATGTGTCCAATAAATACATGAGAAATTAAATCCAAAGAGAGAAAAAATAAGTAAATCATCTTTTGCATGAACAATTTTGCTGTATTTGTATTCTTGGGTTTACATCTCGGTTTCATCGCTGCATTACGTGGTCCTCAAGAATAGAAACTATTCCTTGTTCTTCTCTGTGCCTTCTCCCACCCCATGCCTGACACAATGCTGGGTATGGAACAGAATCTTAATCCATCGTTGTTGAATAAGAATGAATGAATACTGAGTGTTCACTAAATATCTGTTGTCACGGGAATGAGGATTTCTATCAACAGTGTCATCATCTAAGTGTTTTCTGAAACAAGATATAGATAACTTAGGTAAATAGTATTAGAATATCTATGGAGAAGAGGCCACGTTGGTATAACTCTTGCCCTGGGTGCCCATGCCTTAAAATGGGTGTGTCTGCCTCTGTTTTATTCCCCTTGAGGGAAACTGAAGCTGAACTTTGGAGACGACTTTGCACATGAAATGGGAGTAGAAGAGTGTGGCCATGTGGCCATGGGATTTTTGTTAATGTTGTCATTTCCTTCTAAACACTCGAAAAATACTTTTCTTTTATAATTCCATCCTATTGCTGCTGTCTCAGTGCTTTCTCCTCGTTTCACATTTAAATTCTATAAACCGTCCTTTTAATGTGGACATGCATAATAAGTGGACCCAGATCTTACTCTAAATGGAAGCCAGAGCCAGTGTCCAGACAGCAGGAAAGCATAATTACCCAGAGAACAGAGTTATGTTTTCTGCAAGGGCTTTTATCAGGGTCTGTGGAGCCCCGGATGTAAGTTTCAGCATTACACAAGGAAAAAAGATTTATGAAATACATTTCTCTTTTTTCCTGGGTAAAAAAAGATAATAATAATAATCTTCCCTTTTGCAAAAAGAGCGTGTGAGTACATCCCACCCCTTAAGGGAAAGGAAGAAAATTATATCAAAAATCTATGCATGCTAAAATAATATTCACTTAAAATGGGAAATGATTGATTCTTTCCATATGTTCTTATCCCATTTCAATTTAAATTAATTTTGCAGGAGTCATTAACCATCTCCGCAAAATTTGCTGGGTTTGCTCCTAGAGCTGGCTGTGGCACACCTGCAGACGGTGCAAGTCTTTATGGTTAATCTGTAGGAACCAAAATTAATTTCAGTGAAATAGCCAAATGATCCTCAGGAGTCCTTACTCATATGTCTGGTTAGCATTCACCAGAGGCAGAAAACATGGGCTGACAAGGGTGATAGAAATGTTTCAAGGAATCTTTTCCAAGTTCTATCCTTTTTTTTTTTTTAATTTGCAGGTGCAAAAATTCCATCTGTAATTCTCTAATTCCAAGGGCAATGGGTGTCTTGGGGCCCCAGAATTCAGGACAAATAGCCAGCTGGGACACGATATTATGCTTGCAAGTCATGGCAGGTGCAGAAAGAGGGCAAGCAGTTAAAAGTTTGGCTCACTCTCTTTTTCTCTTTTTGTGCTTCCTTTTCCTCTTCTAGACGGGTGTACAATTACACGAGCTGAATTAGTTATCTCCCAAAGCTGTGCTGTTGTACATCCAGGAAAAGGACTTGATTACTCAACCCATGTTTCCAGGAGCCTTATTTGGGTTCTTTTGTGCAGCAGAAGAAAAAGTGCTGAATGCACCCTCTATTTGTTTTCCGATTTGCCTGCTGGGCACATTACTCGCTATCACTCTGGTTTCAATAGATGGTCTTCCCACAGAGATTTTAGCATGTCTATATTTAGAAAACAATAAAAGATGTATAAGATGGGAAAATTAAGGGAAAGTAAAAGTGCACTGAGGAGGTGAGAGAAGGGCAGGAGACAATCATGGATTCCTTCCAGTGGCAGGAGCCTCCCCTGGCACCCAGGTTGGATTTCTTTCTGACCTTTCCAAAATTTCACTGTGCAATGTGTGGAGTTATTAAATGTGGAGAGGAGGAGACGAACAATAGCCAAGGAAAACGTGGCTCCAGTTGTCTGTGGCATCCGCAGAGTGAGCTTTGCCATGGCATACCCAGACACAGCGTGAGAATCCAGGAAGGGACAGGTGTGTCAGCAGCAAAAGACACATCCATGTGGCTATGATGGCCATGTGTAAACTCCTTTGTTGGGGCTTTGTCAGCACATGAGCTGCTGGTGAGGTCAATGATTTCTTTCCTGGCCAGGGGTGGTGTGTATGGCTTTCTCCGCGAGCCGTTGCCAGTGAATTAGAAGCTTAGATTTGGGGATGCCTGAGGTGGATTTCACCAGAACAGGCTATGGTTTGTCTCCACTCAGATACCTTAAAAAGAGTAACTGCCAAATACTCAGAGGTAAAAATCAAAGGGAAAGGAAAAGAGGAAGGATAGAGAGCCTGAAAGCAAGGAAATAATGACATTGAGATGCCCTAGAACCTTGACATACATAGTTATAAATACTTTATTGTCCATTATATCAGATAATAGGTTTATCTGATTGTTTATGAGATTGGTCTACTTCTAGGTGTTCTCTTTAATGTTGTTTGGTGTATTGCAAAGGAATCCTGGTGGTGTACTGGTTAAGCTGCTAACTGAAAGGTTAGCAGTTCAAATCCGCCAGCCACTCCATGGGAGAAAGATGTGGCAGTCTTGGGAAGATTTACAGTCTTGGGAAGCCTATGAGATAGTTCTACTCTGTCCAAAGGGTTACTATGAGTCAGAATCAACTTGATGGCAATGGGTTTGGTTTGATGTATTACAAACTTTTAGTTATTTATTACTTATTTACTTACTTGCTTGCTTATTTCACACTATACCTAGCACGGGAATACACTCAGTTGGGTACTTAACAAATAGGTAACAGAAGTATTTACTTACTTGCTTGCTTATTTCACACTATACCTAGCACAGGAATACACTCAGTTGGGTACTTAACAAATAGGTAACAGAAGTTGCCATAGCTACTAACTTATAGTAGCAGTAGGATATGCCTAGCCATTTTGTTTGATATTAAAAATAAAATGAAAAAAGAGAAGGAAAAAATCAATTTAGCAAGAAATAAATAATATACTTGGATAATCTTAAGATGTTGGTTTGTGTTCAAACAAATCTCTTCCATAAAAAGTTCAAGGCCGTGATAATTTGAAGTGATATGATGAGGAGGAAAACAATTGTGTGATGAAGTAGCTACTCTCAAATTGCAGCCGCCTCTTTAGACTTTGCCATGACACTAGCTATATATCAAAACATCAGATTGTGGCATCATGAATAAGAAATTAACTCTAGAATGTCTACTCATCTAATGGGGGGACGGGTGGTGAGCATATACTTTTGTCAGCACCAGGCTGCCTTCTGATTTATTGGAGGAAAGTCTTAGATGTAACCCTTCTTTAACCATTTCTCTCCAGGTCAGGCCTCCTGGGCTTTCCTGGTGAAGGGGAGTGACCACAACTTGTCTCTGCCTCATGGCCTCCATGCAGAGTAGCCAAAAGAGCATTGTATTAGTCATGGTTCTTCAGAGAAACAGAACCAGCAGGGTATATATGTGGAGAGAGAGAGATTTGTTTTAAGGAATTGGCTCACGCAATTATGGGAGCTGCCAAGTCCAAAATCCTTAGGACAGGCTGGAAACTCCAGCGATATTGAGCCTGAAGTCTGCAGGGCAGGTGGCAGGCTGAAGTCTAGGCAAGATTCCTATGTTACAGTCTTAAAGCAGAACTCCTTCTTCTCTGGGTAACCTGTTATTTTTTCTCTTAAGGCCTTCAACTGATTGGATGAGGCCCACCCATATTATCTAGGGTAATCTCCTTTACTTAAAGCCAGCTGACTCTAAATGTTAATCACATCCATAAGTACCTTCACAGCAACATCTAGACTAGTGTTTGACCAAAGAACTGGGTACCATAGCCTAGCCAAATTGACACATAGAATTAACCATCACAAACATTCTACTAGGAATCCAGAACCTTGAATTCCAGTCCTGGCCCAGTCATATTTATTAGCTTCATCTCTCTGGTCTTCAGTTCCTCATGGGTATAAAGAGGTGTAATACTTTCTCTGGATTCTTCAAAAGACCACTGTACAAAGTGGCGGGTGAGGTAGTGGAAAGAGTGAAGGCTTTGAAACCAGCTACACGTGGTTCGTTCTTCAACAAATATTATTTACCATATGTCAGGCACCGTTCAAGTGCCAGAGATGCTGCCCTCGTGAAGCTTACATTTTAACAAGGGTCAATACTAATTACTCTGTGGCCTTGGGCAAATCATTCAGCCACTCTAAGCTTTTTTTTTTTTTTCTGTATATAAAATGGGTACCATAGTAACATCTCAGGATTTGTTGTCTATGGTATATAAGCCACCTGTTATACAGTAGGGACTCAATTAATGTTACACAAATAATACTATGTAACTTGTGGAAAAAAAAAACGTGGAAAAACATTTTTACAATTGTATAATCCTATCCAGTTAAGTGAATTATTATTTTTGCATCTTTAAAGCCACAGACCATCACAAAATTATGCTGTAGAGTTCATCTCTTTTTCTTTATTTATTTCCTTAAACATCTTCATTTATTAAAGAAATGCTTTTTAAGTACCTACCATGCATTAAATACTAGGCTGGCACTGGTATGGAAAAAAATTCCTCAGGATCATAACAGCAAATGCTTAGATTTCATGAGGGTTCTCACTTTAGGAGAGCTTTTTCTCCTAGAGTTTATTAGGTCATTAACTGCATAAAAAGAAAGAAAGAAAGGAAAATAGCCTTTTCCTTGGCAAGTGGGTTAAGCTCAAGTTTTACTAGGGAGACTTCAAGCTCTGTCTGTAAGATCCCTGGCAATTATACTCTATTCAAGATGAAACACACAGTAGAACACACTTTTCCTGTAGCTGCCCCAGAAGTAAATGTTGAATCTATCAATATCCTTTGCAGCAAGAAAAAATCAATCAGGTTATTTACCGTACCCTGCCATGTGACCAGTGCTGTTCCAGATTTCAGAGGATGTAAGTGAAAATAATAAGATTCCAGGAAACACAGATCAGTATAAGATATGACTCCCACCATTGAGACAGGAGGTAAAATACGTTCATTTATTTATTCAAGAAAAATCTGTTTACTCACCATGACCTTTTAGGAACTGCACGAGGTGCTGGGACTACTAAGTTGGAAAACCAACGAAGAGGTAGAACCAGTATTTATTAAGCACCCATTATGTACCAGACATTGGGCTAGTCGCTTTACTTACATCACCTCAATTAATTTTTCCATCAACCCTAAGAGAAGGTTATAATCCTGGACCTCAAGGACAGAGAGCAACAATACAAAGTGTGAGAAGCAACATCATGATGGAACAGGCCCAGAGCTGGTGAGCATAGCTGAGGACTGAGTAGTTCGCTGTCGGAGAGAGTAGGAGCAAGTCCACAATACCAGTACCACTTGCCATCAAGTTGGTTTTGATTCATGGCAACCCCATGTGTGTCAGAGTAGAATTGTGCTCCATAGGGTTTTCTGTCGCTGATTTTTCAGAAGTAGATCACCAAGCCTTTCTTCTGAGGCACCTTTGGGTGGACTCAAACGTCCAATCGTTTTGTTAGCAACTGAGCACATACACTGCTTGCCCTACTCGGGGACTCCCAGGTTTCACAGAAGCAGTGGTATTCTAGTTCTAAAGCAGGAACGATGCGGGTGAAAGAGCTCATTGCAGAACGATGCAGGTGAAAGAGCTCTTTGCAGATAGAGAGGAATAATAACACAGACTATAAGAGCTGCAGGACCTAGCAAAGCCCCAGGCTCTTAGAGCGCAAGGTTGTTCCCTCAACTGTGAAGACTGATTTCTCTAAAATCATGACAACGGAACGCAGATTTTTAGCCCAATTCATGGTGCACTTGGGGCCTCTTTTGTAACTCATTCTCTGTTTTATTAGGAAAGTAGGTCTCTTCTGCTCTATGCTGTTTTAGAGGCAGGAGCTGATCTTTGGGCTGGTGCCATGCTGGATCTTGATTTGTTTTATCCTGATGAATTTAGGGATGAGAAATGGGAAGCAAGCTGATTCTTTGTATGTCCCACCATTGGGCTTTGATGGGTGAGGTGGCCTTGAAGCTAATGGTCATTTGCTTGAAAGGTCTAAGACGTTGGTTAAACACAAAAGTATAGAGCCAGATATCTAAGTTCAAATTGTAGACCTCCGCTTTATTAGCCAAGTGACCTCGGGCATGGGATCTCTTCACCCAAATTTGGATCATGGGATTGAGCCAAACTCTGAGCGGCAGAGATACAGCTATAAATTTGGAGTCCACCAAGGAAAAAGTCAGAGAGGGCTTCTTTGCCTCTCTGCTCTTAGAATAAAGAAGTATGACTCCGTGGTCACACCTGCAGCATGAGGGCCATGGAGAGGGAGGAAAAACAGCAGCAGGTTGGCTCTCTGGTTTGCTCATCATTGCCTGATTCTCGTCCTTGAGGAAAGTGCTAGGGATTTTTTTTTTTTTTTTTGCAATAAATATTGTATGCAGGCCTCACTGACTCTTGGAAGCCTGCGATTATACTCAGAAACCAGCCTTTATTGAAACAACAAAAACTTGTAAATAGGTAGGAAGCTAGAACCTTGAACTTACGATGATAATAATAGGTTAGTTTTGGGGATCCTTATTATATACCAGACACTATGTTAAGCACTGGAAGCCCTGGTGGCATAGTGGTTAAGTGCTACGGCTGCTAACCAAAGGGTCGGCAGTTTAAATCCACCAGGCGCTCCTTGGAAACTCTATGGGGCAGTTCTACTCTGTCCTTTAGGGTTGCTATGGACTATGAGTCAGAATCGACTCGATGGCACTGGGTTTGGTTTGGTGTTTTTGGATGTTAAGCACTGTGTTCTGAATTATTTCAATTCATCTTCAACCACCCTGTGTGGTGGTTGCTTTCATTATCTCTATTTTAAGATGAAGAAATTGAGACACAAAGAGGGACACTGACTTGCCAGCCAGGCAGAGCCAGGATTTACACCCAAGCCATCTCCTTTAGAGCCTGTGCCATTAACCACTAATCCAGTTCTAGAAGCTGACTTCTTTAAAAATAATTATGATAATAACATTTCGTGTTCTAATTATAAAAGTAAGCCATGGTAGAAATTTTTAAAAATAGAGAAAGAGGTAAAGAAGTCAAAATTATTCATATTTTTATCACCCAGGGATAACTTTTATTAATATTTGGGTCTATTTCCTTTTGGAAATTAAATTACATATATAATTCTCTTTTAAGTAACACTGTATGTGACTTTTTAAATTTAATATTATAATTTGAGCATTTTCCAGAGTTATCAAATATTCTTATAATTTGTAGATTTTAATGGCTGTAAATATTCCAATTATCCAGAAGAACCATAATTTACTGTAAAAATCCCATAATGTAGGACCATTGGGTTGTTCCCTGTGTTCCTGAGGCTTCTGTTTTGGTTTCTTGGAGATTTTTCAGCCTGAGTCTTTCAAGAATAGCCTGGGCTGCTTGAAGAATGGCTGATCTTCTACCAAAGGGATTGTGCCCTTTTTCCAATCCCCCATGTAAGAACACCCCTGAACCATTAAAGGCAGGTGAGAACTTTGAAGAGTGTCTTGAGTGTACAAATTCTCACTTAGGGTCCAGAATCTCATCCAATTACAAGAATACTTATATAATTTTTTTTTATAGTTTTATAAGTAGATTACATATAAGTAAAGTAGAACATACAAATGAGCAAGAAAGAAAAAAAATTAATCTAAAATCACACCATTCAGCGGTGAATATTTATCTTTCCCTACTATACACTATCTTGTTACCTGCCTGTTTTACTCACCAACATACTATGAACATCTTCCTGTGTTAATAAGTTTAGGTTATCATACCATAACTAATTTCTGCCCAATCTGTCTTTAACCCCCAGGCTTGATCCCTCTTGTTGTTGTCAGGCGCCATCGTAGAGTGGGTTCCGACTCATAGCAACCCTATGTACAATGAAACACTGCCCGGTCCTGTGCCATTCTCACAATCGTTGTTATGCTTAAGCCCTTCAACCACTTTTAACTCATTTATGTTTGCACAAATATAAAAGCACTTCTGCATAGTCATTTCGGTACAATTACCATGGACTAATTGCTGTGCCTCTAGACAAACCTAAAGCTATCCAGGAGGTTGTCTTCTGCATGCAGAAGCAAGTCCCATATTCTTAGAAAAGGAACAAATAAGATAAAGCTGTAAAAAAATTACCCAAATTGGTTCCTCCAGTGAGGACATATGTGGGAATAAGGATACATTCAGACCATTTTATAAACCCAAACTCTTTATCCCACCATTAAACCCACCTATTGTGTCCAGTTTTTCCCTCTGGCCATCTACCTTGAGTTGGTAGAGAAACGGCATAGTTAACCATGCTCATATATGAACTCCCTGATCAAATGTCTGCCTCTGACTTTTAAGGACATACTTCTACCTCGTCTCCATCCTAATTTTTCCAAAAGGGAGAGTCCTATCCAAGCTGTATCAGAAGTTAAACCTGAGTTTATTTAAAATGACTGTGTTTGAAATTAGTGAGGGCAGGACTCTGAAGCCCCTCCAGTGTCCCAGATAGACTTTGCTAAAAAGCAGTGTTATTCCCAAAACAACTGTCCAGGTATCACTATACTAAGGTCACCAAAAGAGGTAAAAAAGATCAGGAGAAGCAGTAATTGTCTTGCTTTGTAATAAAACTGATGCAGAAAGAGTAAAAAAATGTTTTATTTTGCAAGTTTTCTGAGGGATAAGTAATGAGTTAAACTCCTGCTGTTCTCCTTATTTCATATCCTTAGGTTATTCCCGTAGCATCACTCTCAGTTCATTTTTATTAAAATACTTATTATAACCCCACAACATATTTTTATTATTTTTGCTCTAAATAGTTGATTTTATATATATATAGTACTTTAGATGAAGGTTTACAAAACAAACTAGTTTCTCATTAAACATTAGTACACATATTGTTTTATAATATTGGTTAACAACCCCATGACATGTCAACACTCTCCCTTCTTGACCTTGGGTTCCCTATTACCAGCTTTCCTGTCCCTTCCTGGCTTCTAGTCCTTGCCCCTGGGCTGATGTGCCCCTTTAGTCTTGTTTTTAAACAGTTGATTATATTTTTAAAGAAATTAAAAAAAAAAATCAAAAAAGCCTTTTGCATCTACCCAGGTAGTTAGCATTTCTGATGTTCTTCATTCCTTGCATAAGTCCAGATTTTTTTTTTCTGCCTGAAGGATTCCTTTAACAATTATTGTAGTGAAGATATGCTGGTGAAAAATCCTTTCAGCTTTTGTATGTCTGAAGAACTCTTTATATTGCCTTCCATTTTGAAAGATATTTTTGCTGGGTATAGAATGCTAGGTTGACAGTCTTCTGTCTGTACTTTAAAAGTGTTGCTTCACTGCCTTCTGGCTTACATTGTTTCTGACCAGGAGTCTACTGACCTACTGTCGTACTTATCTTTGTTTACTCTGTACCTATATGTCTTTTTTTCTGACTTCTTTTAAAGATTTTTCTCTTTATTACTGCTTTTGAGCAATTTGATTATGATGTGCCTTGATACACTTTTCTTCCCATTCTTGTGCTTGGGCTCATTGAGCTTCTTGACTATGGGTTTATCGTTTTCATCAAATATGAAAAATTTTCAGCCATTATTTCTTCAGATATTTTTTCTGTCCTCCCATCTCTTTCCTCTCCTTCTAGGACTTCAATTACACATTTATTAGGCTGCTTAAAGTTGTACTACTGCTCACTGAAGTACTCTCAATTTTTTTCAGTCTTTTTCTCTCTGTATTTTATTCTAGATACTTTGTATTGTTCTGTCTTCAAATTAACTAATCTCTTCTGATTATCCGGTCTGCCATATAATCCCATCCAGTGTATTATCATTTCAGACACTGTACGTTTTTATGTCTAAAAGTTCGATTTGGGTATTTTAAAAAGTTTTTTTAATTAACCATCTTTTTTTTAGAACAATTTTAGATTTACAGAAAAATTGGGAATTTAATATGAAGTCCCTGTATACTTCCAATCTCCAATATAGTTTCCCCTATTAGTAATATCTTACATTAATATGATATACACTGGTTACAACTGATGCACCAGTAATGATATAATTATTAACTAAAGCCCATAGTTTATTCATATTTACTTAGTTTTTATCTAATGTCCTTTTTCCCTTCTAGAATCCCTTCTGGGATACCACATTAACATTTAGCTTTCATGTCTCCTTAGGCTTCTCTTGGGTATAACAGTTTATCAGACTTTTCTTGCTTTTGATGATCTTGACCGTTTTGAGAATTGCTGGACAGGTACGGTGTATATATATTTAAGGGGGAGAGGAGGCAGAAAACAGAAGAGGACACATGAGAGTTTGCCTACATGGCCATCTTTATCTGCCCCTTACCTAAAGTATACTCTGCTTCTCCTCTGAACACTAGATTTGCCATAAGGTAAATTTATACCCACTGTTGGGGAGGGGAGCAGTACTTCGCTTTGGAAGGAATTTATATGGGAATTTAACCCATGGTTCCTTTAGAATTGATTTTGTATGTGTCGGTAAACCTCTTCTAGGGCAAAACATTTAAATGATCTTATTATAGAGGTCTCTTGACATTGACCCTGAGGCTACATCAAAGTATCAATGTACTAATATCAACAACTCTAAATTTTCATTGGAAATTCAAATAGCCCCACAGCTTACGTCATGGAGAAAGACTGCAAGGTTTTCCCCTAAGAGAAGGAGTAATACAAGGATGCCAGCTTTCAACACTGCTATTCAGTATTTTAATAGAAGGTCTAGCCAGAGCAATTAGGAAAGAAGAAATAAAACTCTCTACTCACAGATGGCATGATACTGTACAGGTAGTCCCAACATATGATGACTCCATCATAAGTCGGTTCTGATGTAAGTGGAATATCTTTTTTTTTAATTTACTTTTCATTACTATTGCCTTTTGTTACCAGAATTTTTATAAATCTGATCTTTATTTGTCTTTGGGGGTTGGAAACACTACATATAAACTTACAGATATATTTTGATGCATACATACATACATGCATAAAAAATATACAAATCATAAATAGTTATTCTGACAATGAAGAGCAGTTGGACAACATTGGCATTTTGTTAGTTGTAGTAATAACTCCACTTGTGGAAGGTTCTGGATCATTTGGATTATCCCTGGGAATGGAGAGGGTGTTTCTAGTCAGTGACTGTGTGGTCCTTTTCTTTTTTTCTTCATATATTTTGCAGTAACATCTCACTGCTTCCTGACTCTGCCTATCAGCTTTAGCAAAGTGATCAGCATTTGGGTCCATGTTTTCAAGCAACTGAAGCTGCTGATTTAGTTTAGAAAACTAAATCTATACAGCAGTATTTTGAACAGTAAATCATAAAATTGTATGTAGTACATATTACTAATGATAAAATATACACACAAAAATGGATGACCATAAGTGAGGTTTATCATAATTCAAACATGTCATAAGTTGAGGACTATTTGTATATAAAAAGGCAAAAGAATCCACAAGAAAGCTACGAGAGCTAATCAATGAATTCAGCAAAGTCACTGGGTACAAGAGCAACACAAAAATCAGTTATGTTTCCACACACCAGCAATGAACAAGATGAAAATTATGGAAAAAAAAGTCCATTTACAGTAGTATTAAAAAGACTAAAGTACGTAGGAATAAATTTAACCAGGGAAGTGAAAGACTTGTACACTGAAAACTATGAAACATTACTAAAAGAAATTAAAGAGACCTAAATAAACGGACAGACATCCTGTGTTCATGAATTGGAAGATTTAATATCATTAAGATGTCAATGCTACCTAAAGTGATCTATAGATTCAATGTAATCCCTGTTAAAATTTCAACAGCCTGTTTTGCAGAAATAGAAAAGCCAATCCTCAAGCTAATATGGAATTGTAAGGCTTCCTGAATAGCCAAGGAGCCCTGGTGATGCAGTAGTTAAGAGCTCAGCTGCTAACCAAAAGGTCAGCAGTCCAAATCCACCAGCTGCTCCCTAGAAACCCTATGGTGCAGCTCTACTCTGTCCTGTAGGGTCACTATGAGTTGGAATTGACTCGACAGCAATGGGATCGGTTCAAATAGCCACAGCAATCTTGAAAAGAAGAACAAAATAGGAAATTCATACTTCCTGACTTCAAACATACGATAAAGCTACAGTAATCAAAACAGTGTGGTACTGGCATAAGGGTAGACATAGAGATCAATGGAATAAAATTGAAAGTCCAGAAATAAACCTATACGTCTAAGGTAAATTGATTTTTTTTATTAACTTTTATTGAGCTTCAAGTGAACGTTTACAAATCAAGTCAGACTGTCACATATAAGTTTATATACATCTTACTCCATACTCCCACTTGCTCTCCCCCTAATGAGTCAGCCCTTCCAGTCTCTCCTTTTGTGACAATTTTGCCGGCTTCCAACTCTCTCTATCCTCCCATCCCCCCTCCAGACAGGAGACGCCAACACAGTCTCAAGTGTCCACCTGATATAATCAGTTCACTCTTCATCAGCATCTCTCTCCTACTCACTGTCCAGTCCCTTTCATGTCTGATGAGTTGTCTTCGGGAATGGTTCTTGTCCTGTGCCAACAGAAGGTTTGGGGACCATGACTGCCGGGATTCCTCTAGTCTCAGTCAGACCATTAAGTATGGTCTTTTTATGAGAATTTGGGGTCTGCATCCCACTGATCTCCTGCTCCCTCAGGGGTTCTCTGTTGTGCTCCCTGTCAGGGCAGTCATCGATTGTGGCCGGGTACCAACTAGTTCTTCTGGTCTCAGGATGATGTAGGTCTCTGGTTCATGTGGCCCTTTCTGTCTCTTGGGCTCTTAGTTGTTGTGTGGCCTTGGTATTCTTCATTCTCCTTTGCTCCAGGTGGGATGAGACCAATTGATGCATCTTAGATGGCCACTTGTTAGCATTTAAGACCCTAGTCGCCACATTTCAAAGTGGGATGCAGAATGTTTTCATAATAGAATTATTTTGCCAATTGACTTAGAAGTCCCCTTAAACCATGGTCCCCAAACCCCCGCCCTTGCTCCGCTGACCTTTGAAGCATTCATTTTATCCTGGAAACTTCTTTGCTTTTGGTCCAGACCAATTGAGCTGACCTTCCATGTATTGAGTGTTGTCCTTCCCTTCACCTAAAGCAGTTCTTATCTACTAATTAATCAGTAAAAAACCCTCTCCCACCCTCCCTCCCTCCCTCGCTCCCTCCCTCGTAACCACAAAAGTATGTGTTCTTCTCAGTTTATACTATTTCTCAAGATCTTATAATAGTGGTCTTATACAATATTTGTCCTTTTGCCTCTAATTTTGCTCAGCATAATGCCTTCCAGGTTCCTCCATGTTATGAAATGTTTCACAGATTCATCACTGTTCTTTATCGATGCGTAGTATTCCATTGTGTGAATATACCACAATTTATTTACCCATTCATCCGTTGATGGACACCTTGGTTGCTTCCAGCTTTTTGCTATTGTAAACAGAGCTGCAATAAACATGGGTGTGCATATATCTGTTTGTGTGAAGGCTCTTGTTTCTCTAGGGTATATTCCGAGGAGTGGGATTTCTGGGTTGTATGGTAGTTCTACTTCTAACTGTTTAAGATAACGCCAGACAGATTTCCAAAGTGGTGGTACCATTTTACATTCCCACCAGCAGTGTATAAGAGTTCCAATCTCTCCGCAACCTCTCCAACATTTATTATTTTGTGTTTTTTGGATTAATGCCAGCCTTGTTGGAGTGAGATGGAATCTCATTGTGGTTTTAATTTGCATTTCTCTAATGGCTAATGATCGAGAGCATTTTCTCATATATCTGTTAGCTGCCTGAATATCTTCTTTAGTGAAGTGTGTGTTCATATCCTTAGCCCACTTCTTGATTGGGTTGTTTGTCTTTTTGTGGTTGAGTTTTGACAGAATCACGTAGATTTTAGAGATCAGGCGCTGGTCGGAGATGTCATAGCTGAAAATTCTTTCCCAGTCTGTAGGTGGTCTTTTTACTCTTTTGGTGAAGTCTTTAGATGAGCATAGATGCTTGATTTTTAGGAGCTCCCAGTTATCGGGTTTCTCTTCATCATTTTTGGTAATGTTTTGTATTCTGTTTATGCCTTGTATTAGGGCTCCTAGGGTTGTCCCTATTTTTTCTTCCATGATCTTTATCGTTTTAGTCTTTATGTTTAGGTCTTTGATCCACTTGGAGTTAGTTTTTGTGCTTGGTGTGAGGTATGGGTCCTGTTTCATTTTTTTGCAAATGGATATCCAGTTATGCCAGCACCATTTGTTAAAAAGACTATCTTTTCCCCAATTAACTGACACTGGGCCTTTGTCAAATATCAGCTGCTCATATGTGGATGGATTTATATCTGGGTTCTCAATTCTGTTCCACTGGTCTATGTGCCTGTTGTTGTACCAATACCAGCCTGTTTTGACTACTGTGGCTGTATAATAGGTTCTGAAATCAGGTAGAGTGAGGCCTCCCATTTTCTTCTTCTTTTTCAGTAATGCTTTGCTTATCCGGGGCTTCTTTCCCTTCCATATGAAGTTGGTGATTTGTTTCTCTATCACCTTAAAAAATGACATTGGAATTTGGATCGGAAGTGCATTATATGTATAGGTGGCTTTTGGTAGAATAGACATTTTTACTATGTTAAGTCTTCCTATGCATGAGCAAGGTATGCTTTTCCACTTAAGTACGTTCTTTTTAATTTCTTGTAGTAGAGCTTTGTAGTTTTCTTTGTATAGGTCTTTTACATCCTTGGTAAGATTTATTCCTAGGTATTTTATCTTCTTGGGGGCTACTGTGAATGGTATTGATTTGGTTATTTCCTCTTCGGTGTTCTTTTTGTTGATGGAGAGGAATCCAAGTGATTTTTGTATGTTTATTTTATAACCTGAGACTCTGCCAAACTCTTCTATTAGTTTCAGTAGTTTTCTGGAGGATTCCTTAGGGTTTTCTGTGTATAAGATCATGTCATCTGCAAATAGAGATAATTTTACTTCCTCCTTGCCAATCCGGATACCTTTTATTTCTTTGTCTAGCCTAATTGCTCTGGCTAGGACTTCTAGCACGATGTTGAATAAGAGCGGTGATAAAGGGCATCCTTGTCTGGTTCCCGTTCTCAAGGGAAATGCTTTCAGGTTCTCTCCATTTAGAGTGATATTGGCTGTTGGCTTTTGCCCTTTATTATGTTGAGGAATTTTCCTTCAATTCCTATTTTGGTAAGAGTTTTTATCATAAATGGGTGTTGGACTTGTCAAATGCCTTTTCTGCATCAATTGATAAGATCATGTGGTTTTTGTCTTTTGTTTTATTTATGTGATGGATTACATTAATGGTTTTTCTAATATTAAACCAGCCTTGCATACCTGGTATAAATCCCACTTGGTCGTGGTGAATTATTTTTTTGATATGTTGTTGAATTCTATTGGCTAGAATTTTGTTGAGGATTTTTGCATCTATGTTCATGAGGGATATAGGTCTATAATTTTCTTTTTTTGTAATGTCTTTACCTGGTTTTGGTATCAGGGATATGGTGGCTTCATAGAATGAGTTGGGTAGTATTCCGTCATTTTCTATGCTTTGAAATACCTTTAGTAGTAGTGGTGTTAACTCTTCTCTGAAGGTTTGGTAGAACTCTGCAGTGAAGCCGTCTGGGCCAGGGCTTTTTTTTGTTGGGAGTTTTTTGATTACCGTTTCAATCTCTTTTTTTGTTATGGGTCTATTTAGTTGTTCTACTTCTGAATGTGTTAGTTTAGGTAGGTAGTGTTTTTCCAGGAATTCATCCATTTCTCCTAGGTTTGCAAATTTGTTAGAGTACAATTTTTCGTAATAATCTGATATGATTCTTTTAATTTCAGTTGGGTCTGTTGTGATGTGGCCCTTCTCGTTTCTTATTCGGGTTATTTGTTTCCTTTCCTGTATTTCTTTAGTCAGTCTGACCAATGGTTTATCAATTTTGTTAATTTTTTCAAAGAACCAGCTTTTGGCTTTGTTAATTCTTTCAATTGTTTTTCTGTTCTCTAATTCATTTAGTTCAGCTCTAATTTTTATTATTTGTTTTCTTCTGGTGCCTGATGGATTCTTTTGTTGCTCACTTTCTATTTGTTCAAGTTGTAGGGACAGTTCTCTGCCTTTGGTTCTTTCTTCTTTTTGTATGTGTGCATTTATCGATATAAATTGGCCTCTGAGCACTGCTTTTGCTGTGTCCCAGAGGTTTTGATAGGAAGTATTTTCATTCTCGTTGCATTCTATGAATTTCCTTATTCCCTCCTTGATGTCTTCTATAACCCAGTCTTTTTTCAGGAGGGTATTGTTCAGTTTCCAAGTGTTTGATTTCTTTTCCCTAGTTTTTCTGTTATTGATTTCTAGTTTTATTGCCTTGTGGTCTGAGAAGATGCTTTGTAATATTTCGATGTTTTGGATTCTGTAAAGGTTTGTTTTATGACCTAATATGTGGTCTATTCTAGAGAATGTTCCATGTGCACTAGAAAAAAGTATACTTTGCAGCAGTTGGGTGGAGAGTTCTGTAGAAGTCAATGGGGTCAAGTTGGTTGATTGTTGTAATTAGGTCTTCCGTGTCTCTATTGAGCTTCTTACTGGATGTCCTGTCCTTCTCCGAAAGTGGTGTGTTGAAGTGTCCTACTATAATTGTAGAGGTGTCTATCTCACTTTTCAATTCTGTTAAAATTTGATTTATGTATCTTGCAGCCCTGTCATTGGGTGCATAAGTATTTAATATGGTTATGTCTTCCTGATCAATTGTCCCTTTTATCATTATGTAGTGTCCTGCTTTATCCTTTGTGGTGGATTTAAGTCTAAAGTCTATTTTGTCAGAAATTAATATTGCTACTCCTCTTCTTTTTTGCTTATTGTTTGCTTGATATACTTTTTTCCATCCTTTGAGTTTTAGTTTGTTTGTGTCTCTAAGTCTAAGGCGTGTCTCTTGTAGGCAGCATATAGACGGATCGTGTTTCTTTATCCAGTCCGAGACTCTCTGTCTCTTTATTGGTGCATTTAGTCCATTTACATTCAGCGTAATTATAGATAAATAAGTGTTTAGTGTTGTCATTTTGATGCCTTTTTATGTGTGTTGTTGACAATTTCATTTTTCCACATACTTTTTTGTGCTGAGACGTTTTTCTTAGTAAATTGTGAGATCCTCATTTTCATAGTGTTTGACTTTATGTTTGTTGAGTCGTTACGTTTTTCTTGGCATTTATCTTGAGTTATGGAGTTGTTATACCTGTTTGTGGTTACCTTAATATTTACCCCTATTTTTCTAAGTAAAAACCTAACTTGTATTGTTCTATATCGCCTTGTATCACTCTCCATATGGCAGTTCTATGCCACCTGTATTTAGTCCCTCTTTTTGATTATTGTGATCTTTTACGTATTGACTTCAATGATTCCCTGTTATGAGCATTTTTTTTTAATTAATCTTAATTTGTTTGTTTTTGTGATTTCCCTATTTGAGTTGATATCAGGACGTTCTATTTTGTGACCTTGTGTTGTGCTGGTATCTGATATTATTGGTTTTCTGACCAAACAATTTCCCTTAGTATTTCTTGTAGCTTTGGTGTGGTTTTTGCAAATTCTCTAAACTTGTGTATATCTGTAAATATCTTCATTTCGCCTTCATATTTCAGAGAGAGTTTTGCTGGATATATGATCCTTGGCTGGCAGTTTTTCTCCTTCAGTGCTCTGTATATGTCATCCCATTGCCTTCTTGCCTGCATGGTTTGTACCGCGTAGTCTGAACTTATTCTTATTGATTCTCCCTTGAAGGAGACCTTTCTTTTATCCCTGGCTGCTTTTAAAATTTTCTCTTTATCTTTGGTTTTGGCAAGTTTGATGATAATATGTCTTGGTGTTTTTCTTTTTGGATCAATCTTAAATGGGGTTCGATGAGCATCTTGGATAGATATCCTTTCGTCTTTCATGATATCAGGGAAGTTTTCTGTCAGGAGTTCTTCAACTATTTTCTCTGTGTTTTCTGTCCTCCCTCCCTGTTCTGGGACTCCAATCACACGCAAGTTATCCTCCTTGATATAGTCCCACATGATTCTTAGGGTTTCTTCATTTTTTTTAATTCTTTTATCTGATTTTTTTCAGCTATGTTGGTGTTAATTCCCTGGTCCTCCAGATGTCCCACTCTGCATTCTAATTGCTCGAGTCTGCTCCTCTGACTTCCTATTGCATTGTCTAATTCTGTAATTTTATTGTTAATCTTTTGGATTTCTACATGCTGTCTCTCTATGGATTCTTGCAACTTATTAATTTTTCCACTATGTTCTTGAATAATCTTTTTGAGTTCTTCAACTGTTTTATCAGTGTGTTCCTTGACTTTTTCTGCAGTTTGCCTTATTTCATTTCTGAGGTCATCCCTGATGTCTTGAAGCATTCTGTAAATTAGTTTTTTATATTCTGTATCTGATAATTCCAGGATTGTATCTTCATTTGGGAAAGATTTTGATTCTTTTGTTTGGGGGGTTGTAGAAGCTATCATGGTCTGCTTCTTTATGTGATTTGATATCGACTGCTGTCTCTGAGCCATCACTGACTGGGACGCTGGCTCCAGGCTCTGAAAACAGTCGCTGCTTCCCTGTATTTGTTCGTTCTCCGTCTCTAAATCTGTGATTGTTGTTCAGGGTTCGTAGATTGTTATGTATGTGATCGATTCACTTGTTTTTCCAGGTCTTTGTTGCAAGAGGGATCCGAGGTAGCGTCTACCTAGTCCGCCCTCTTGGCCCCGCCTCTCGGTAAATTGATTTTTGACAAGGATGCCAATTCCATTCGATCGGTAAAGAATAGTCTCTTCAATAAATGATGCTAGAATAACTGAATTTGCACACACAAAGGAATGAAATTGGACTCATACTTCGCACCATATATGAAAAGTAACTCAAAATAGATCAATCATAGCCTAAATGTAAAAACTAAAACCATAGAACTCTGGAAGAAAACATAGGGGTAAACCCTGGGACCTAGTTTTTGACAACAGATTCTTAGATATGAAGCTACAAAGTACAAGCGATAAAAAACAAAATAGATAAGAGGCCATCTAAGATACTCCACTGGTCTCATCCCATCTGGAGCAAGGGAGAATGAAGAAAATCAAAGACTCAAGGAAAAGATTAGTCCAAAGTACTAACGGACCACAACTACCACAGCCTCCACCAGACTGAGTCCACACAACTAGACGGTGCCTGGCTCCCACCACACACTGTTCTGACAGGGATCCTGTCATGGATTGAATTATGTCCCCCTGAAAATGTGTCTATCTTGCGGTTAGGCCATGATTCCCAGTATTGTGCGGTTGTCCTCCATTTTTGTGATTGTAATTTTATGTTAAGAGGATTAGGGTGGGATTGTAACACTACCCTTACTCAGGTCACCTCCCTGACGCAATGTAAAGGAAGTTTCCCTGGGGTTTGGCCAGCACCACCTTTTATCTCTTAAGAGGTAAAAGGAAAGCGAAGCAATCAGAGAGTTGTGAACATCATACCACCAAGAAACCAGCACCAGGAGCAGAGCGCTTCCTTTGGACCTGGGGTACCTGCGCCTGAGAAGCAAATCGACCATGGGAAGATTGAAGACAAGGACCCTCTCCCAGAGCCAATAGAGAGAGAAAGCCTTCCCTTGGAACTGATGCCCTGAATGTGGACTTTTAGACTACTGTGCTGTGAGGAGATAAGTTTCTCTTTGTTAAAGCCATCTACTTGTGATATTTCTGTTATGGCAGCACTAGATGACTAAGATCCCAATAGAGGGTCCCGAACACAGCCAGAATAAAATGTGGAACAAAATTCTAACTCACACACAAAAAAAACAGACTTACTGGTCTGACAAAGGCTAGAGAAACCCCGAGAGTATGGCCCCCAGACAGACTTATAGCTCAGTAATGAAGTCATCCCTGAGGTTCAACATTCAGCCAAAGATTAGACAGGCCCATAAAACAAAATGAGACTAAATGGGCACACCAGCCAGGGGCAAGGACGAGAAGGCAGGAGGGGACATGAAAGCTGGTAGTGGGAAACCCAAAGTTGAGAAGAGAAGAGTGTTAATATGTCGTGGGGTTGGCAACAAATATCACAAAACAGTATAGGTGTAGTTTAATGAGAAACTAGTTTGCTCTATAAACCTTCATCTAAAGTACAATTTAAAAAATTTTTTAAAAAAGCAAAATAAATTGGACTTCATCAAAATTGAAAACTTTTATGCATCAAAGGACTTTATCAAGAAAGTGAAGAGACAACCTACAGAGTGGGAGAAAATATTTGGTAACCATATACCTGATAAATGTTTAATAAGCAGAATATATAAAGAACTCCTACAACTCAACAACAAAAAGACAAACAACCCAAAGCAAAGGACTTGAATAGACATTTCTCAAAAGAAGATATATAAATATCAAATAAGCACATGAAATGATGCTCAGTGTCATTAGTCATCATTGTTGTTTTTAGGTGCTGTCATGGATTTAATTATGTCGCCCAAAAAATGTGTGTCTCAGTTTGTCTGGGCCATGATTCTCAGTATCGTGTGATTTTTCTATGTGTTATAAATCCTGCCTCAATGATGTTAATGATGGAGGATGGGCAGCAGTTGTGTTAGTGAGGCAGGACTCAACCTACAGGATTAGATTGTGTCTTGAGGCAATCTCTTGAAATATGAGACAGAAGCAAGCAGAGAGACAGGGTGACCTCATACCACCAAGAAAGCAGTGCCAGGAGCAGAGCGTGTCCTTTGGACCTGGGGTTCCTGGGCAGAGAAACTCCTAGTCCAAGGAAAGATTGATGAGAAGGCTGACAGAGAAAGAAAGCCTTCCCCTGGAGCTGACACCCTGAATTTGAACTTTCAACCTACTTTACTGTGAGAAAATGAACTTCTCTTTGATGAAGCCATCCGCTTGTAGTATTTCTATTATAGCAGCACTAGATAACTAAGACAGGTGCCGTCGAGTCAGTTCCGACTCATAGCAACCCCATGTACAACAGAATGAAACATTGCCTGGTCCTGCACCATCCTGACCATCCTTGTTATACTTGAGCCCATTGTTGCAGGACTGTGTCAATCCATCTCATTGAGGGTCTTCCTCTTTCCCGCTGACCGTGTATTTTACCAAGCATGATGTCCTTCTCCAGGGACTGATCTCTCCTGATTACATGTCGAAAGTATGTGAGATGTAGTCTCTCCTTCCTTGCTTCTAAGGAGCATTCTGGTTGTACTTCTCCCAAGGCAGATTTGATTGTGTTTTGGCAGTCCATGGTATATTCAATATTCTTCCCCAACACCATAATTCAAAGGCATCAATTCTTCTTCGGTCTTCCTTATTCATTGTCCAGCTTTCACATATCAGTTTTTTGTACTGTGGGGACTTGTGTGTTGCTGAAAGTTATACCACCAGTATTGAAATGCCAGTAGGGTCACCCATGGTGGACAGGTTTCAGCTGAGCTTCCAGGCTAAGACAGACTAGGAAGAAAGACCCGGTGGTCTACTTCTGAAAAGAATTATCCAATGAAACATTAGTCATTAGGGAAATGCAAATCAAAACTACGATGAGATACAACTTCACTCTCACTAGAATGGCTATTATCAGAAAAATGGAAAATAACAAGTGTTGACAAGGACATGTAGAAATTAGAACACTCATGCATTGCTACTGGGAATGCAAAATGGTTAGCCACTGTGGAAAACAGTTCCTCAAAAAGTTAAACAGAATTACCATATAACCCAGGGATTCCTCTCCTAGGTATATACCCAAAGACTTGAAAGCAGGGACTCAAACAGATACCTGTATACCAATGTTCATTGCAGCATTATTCACAATAGCCAAAAGATGGAAACAACCCACTGTCTATCAACAGATGAAGGGATAAACAAAAAAGTGGTATAGACATGCAATGGAATATTATTTTGCCATAAAAAGAATGAAATTCTTTTTTTTTTTTAATTTTTATTGGGCTTTAAGTGAAAATTTACGAAACAAGTCTGTCTCTCATACAAAAATTTACATACACCTTTGCTATATACTCCTAGTTGCTCTCCCCATAATGAGACAGCACACTTCTTCTCTCCACCCTCTATTTCTGTGTCCATTCAGTCTTTTTTTTCAGTCAGCTTCTGTCTCCCTCTGCCTTCTCATCTCCCCTCCAGACAGGAGCTACCCACATAGTCTCAAGTATCTACATGATCCAAGAAGCTAACTCCTCACCAGTATCATTTTCTATCCTACAGTCCAGTCCAGTCCAATCCCTGTCTGAAGAGTTGGCTTTGGGAATGGATCCTGTCTTGAGCTAACAGAAGGCCGGGGGACCATGACCTCTGGGGTCCATCTAGTCTCAGTCAGACCATTACGTCTGGTCTCTACAAGAATTTGGGGTCTGCATCCCACTGCTCTCCTGCTCCCTCAGGGGTTCTCTGTTGTGTTCCCTGTCAGGGCAGTCATCGGTTGTAGCCAGGCACCATCTAGTTCTTCTGGTCTCAGGCTGATGTAGTCTCTGGGTTATATGGTCCTTTCTGTATCTTGGAAGAAATGAAATTCTGATACAGGCTACAGCATGGATGAAACTTGAAAAAAATTTGCTGAGTAAAACAAAATCAAACTCACTGCTGTTGAGCCGATACCAATTCAAAGCGACCCTACAGAACAGAGTAGAACTGCCCCATAAGTTTTCCAAGGCTGTAAATCTTTCGGACTGCAGACTGCCACATCTTTCTCACATGAAGCGGCTAGTGGGTTCAAACCACCAACTTTTCCGTTAGCAGCCGCCCTCTTAACTACCACGCCACTTGGGCTCCTGAGTAAAATAAGTCAAACACAAAAAGATAAATGTTGTATAATGCCACTTACATGAAATATCTAGAATAGGCAAATGCATAGCAACAAAAATCATTAGTGGTTACCAGGGGTTGGGGAGAGGAGGAAATGAGGAGTTATTGCTGAAGAGGCACTGAGTTTCTGTTTAGGATAATGAAAAAATTTGGAAATGAATAGTGGTGATGGTTGCACAACCTGGTGAATCTGATTAACGTCACTGAATTGTACACTTAAAAATGTTAACATGGCAAATGTTTTGTTGTATATATTTTGCCAAAATAAAATTTAAAAAATATTCAAGCAGCCACACTTTTGGATTTATCAGCTCATCAGAAATCTTCCGATTTTAGCTAAATTAAGTAACTTTTTGGGTGAAAATATTTTCAAAACATGTATCTGATAAAAGGCTTGTGTCCAGAATAGATAAAGAACTCTTAAATCTCAATAATAAGAAGGTAAACAACCGGATTTTACCAAAGAAGGGTATAGCAAATAAGCACATGGAAAGCTGTTCAACATCATTAGTCATTTGTTGTTGTTAGCTGCCATTGAGTTGACTCCAACTCGTGGCAACCTTATGTACAACAGAATGAAATGCTACCTGGTCTTGCGTCATCCTCACAACCACCAGCATGTCTGAGTCCATTTTTGCAGCTATTGTGTCAGTTCATCTCACTGAGGATCTCCCTCGCCCTCGCTGGCGCTCCATTTCACCAAACGTAATGTTCTCCTTTAGTAATTAATCCCTCCTAATAACACATCCAAAGCAAGTGAGTTGAACAGTGTTTTGTTGTGATCCATAAGGTTTTCTTAGGCTAATTTTCAGTAGATTGCCCAGACTTTCTTCCTATTCTGTCTTACTCTGGAAGCTCCTCTGAAACCTATCCACCATGGATGACCCTGCTGCTATCTGAAATACTGGTGAAATACCTTCAAGTGTCATTACAACATGCAACCACCACAGTGCAACAAACTGACATACAGGTAATGGCATTAGTCATTGGGGAAATGAAAATTTAAATGACAATTACATACTAGTACACCCACCAACCCAAAAACCAAACCTGTTGCTGTCAAGTTGATTCCAACTCATAGCAACTCTATAGTACACAGTAGAACTGCCTCATAGAGTTTCCAAGGAGCACCCGGTGGATTTGAACTGCTGACCTTTTGGTTAGCAGCCGTAACTCTTAACTACTACACCACCAGGGTTTCCCTACGCCCACTAGAAAGGCTAAAATTTAAAAGATCAACACTAGCAAGTGTTGACAAGGATATGGAGCAAGTATAATGATCATACATTGCTGATGGGAATGCAAAGGGGGTATATCCACTTTGGGAAATGATTTGGTGGTTTCTTATAAAATTAAACATACCCTTGCCATCAGATCCAACAATTCCACTCCTAGATATTCACTCAAGAGAAATGAAAATTTACGTTCACACGAAGATTTGTATTCAAATGTTAATAACAGCATTATTCATAATAGTAAAAAACTGAAAGGCCCAAATGTCCATTAACTGGCAGATAAACGATCTGCACTGTAACTGTACAATGAAATACTACTCAGCAATAAAAAGGAACATACTACAGATACAGTGTACAGATACATAAACATGGACGAATCTCAAAAGCGTTACACTAAGGGAAAGAAGCAGAAGTGAAGGACAACATACCATGTGATTCCATTTATACAACCTTCCTTGAAAAGACAAAACTGTAGTTACAGGAAACTGATCAGTGGCTGCCTGGGGCCAAGGGAAGGGGAGAGAATTTATTACAAAAAGGTGGGAAGGAACTTTTTGGGGTGATAAATGTTCTGTGTCGTGGTAGTTGTGGTAGCTACTTGACTATACATTTATGAAAAGTCATTATCATGTAAGTCACACTTGAAACTTATGAATTTTGCTGTATATAAATTATACTTGCATAATACTGATTTTTTAATTTTAAAATTATTTTTTTTTATTGCCCCAATATTTATATCCCAGTAGACACCTGTTGTTAGAACCACGGTAACTGCTATTGGTAATAAATAACAAATAGCGTCAATTGATAGATATTTAACATGGGATATTTAGAATGGCCTAAATAGCCTCCTTCACTTTTGTCAGTATAAATTAAAAATAAGAGAGAGGGGGTGGTTAACATAAGTGAGTTTGCTTCACCAGAAGGCTGCTATGGTGAATTATTTGATCCGAAATGGAAAGGTGACAAATACGGGGATCATTTTCGTTCAGATGTATCAAGTCTCCTTATAATTCTAGAGCAAATATTAGTGGGTTGAATGAATCTCAAGCTGTAGACATTTCTCAGGTCTATTTTTAAACTCAAATTGGCTCTTTCCCAGGAAGAAGAGAAACAAAAATCTACTGGCAGTAAAGCCTTTACCTTTTATCACTGAATTTTCTGAGGAGATTAAAAAAAAAAAGCCTCTGAAAAATAAGAACAGATGGAACATTATGAAGAGTACTGCAAAACAGAATACTTTTCAGGGTGCTTCAGAGAAAATAAAGTGCTCAAAAAGACCTTGTTGTTGTTGTTGTTTTCTAAATCAGTTGACTAGAGACAAAAGTATCAGATATAGTAAATATTTGCCTTTCTTTGAAGGAACTGAAAACAATAAAAACACAGATTAAATTGTTCTCGAGGTTGGTCTATAAGGCTCCAGTCCAAAGGATTTTCATCTAAAAAGAGTTTCTAGAATTCTTCTAAACGATAAGATTGTTGAGTGATTTTGGTAATGTTAAGAATTGTTAAAAATGGTGCT
Organism: Elephas maximus indicus; assembly: GCF_024166365.1. Taxonomy (NCBI): domain Eukaryota; kingdom Metazoa; phylum Chordata; class Mammalia; order Proboscidea; family Elephantidae; genus Elephas; species Elephas maximus. The sequence continues at coordinate 69,505,187 of NC_064824.1, read as the reverse complement.
TATTAACATTCATTCTTTTCTCTGAACCATAAAACTATCCTTTAGATATCAGAAGAGTTCAACTAAAAGCAGTGTAAAACTCTCTAAGGTGGAAAAGATAGAAAATTCCAGATAGGGCATGTTTTGTGCTCACAAAGATTTCACAGTCTCTACTTGTAGACAAATGAATAGTATTAGAGTCAGCTACCGGTCTCTTTTCAACAGGTAAAGAATGTGAGGCGGCCTATGCCCGGGTCCCAAGGGAGAGCGTGGAAGGCTCTGAGTGTTGACACTACTTCCCAGTTCACCATGACTCATTCATCCCACACTTGTTACCAAATCATTGGGAATGAGGCAGAGTCAGGGAAGATGTTACAACAGCCAGTGAAAGAGACCAAAAACCTGTCAGTCCCAGAAAAAGTATTGGAAATGAGAATCGCAAATGCAGCCATGAATTGTTGCCAAACAGATACAGTTGGTTTGTTGTTGTTTTTATAAATGGCAAACTTGATAAATCCTTCCTGAGTTTCAAAGGGACGAGGCAAATAAGCTTCCATGTTGTTATCAATAAAGGCAGCAGATTGTAAAGGACTTAAATACCATCTTAAGAACAAAATATAGAGGGAAAATGGCAAGCTATCATTAAGTAAGAAAAAAATCAAGAGAAAGAAGTGCAGTGGAAAACAATAAAAGCAAAATCTTCCTTGAAAGGAAGCTGAGAGCACATTTCCTTGGCTAGAGATGCAGTGTGCATGAAAGGGAAAAAATATCATCTTGATAAGGCCAAAGGAAATGGTAAACCAACCTTCAGTACTGATGAGATTGTCAAGAGGCCTTTAGATTGGTGATTTGGATTGCTGGTCTTTTGACACCTGAGGCTATTTACCAAGCTTAGAGAAATTGGCAAAAGTCTCAAAATGCTTTCAAAATCATTTCGTTGTGATTCTCTTTGGTTTGGGAGAAACAAATATATGCCTATAGCTCTTGAATGAGGGGGAACCAAAAAGCATAAATGTAGTTTTGCAATGAATCCATAATGTTTGGAAACCATTATGTCAGGATCTTTGAATGTTTAGAATTGCAGGATTTTTGCAAGATGATGATCTAAACAGGAATGGTCAGGTTTAGCTGCAAATGGCTGCCTGAAAGAACAGGAGGATCCTAGGAAACCAATCACAGACTTCTCTGGGCTCCAGAAACCAGTGAGGCTTATCTATGTCATTTCCTCTAAGAGAGTGCAGGTAACATTTTGCTTTGATTATCTGACAAACATGACTCCTCCAGAGAAACGGAGTGATCTAAGATTCCAGTTTCATTTCAGGCCTGGTTCTGATGTTTGAAACCCCAAGAAGGCTGGGCATTGAACCTGGGCTTTTATGAGGGAGGTCTTCTTAAGGAAATTATTTTTTCATCTTGGCTAAAGAGGCACTCAGGAGGAAATATTTCTTTTTTGCTTCCATTGGATGAATAGATGATCCACTTATTTATTTATTCAACAAACATTTTCTTAGTATCTACTATGTATGAGGCACTGTGGTAGGTGCTGGGTATGAAGTAGTAATGAGACCTTTGTGGTGTTTATATTCTAATGAGGGAGTCCCCAAATTAAAAAGTAAACAATGATGTGAAATAAACTCTGAAGAGAATAAACAGGGTGATGAGAGAGAGAATAAAAAGGGAGGTCACTGTGCTGGCATCTCCTGTCTGCAGGGGAGATGGGAGGGTAGAGAGGGTTAGAAACTGGCAAAACGGTCACGAAATGAGAAACTGGAAGGAGGGAGCAGGCTGACTCATTAGGGGGAGAGTAAATGGGAGTATGTAGTAAGGTGTATATAAGTTTATATGTGAGAGACTGACTTGATTTGTAAACTTTCACTTAAAGCACAATAAAATTTTTTTTTTTTTTTTTAAAAAAGGGAGGTCACTTTTGTAGAGTGGTAAGGTCATGTAGCCAAGACTTGAAGAATAAGAAAGAGCCAGCCATACTAAAAAACAAAACAAAACTCAAACAAAAACCTGGAAAGGGAGCTTCAGGCACAGGGAACAGCAAGTGCAAATGCCACGAAGTAGACAAGAATGTGGCATGCTCTAGTGTGCTTGAAATGTGGTGAGTCAAGAGAGGAGTGATATTAGATAAGGTTAGAGGGACAAGAAATTAGGATTTTATTCTGAGTGCACTGGGAAATTGTCAATGGCTTAATTTAAGCAAGAGAATAAGACTTGACATATTTAGTAAGATTACTTTGTTAATTTGGAAAATGTATTAGAATGGCAACAAAAGTGGAATCAGTGAGACCAGTTAGGAGGTGTAAGGTGATGGTGATTTGTACTATGAACACCTATTTATCCCACTGAAAAGTGGGATCTACATCCTTACACCCTGAGTCTAGACAAGCTAGTGAACACGTCCACCAATAAAGTACAGCGGAAATAACCCTGGGGCTCATGAAGTTAGATCATAAAAAGCCATGCAGACTCTGCCTTGTGTGCTGGGACACTTGGTTTGGGAGCTCTGATCCACCGTGTGAGAAGTCCACTTCCTCACACTATTTTTCACACATCTCCTCAGACACAGAGCCAAGCCTCAGCTTTACATTCTCATGAAGTAGGAACCAGCAGATCCTGGGAACCTGGAAATGGAAAGTACACCCCGCTCCCATCCAGATGATTGAGGCTAAAGCAGGGAAACTTCCAGGAGGAAGGTCTGTAGTCCTGAGTAACTCCCTTGTGAGGATTCCCCTTATACCCTCCACTTGTGCAGAAAACTAGAAATTTTGATGGCCAAAATAATTGCAGAGGAGGGGGAGCTTGTTGGGTAGGGACCCTTTGGACACCTACACATCACACTGAGAGAAGCCCACCTCTAGGCCTATTAGAATGGAGGCCCTGGACCCAGGGAGGCAGCTGAGGGCTGGAACAGGGTTCTGCTAGGGAAAGGAGGAAAGGTAGGGCACCTCTTGCTGTGCAAACATATTCCCCACAAACCCAGAAAAGAAGGAATGAGGAAATATGGCTCTCAGGTTGGACTCATTTACCCTTTTGGTCCTTACTATTTCTGTCAGCAATTTATCTGCTTCAGTCACTAAAATACTTAGAAAAGCTAATGATTTCTGGAATATGGTAGCTGACAGTACTTTGGATGACATTCAGTTTCTTGCCTACACAAATGATTCCATTATGACAGGGATGCAACCATGTAACTTCAACTCCCACTAACCCAACATTTTCCATTCTCCTTGTCTTAGTCTGGGTTCTCTAGAGAAGTAAAACCAGTAAAACATATAAATATGTATATATACAGATTTATATCAAGGAAATGGCTTACCTGGTTGTAGACTCTAGAATGTCAGGCTGGAGGCTTCTCCTGATTAAGATAGCTGCAGAGGCTGGTGAACCCAAGATTGGCAGATCAGAAAGCAGACCTCTTGCTCACAGGCTGTGGAGGTTAATGAATCCCAAGATCAGCAGATAAACTGCTAGCTCAACTCCCAAGAACTGGACATCAGATGAAAAGGAGCCAGCTGAAGGATCCAGAGTGAGCAACAGCCAACGACCTTTGCCAGAAAGTCCACCTATATTGGATGCAGGCCACACCCCCTAGGAAACTGTCTTTCAACTGATTCACTGCTCATAACAAATCTCATCATGGAGGTGATTACATTATTACATAGCTACCAAACTACATTGTAACTGCCAAACCATGAGAATCATGGCCCAGCCAAATTAACACACAACCTTAATCATCATAGTTCACCCCTTGTCAGCTTGGGACCCATACGCATCTCTAAATAACTACAATTATAAAGTTATACTTGTATCTAACATGATACAACTAACACATGTACAACCAAAAATGCACTAACCCTATTTACATCTTATTTTTTACAAGTGAAGGAAACAAAAATATCTGATGCACACATACTAGGAAGAAATACTCATAACAGTTACAATCCTCATTTCTACAACTGGATAAGTGGTCGTAGCTGGTATTTAGAACTACCTGTTTTTCTTCCACTTCCCATTTCAGATTCCCTTTACCCTCAGCAAGCATCTCAGCTGTTGTGGTTCTTTTCCTGGTGGAATGACCTAGCCTTCATTTCTGAAGGGTCTGGGCCATTAGTATTCATGTCAGAATTGAGTTGCTGTAGTTTTCCATTGACTTTAGTCACAGGACATGGTAGTGCTAAGAGACATCCTAAGGGATCTCCTGTATTCCAAACATAGTCTTCTTTGCCTCCATTATGTAATATCAATCCGATTACCTCTTGGTAGTCAGGAACAATCACACCAACCAATACAGTAACTCCTTTCTTTGCCTGTTGATCTAGAGGCATGAGATGCCCAAAGTGGCAGGTTGGCATTCTTAACTCCCAGTTCAATGGACTCAGTGTTGTGTCTCCTGGTGGGAGCATTCCTCCCTTTGGAACTAAGACTTCTAGGCCTGCAGAGAATAGGGTCATGGGGACAGGAAGCAAAAATTTTGTGAGTGGGTCACTAGGGGTGATAGTGAGTAGTGCCACTCTCATTTCCACCCTTTGATTCCTGGACTCATGAATCCTGGCTATGGGAGAAATGGCACCATATATTGGGGCTGTTTTAGAGTATATACAGCCTATGGAGAACACTGCCCCAACCCTGCAAGGTATTGCCACCTAGATGGCACCTTAATTTTGTCTTTAGAAGACACAGTTTTATCATTCTACCAAGCCAGCTGCTTCAGGATGATGGGGAACATAGTAAGATGAGTGAATTCCATGAGCATGGGCCCATTGCCTCACTTCATTTGCTTTGAAGTGAGTCCCTTCATCTGAGGTGATGCTGTATGGGATACCACGATGGTGGATAAGGCATTCTGTAAGTCCCTAGATGGTAGCTTTGGCAGAAGCATTGTGTGCAGGGAAGGCAAATCCATATCCAGAGTAAGTGTCTATTCCAGTAAGAACAAAATGCTGCCCTTTCCATGATGGAAGCAGTCTAATGTAATCAACCTGCCACCAGGTTGCTGACCGATCACCTCGAGGAATGGCGCCATATCAGAGGCTCAGTGTTGGTCTCTGCTGCTGGCAGATTGGGCCAAGTTGGCATTGGTGAGTGGAAGTCTGTGTTGCTGAGCCCATGCATAAACTCCATCCCTGCCACTATGGCCACTTTGTTCATGAGCCCATTGGGCAATGATGGGAGTGACTGGGGAAAGGGGAAGACTGATTTCCACAAAATGCATTAACCTATCCACTTGATTGTTAAAATCCTCCTCTACCGAGGGCACCCTTTGTTGAGCATTTACATGAGACACAAATATCTTCACTTATTTGGCCCATTCAGAAAAGTCTGCCTACATACCTCTTCCCCATACTCTTTGTCACCAATTTTCCATTTCTGTTCCTTCCAAGTCCCTAGCCATCCAGCCAAACAATTGGCCACCACCCATAAATCAGTATACAATCACACATCTGTCCATATCTCCTTCCAAGTAAAGTGAACAACCAGATCTGCTGCCCTTTGGGAGAATGTCCCTTCACTGCTGTCCTTCAGGGAGATCCCAGAAAGAGGCTATAGTGCTGCCACTGTCCACTTACGAGTGGTGCCTGCATATTATGCAGAACCATCTGTAAGCCAGGCAAGAGTTTTCTCTTCCTCAGTCAACAAATCTTAAGGAACTCCCCATGAGGCCATGGGTGCAACTGGGAAAGGGCAGATAATGTGACAGAAGTGGAGACCATGGGTATTTAAGCCGCTTCCTCATGCAACTTACTCGTGTCTTCAGGTCCTGCTTGGGCACGATCTTGTATATACCACTTCCATTTGATGATGTTGTTCACATCTGACTTAATGACTCTGTTGGTCAGACAACACCCAGTATATGGTAGGAAGCTCAGACTGTATGGTGACTTGGTGTCCCATGGCTAAGTATTCAATCTGTACAAAGGCCCAGTAACAATCCAAAAGCTTTTTCTCAAAAGAGTAGTTATCTGCAGAGGATGGCAGGACTTTGCTCCAAATCCCAAGGGTCTGCTTGTGATTTACCAATACAGGCCTGCCAAAAACTCCAAAAAGCATCTCCATCTGCCACTGACACTTCAAGCACCACTGGCTCAGCCGGATCATGTAGCCCAAGTGGTAGAGCAGCTTGCACAGCAACCTGAAGCTGTTGCAGAGCCTTCTCTTGATTTGGGCCCCACTGACAACTAACAGCTTTTTGAGTTACTTAATAAATAGGCTGGGGTAGCACGCCCAAATGAGGGATACATTGCCTCCAAAATCCAAAGAGGCCCATCAGGCACTGTGCCTCCTTCTTAGTTGTGGGAGAGGCCAGGTACAATAACTTATCTTTCACTTTAGAAGGAATCTTTACATGTCCCATACTACTGGACTACTAGAAATTTCAAGGGGATGGAAGGCGCCTGAATTTTTGTTGGCTTGCCTTCCCACCTTCTAGCACCCAAATGTTTTACCAATAAGTCCAGAGTCATTGACACTTCTTTCTTACAGCATAATGTAATCAATGTAGTGCACCAGTGTGACAGTCTTGTGGGAGGGAAAGGTGATCAAGTTTCCTGCAGACTAAATTATAATATAGGGCTGAGGTGGGCAACTGAAGGAGTATTGCCGGCCTTGACAGCTGAAGGCAAACTACTTCTGATGGTTCTTCAAAACCGGTATGGAGAAAAAGGCATTAGCCAGATCAATAGCTGCATACCACCTACCAGGAGATGTATTAATTAGCTCAAGTAATGAAACCACATCTGGAAAAGCAGCTGCAATTGGAGTCACCACCTGGTTAAGTTTTCAATAATCCACTGTCATTCTCCAAGATTCATCTGTTTTTTGTACAGGCCAAAAATGGGAGAGTTGAATGGGGATGTGGTGGGAATCACCACCCCTACATCCTCAAGTCCTTGAAAGTGGCACTAATCTGTGCAATCCCTCCAGGAATGTGGTATTGCTTTTGTTTTACTGTTTTCCTAGGTAGGGGCAGTCCTAATGGCTTCTACTTGGCTTTTCATACCATACTAGCTTTTACTCCACTTGTCAGAGATCTCTTGTGGGGGCTCTGCCATTGGCTGAGTATACCTGTTCCAATTATGCATTTTGGAACTGAGGAAATCACTACAAGATGAGTTCAGGACTCACCGGGCCTGCTGTGAGCCAAACCTGAGCTAAGACTCCATTAATAACCTGACTCCATACACCTCTATTCTGACTGGTGGGCCACAGTGATGTTTTGGGTCTCCTGAGATTAGTGTCAGTTCAGAATCAGTGTCCAGTAATCCCTGAAAAGTCTGATTATTTCTTTTTCCCCAATGAACAGTCATGCTCATAAAAGGCTGTAGATCCCTTTGGGGAAGGCTGAAAGATTAACGGTACAAATCTTTGGCAGAGTAATGGGGTCCTTCTTCAAGGGGACCCAGTCTCCCATTCATTCAAGGGGTTGTGGGTCTGTAAACTGGCTCATGTCTGGAATTTGATTGTGGGTCTCTGACTCTGTATTCTGGTAACTCAAGTTAGACTGCCATTCTCTTGACATAGAATCCTTCCACTTGTACAGATCAAATAAATATTTAGTAGATTTCTAATCTATTTCATTCCTAAGGACCAGGTAGCCAATGCCATAGTCCATGTGAGCCAGACTGCTTTGATTCCACTGTCCATTACAGTAGCCACACTCACCTTGACTTTGTCAATTAAGTGCCATGAACTTGGTCCTTACCACCACAGGGTCCGATCAACCCCATTGCAGTTAGGTGTCTTAATTCAGTTTAGGGCAGTTTACACTGTCAAATATGACTTATATAAAATAGCAATCACATCAGTCTTCAAAGGTGCTGGGGCTCCCTCCCAAATTTGTTCCTCACCATTGTGGTAAAAAAGGTGTCCTCTGGGTACTCCATGTATAGGTCTGTGGGTCTGATCTGATAAATCTACCCTAACATGCTATTTTCCTTAAACCTTTGGATTCCTTCTTCTACACTATACCAAGGCAGGTCTGGCACTTCAACCTGATTTAGTGTGGGCCACCACATAATCCATGCTTCAGCAAACCAACCAAATAAATTTTCAGATCCTTTCCTAACTTCTCAAGCTGAAACATTGAATGAAGTGTCTGTGCCTAGTAGCCTCGTATCAATAAACTCAAATCACTCCAATTTTACGTTCCTTGCACCATTATCCCATACCCTTAATAACCATTCCCATACATATTCTCCAGGTTTCTGTTAGTACATATTAGAAAACTGAAGCAGTTCTTTTGGAGTGTAGATTACTCCCTCCTGGGCCACACTTCATACTTCACCTTTTGGGGCTCCTTAGGACTTAAGTCTAGTTATAGGTCTAGAAACAAAAATGAGTGGTGGAGATGTGTTCTGAGAACATTCAGCAATGTCTCGTAAGGCATATGCCTCAGGCGATGTCCCAGGGAGTGGCTCAGACAAAGACTCTTCAGATGAAGCCCGTTAATCTCATCAGATGGGGGTGGCAGAGCTAATAGTTTTACTGGGGAGGGTGCCTTAGCAGACAAAGATGGAGTAATCTCTTCAGATGGGAGTGAGAGGGCTGGTTCTGTTGACAGGAGTGATTCAACGAAATTTAGGGGCTCAGTGTACCCAGCTTCCCCATTATCTGCCTATATGTCCCCATCTCAAGTTTCAGTATTCCTATCAGTGGCCTCACTTTAACTTCAGACACCACCTGAGGTTGGGAATTCAGTTGGTGTAGTAATTCAGCCACTCTTACGATAAGACTCTGGATTTGGTTTTCAGCAAAATTACCTCTGTTACTACAAGAAAAAAAGCTTTCTTTCAAGGTACAAGTGGAAACTTTGAGATTGTGTATGTGGTGCTTGAGCTCTGGCTTGGAAGCCCTGAGCTCATCTCTTTCTTTCATCACTTTGTCTAGTGAAAGTAGGGCCGACCAACCAGGTTATAGAGATTTCTATATACAGAGATCTCTACTGACATATAAAGATCTGCTTCTACAAATTCCCAGAGTTCTTTCTCTGTGGAGCTCTTTTCTCTCTGTATTGTGAATCCTAGCCTTCTTGATCTCCCAGGATTCTCAGATTGATCTCAACTCAGAGAGTCCACCATACTCCTCCTGGGTTACCCTTTAGAAACTCTCTTAAGATAGTAAGCTATGTCAGCCATAGGACTCCTTTTGTGACCTTCATTACCTAACATCCAATGACTGGAAGTCCATGGTTTCATTTTTTTTTTTAATGTTTTTGTTTTTGATTTTTTTTTTCCTTTCGTTGTTGTAGGCAAAAGGGAAAATCTGGTCCTTATTACATCATCTTGGCTAAAAGTGGAAGTTCCTCTGACACTGAATTTTAAAGAGAACAGAGGGAATGTGAAACTTTTTCTTCTTTCTAGTTGTCCCAAAATTTCCACATCATTGTGGTAAAAAAGAATCAAATAAGTTCTGGTCCAGAGACAGAAGGCAAATCCTAAAACCAAGGTGGAAAAGACTGATTGCAGCTCATCTGTGGAGCAGAGCATTCAGCAAGGGTAGGAGGAAGATGCCTGAGTGTGGCATGTCACTGCAAGAAGGCTCCTAAATCACAGAGCCCCTCTGTTTTAATTACTTAGTGCTGTCATAACAAAAAATACCACAAATTGGTGGCTTTAAAGAACAGAAACTATTTTCTCACAGATCAGAAGGTTAAAAGACCAAATTTAGGGCATGACTCTAAGGGGAGGCCCTTCTTTGTCTATTTCAGCTTCTGGTAGTCGGTAATTGTTGGAGTTCCTGGGCTTGTAGATGCATCTGTCTTATGTGTCTGTTTTCATACGACATCTTCTGCCGGTGTGTATCTGCATCTATTCTGCTCTTTTTATAACTCAGAAGTGGTTAGGTTTATGACCCACCCTACACTGTTGGTTTGACCTCATTAACATAACAAAAAACCTGTTTCCAAACAGGGTCATATTTACAGCCACAGGGGTTAGGATTTCAACACATATTTTGGGAGAACACAATTCAATCCATAATCCTCTTTTGCCCATTTCACATTCTTGTCAAAGACAGTCCCAGAAGTCTTGTTAAATATTGGAATACCACATGGACATACTTCCCAAAAAGAAGAGGGGTTCATTTAAGATACTTGTGGTAATAAGTCTCAGGGAAAGTAATGGAGGAGAAACAATCCAGGAACAAGTTATTTTAACACTGCGACTTGCCATTACAGGGTACCCTTTAAGGAATTCCTTTTGTTATCACCACAGAAACCACACACTCATTGTCCCAGCCTCTCTTGCAGCTGTAGAACAGACATGTTTTCTGGGATCAACCAATCAGATTCACCCACACTGAACTTTGAATCAAAAGCTTGTGATACAAGTAGGAGGCACCAGCTGAATCCATTTTGGTGCAATGCGAAGAGCAACATTCTGGTTTACAGAGGCAGCAGGACCAAGGCTCCTGCAGCCCTGTCCATTGTGTGGTGTTGGGTGTGTTGGCAGCACACCAGGGCCTTGAAATTAGAGCCTCCCTGAAGCAGTTTACAGTGTAATCTCCTGGCTGTGTTGCCTCCAAGCCTGGTTCTCTGGACTTCTTGGAGAGTCTGTGAGTGTCCTGTTGTTGTTTTAGGTGCTGTCGAGTCGATTTTAACTTATAGCGTGCCCCATGTGACAGAGTAGAGCTGCTCCATACAGTTTTCTAGGTTGTAACCTTTATCAGAGCAGATCACTGGGTCTTTTTCCTACGGAGCCACTGGGTGGCTTCAAACCACCAATGGTTTGATTAGCAGCCAGTGCTTAATCATTGTGCCACCCGGGCTCTTTTGAGTGTCTAATATCCTTTAATACAGGAGTCAGCAAACATTTTTTTGTAGAGGGCTAGTTAATAAATATTTTAGGCTTTGTGTGCCACATAGTCTCTGTCACAGCTATTCAGTTCTGTCACTGTAGCATGAAAGCAGCCATAGACAGTATGTAAACAAATGAGTGTAACTGTGCAGCAATGATGTTTTATTTATGGGCACTGAAATTTGAATTTATGATCCTCATTCTTCTTTTGATTTTTTTGTTCGATTATTTTAAAACATAAAAATCATTCTTAGCTCATGGGTCATAAAAAATAAAAGGTGAATCAGGGCCATAGTTTGCTGACCTCTGTAAAAACATTCCTTTTCTGCTTAAACTATCTACTGTTGCTTTCTGATTTGGCCGATACAATTCACATACGCCTCTGTTTCAAGGGAACCTTATTCTTAAGTCACTGAGATAGACAAACACCCATCTGCTTTTCTTTAACTGCCAGAGAAGAATCTTCTACATAAACATCCACGGGTCACCTGCTACAATTTTTAGCAACACACAGACTCCTTGCATTGTCTTATATATTCCCAGAGTCTCCTCATGAGGAAGGATTTTAAATAGTCTTTCTCTCCCTCATATAGATTACTCTGCTCTGGAGAGCCCTTGCTCATCTGAGCAAGCTATTTATTTTTGTCACCTGAGCCACATGACTGTGGATAGACACAGCTCAGCGGCCATAGCTGCAGCTCAGCTTTTCCGTATATGACAGGAAAGATGCATGAAATAAGACACACAGAGATGGCAATAAAATAAGTAGGCTGCAAGATGAAAAGGAGGTCATTCCCTGGACTCATTTTTAAGGTGGGTATAGGAAGGTATACCACACCATGCTGGAAGCCCTAACTGACCAGTCGTCGACATTTAGATTCTGTTTCTTTCTTTCCAGGCTCTTCACAAGACCTAGACTCTGTTTGCATTTTCAGATAGAGTACCTTGCCTAATAAAAATATGACGCTTAGCAACAGAAATGGATTACAACTATATTTAGCCAAACCAAAGCTGTATAATAATGTGCTGGACAACATGACTGACACAATTTGCAATTCCTCTTGTCCTTTACTGACAGTATCACCTGGTCTATATTCCGGCATAAAAAGACTCTCATCAGTCTGAGATGATTTGATTTGTCAGGAGAACAATGAGAAGGCAGAGGCTTAGACTAGAAGACCTCTCCCTGCTTTCTTCTCTGTTACGGGTCTAGAATTTAAGCATTGGGGACTCTCTCCACCTTTGAATATTTAAATGCCAATTTTACTTTCGAAATTATAATAATTAACTAATCAGGAGAGGAAGCAAATCAGTGTTATTCGGGGCCTGGAAGAAGGTACCTAGGATTGAGAGACAAAAGTACACTTCTCTAATATAAACAGTGCCAAATCATGTTGATAGTATGTACCCTTAATGTGACATGATGAGAAGAGCACTTTATCTCTGTGGTCTTCTCAAAAATTCACAGCCCCGGAGGGCTGTGGTCTCAGGAAACATCTAGCTCAATTGGCATAGCACAGCTTATGAAGAAAATGTTCTACGTTCTACTTTAGTGAGTAGTGTCTAGGGTCTTCAAAGCTTGTGAGTGGCCATGTAAGATACTCCACTGGTCTCACCCCATCTGGAGCAAAAAGGCAGGCGGGGACAAGATAGCTGGTAATAGGGAACTCACGGTTGAGAAGAGAGAGTGTTGACATGTTGTGGGGTTGGTAACCAATGTCACAAAACAATATGTGTACTAACTGCATAACGAGAAGCTAGTTTGTTCTGGAAACCTTCATCTAAAGTACAATAATAAATAAAATAAATAAATGTTAAAAAAAAAAAAAAATCCACAGCCCCAGTCTAATCATGAGAAAAATATCAGACAAATCCCAGCTGAAGTCTATGAAATAAATATCTGACCAATACTCCTCAAAACTGTCAAGATCATCAAAAACTAGGACATTTGAGAAACTGTCACAGCCAAGAGGAACCTAAGAAGACATGATGACTAAACTTAATCTAGTAACTTGTATGGGACCCTGGAACAGAAAAGAACATTAAAGAAACACTGAGAAAATATGAATAAAGTGTTGATTAATAATGATATACCAATATTGCTTCACTGTAGTGGGTCAGAGAAAATGAGGGAAACCCTCAATGAGATGGATTGACACAAAAGCCACAACAATGGATGCAGACATCCCAACCACCATGAAGATGACATAGGACTGGGGAATGTTTCTGTTATGCATAAGGTTGCCACGAGTTGAAGCAGATTCTATAGTAATTAACAACAACATGGCTACATTAATTGTGACCAACGTACCATAAAAAAAAAAAAAAAATACTAATCTAAAATGTTAACAACAGGGACAAATCTAAAACTGTTCAGAAATAAAGTTAATTTTTTTAAAAAAGTAGTCTTTCTCTTTGCTAGACTTATTCCCCAGCCCTTCACACACAACCAAAGTCAGCAGTCACAATTTGTACTGAGCTCAATCTATAGACTGTTATTGGATCTATATAATGTTGTTGTTAGGTGCCGAGGAGTTGGCTCTGACTCAGCAAACCCATGTGCAGTCCGTATAATAGAGGATATAAATTATCAACCAAACGGTTTTTTTTAAGCTAAATCTAGACAAAAACTGGAATTAAAGCAGTGTACACAGAAGAATAACTTCCCAAGAATTTCGTTATTTGTCAGTGTGAATAGAACATCATCTGTGAGCAACTCTAAGATGGAACCCGACCTTTTATTTTTAACACAACAGCTGAACTCTCAGTGGTTGCCTGCAATAACTACAATCATTGCCCACAGACAGCAACTCTTCCAAATTACGGAACGTTCCTTGAAGTTCTCATTAAATGCACATTACTGTTTTGGGGTTGATATCCTAGGAGCTATGATTATTCAAGTTACCCTTTACTGTGTTGAGTTCTTATAAAAAGCAGAAGCATTATCAGGAAACTGAAATGTATTCTGCAGAGTAGGTTTGTTTTAAGTATGTTATTCAGTACAGATATTTCCCTTGGGAATTTATGAGAGAAAGGCTTTCTGATTACTCCTCCACGACTGTGATTGTAACAGTAATTGTTCTTCTTAAGATAACCTTACAGAGGTCATTCTTAAACAGAGAAAGTTGATGATTGATTATTTTGTCATTCCCATCACAATTGGTCTCAGTCCACATTGGACCATAGAAAAAGGAGGAATCTCTTAATTTGCCTTTTTAGCAGTAAAGCAAGTTGATTGAAAAGCCTCTTTTCTGCTGCCCTCAGGTAGTTTTCAGAATTTGGGCGCTGCCTTGACAGACGCAGCTCCCTTGGGGCATTTTGATGTTGACCTTTACCTTTTTGCTCTTGATATGAACTGAGATCTGATAATGCACCTTTCTCTCTGTTTTTCTTTTGCTTTTACAATAAAGACTGATGAAGGAAAGAAGAGAAAGACCATAGGACTAGATTTCAACAAACTCAGTTTATTCCCAGCTTTACCATTAAATGGGCTTTGTTCCTAGGGGAAGGTGCTTTCACTCTCTGTGCCTCAGTCTCCCAAGCTATAAAATGGAATACATAACACTTGCCTCAATTATCTCAGTGTTACTATGATGATCAATTGTCATAATAGATGTCAAATTATTTTTAAAGTTTAAAATATAGCACAAAGTCATACTTAAGTATTTAAAAGAGGACTGCTCCAAATTTCAAAGTGTCCTTCAAGTCCCCTAAAACAGCATTTCATTATGACCAAAATGTCAGAAGCTACAATTTGGTCACAGCTTTCACACAACAGAAACTAATTCTGACAGATTAAAGGGGAAAAAAATTAAAAAAAGGAAAGTGAGAGAAAGAAAATGTTTTGAAGTGATAATAATTACAGGAAACCCTGGTGGCCTAGTGGTTAAGCACTACGGCTGCTAACCAAAAGGTCAGCAGTTCGAAGTCACCAGGTTTTCCTTGGAAACTGTATGCAGCAGTTCTACTGTCCTATGGCGTCGCTATGAGTCGGAATCGACTCGACAGCAACGAGTTTGTTTGTTTTTTGCACAATTACAAGGGGGGGCTATAGACTGGGCTTGAACAACGTAAGAATAAGGAGGGCAAGGCAGCAGCCAGGACCCAAATCATGCCACCAAACACTGCTCCCCACTTGATGGGGATCCCCGTCCCCGCCTCAAAAAAAAAAGAGAGAGATTATCTGCAGTTAACTATGTCTTTGTGTCACTAGCTCCTGATTCAAAGTAAGGCAAGTATGTCTGGTTGGCTTTGCTTGCATCACGTGACACATCCTTCCAATAAGGGAGCTGGGAATTGACCGTCTGGCATTTTCTTCCTCTACTGTGGGAGATGGGCTCTGTTTCCTACTAAGTCTCATAAAGTGAATTCTCCAAACACAGGAAGGAGGTTCCAGTGCTGACTAAGTCCCTCCACCCAGTTCTGACACACATGTCGTGGCTATGAGTAGGGATCAACTCAACGGCAACTGTTGTTTTATATGGGAACTTTTTTTTTTATGTTATTTTATTTTACTTTTGGTGAGAATATGCACATCAAAATATGCAAAGCGTGCTCCCATTTAACAATTTCTACACATATTGTTCAGTGACATTGGTTACATTGTGCCAACATTCTAGCTGTTTCTGCTCTAGTTGTTTAACCCCCATTAATTTAGACTTAAAAAAAATAACCAAACCTGTTGCCATTGAGTTGATTCTGACTCATAAAGACCCCGTAGGACAGAATAGAACTGCCCCATAGGGCTTCCAAGGAGCAGCTGGTGGATTCCAACTGTCGACCTTTTGATTAGCAGCCAAGTTCTTAACTACTGCGCCACCAGGGCTCCCATTTAGACTCACTGCCCCCTAAACTTCTCATCTATGCTTTAGAGTTCCTGTTGTTTTTATATGGGAATTTTAAGGGAATATACCTAGTGTTTTTACAGGCAAAGCTGCCAACATACATGTAGCAGAATTGGCCTCTGTCCTGGTATGTGCACCTCACACTCCTATCTGAGCTCCTTATCCTTATACAGCCGATTTTTATCAGCTTTTTTTTTTTAGTTTCCTCAGACTTTGGACTTGACCTTGCTAGCCATTTCTGACACTCACTTCTAACTCGCAGCTAGGTCACGACCCTTCCCCCGTAACTCCCCACTTGGAGTACAACCAAGAAACGAGGCAATAAGAGGAAAAAAAAAAGAGTCACACAGCAGTTTAGACCACTACCATACTCCATAATATTTGCAAATAGCTCATTTTTTTTTTTCAATTAGAATATAAGTGATTAGGATGGGGCCCAAATGATTAGGATGGGGTGTGTCTTTGTATGGTCAGTACTCTTAAAGTTTCTTTCAAACTTTGGAAACTTTGGTTCTTTTCATTATCAGAAATATTCCCTAAGCAGTTTTGAAGGCATTTTTCTGAAAGTGCCTATGAGTGCCAATTACACATTTTTTAAAGCTTCTTTTCACCTTTTTTTTTTGATGAGTATAGAACCGAAGTCCTGATCAGAAAATGGGAAAGGCCTTATCATGCTGAAGTTTTTCAAGAACACCGTGAATGTGGAGAGGCTCCCCACAGAGTGAGGCTAAGTGGCTGGGAGAGCTGCAGAATATGGGTAGCAGGGAGCCAAAGCCCTTCTGACCACCCAGTGGATCTGCCAGCCTTTGCTTTGCTTTCAGGCAACAAGGAGAGACTATGAGGTATGCGCTGCAAAAGTTATTTTCAGAGCTGTTAGGATTTAATCAGTTCACTGTTTTTAGCCAGAGGAACCTTTTATTTCTTTTACTACATTGGAACAAATGTTTAAAAGGAAAGCACATTTCTCAGATGACTCACATGACTCAAAGTGCCTACTAATTCCTTCCGTGCCTGTTGTCGTTACTGGCTTTGGGCAGGCAGCATCCAGATGAACTCTCATATAAACGCTCCTCAAGCACTTGTTTAAGTACCTATTTTGTGCCTGGCACCATGCTGAAAAAGAAAATAAAACGGTTGCCGTCCAGTCGATTTCAACTCGTGGTGACCCCATGTCTGTCCATAGGGTTTTCAGTGGCTGACTTCTCAGAAGTGAATCACCAGGCCTTTCTTTTGAGGCACCGCTGGGTGACTTACACCTTCAACCTTTTGGTTAGCTGTCCCTGGGTGGTACAAAGAATTAATCGGTTGCTTATAGGACAGACAGACGAGAAAACAAGCTGTTCAAGGTAGTGTGACAGGTGATACAGTGTGGCATCATCTGGCCAACTTGGAGGAAATGGAGCCCATCCTTCCTTACATCCAGCACCATTAATTTGATTTATAAAGCTGGGAAGTCACAATGAAGCAAAATTTCCTGAAGCAAGTTCTGAAAAGGTGATTTAGTGATTGAAGTATCCTCTAAAGTTTCTTCCCCAAGAAGCTTTGTCAAAATCTCCCTTAGACCATCAACAGATGAGTGGCTAAACAATATTTGGTATACACACAATGGAATACTACTCAGCCAGTAGGAGAAATGAAGTCGTGATACATGCTACACTATGGATAGAGCTTGAGGACATTATGCTGAGCGAAATAAGCCGGTCACAAAAGGACAAATATTGTATGACCTCACTTACATAAAAAGACAAGAAAAGTCAAATATATATATCTAGAATAAAGTTCATTAGTGGTTACCAGGGGTGGTAGGGAGGTGGAAAAGGGGGTTAACAGTGATGGAAAAATTGCATTGATTAAGGGTAGGGTTGCATAGCTGATTATTTTAATTGCTGTCAATAAGTGGTGTAACTGTTGAATTGGCAAAAGCTCTGTGATAGATATATTCACAACAATGACCAAAAAAAAAAAAAGAGAGAGTAGCTGCTGAGGATACTCATGTACAACCAAACACCTCATGGGATTTCATTCCTTGATTTGGAGGTTTAGGGTCATGGTTTCATGGGACATCCCAGTTAACTGGCCTAATAACATGGTTAGAGCTTCTGTTCTACCTCTTAGTTAGTTGCATAGTACCTGGGGTCTTAAAAGCTTGTAAGCAGCCATCCAAGGCACAACTGGTCTCTGTTAACCTGGAACAACAAAGAGGAAGGAGGAGAGTCAGAAATAGGAAGAGGATATGGAATGTGTGGCTAACTGCCTCCATGAACAACTGCCTCTTTTGCAATGAGACCAGAAGAACTGGATGGTGTCCGGCTACCATTACCAAATATTTTGATTAAAGATTTCATAAAAGAATCCTGATCAAAAGGGAAAAACTCAGAACAGAATTTCAAATTCTCATGGACTCTAGACTTTCTGGAGCCATGGAAGGTGTCTGAAACTATTGCCCTGAGATATCTTTAAACCTTAAACCAAAAATATCCCCTGAAGTAATTTTAAAACCAAACAATAGTTAATCTAGTTAAAAAAGGTCTGCCTTGAGCATTATCCTCTTTTAAGAACTATAAGTATGGGATCAAATTGACAACAGCAACTTGAAAGATTAGATAGAAATCTTAGGGAGCAGTGAGTTTATGCTTATGAGGGAGAAACACCTCAAAGAATATAATCAATGTCACTAAATTGTACATGTAGAAACTGTTGAATTGATGTACGTTTTGAAACATACAACAAAATAAAATGTAGAAGAAAAAAAAAATGAAGAACTCAAATAACAACCAGAATGGAATTAATAAGAATGTTCACACATGGTGAAAAATGTAATCAATGTCACTGAATATTTGTTAAATGGGAACCTAATTTGCTGTGTAAACTTTCACCTAAAACACAGTAAAATATTATTTTTTAAAAATCTCCTTTAGAAATTATTTTTTAGTTGTTTGGCCCAAGGTGTAATGATCTCTCAAGTTTTGCTTTGCTGAAGTAAAAATAAGGCACAAATTACGAAGAATATTAAAAAAAACTTTCTGAAGTTTGTTCGGATGTTGTCATCATATAAATTGAAGTTGTGTGTAATAGGTAACTGTTCTGATTACACATCTTTTTGAAAACTATATGCTGTTCAGCATTGTTGTTGTTGTCATTGTTAGGTGCCGTCAAGTCCATTCTGACTCATAACGACCTTTAAAGGATTATTCATTCACAGCACGCACAATAGAACGAAACACTGCCCTGTCCTGAACCATCCTTACAATCATTGTTGTGCTTGAGTTCATTGTTGCAGCCACTGTGTCAATCCACCTCACTGAAGTCCTTCCTCTTTTCCACTGACCCTGGAACCTGCCAAGCATGATGTCCTTCTCCAGGGACTCATCCCTCCTGACAACATGTCCAAAGTATGTAAGACGCAGTCTCGCCATCCTTGCTTCTAAGGAGCATTCTGGTTGTACTTCTTCCAAGACAGATTTGTTCATTCTTTTGCTAGTCCATGGTATATTCAATATTCTTTGCCAACACCACAATTCAAAGGCATGATATATATATATATATAATTTATATAAAATTTATTGACTATGGAATGTGGGGTTGCTATTCCATGTTTGTAAACTAAAAGAATTGGTATCTCTGGATGATTTTTAAGGGTCCTTCCAGTTTCTCACTTCTTCCATTTTAATGCATTCCTAGGGTTCATTAAAACACGGGCTTCAGGGCTTTAGTCAGAAGCTTCATTTCCTTCCTGTAGTTTCCAAGGGGAAATCAGATTCAACTGACATCATTTTTATTGAGAGCACTATTTTTTTTTTTTTATTAATTTTTATTGTGCTTTAAGTGGAAGTTTACAAACCAGGGCAGCCTCTCATACAAAACTTTACATACACCTTGCTATACACTCCTAATTGCTCTCCCTCTAATGAGATAGCACAGTTCTCCCCTCCACGGTCTCTCCTTGTGTCCATTTGGGCAGCTTCTGGCCCCCTCTGCCCTCTCATCTCCCCTCCAGACAGGAGATGCCAACATAGTCTCATGTGTCTACTTCATCTAAGAAGTTCATTCTTTCCCAGTATCATTTTCCATTCCATATTCCAGGGTAATCCCTGTCTGAAGAGTTGGCTTTGGGAATGGTTCCTGTCTTGGGCTAACAGAAGATCTGGGGACCATGGCCTCCGGGATCCTTCTAGTCCCAGTCTAACCATTAAGTCTGGTCTTTTTACAAGAATTTGGGGTCTGTATCCCACTGCTGTCTTGTTCCCTCACAGGTTCTCTGTTGTGTTCCCTGTCAGGGTAGTCATCGATTGTGGCCAGGCACCATCTAGTTCTTCTGGTCTCAAGCTGATGTAGTCTCTGGTTTATGTGGTCCTTTTTGTCTCTTAGGCTCGTAATTACCTTGCGTCTTTGGTGTTCTTCGTTCTTCCTTGCTCCAGATGGGTTGAGACCAATTGATGCATCTTAGATGGCCATTTGCTAACTTTTAAGACCCCAGACGCCACTCTCCAAAGTGGGATGAGAGCACTATTTTTGAGGATACAAATCAATTGAGGTGTATGAACAACCTATACCTATACATTTACCATAGTATAACTTATTTTTAAGTGGTTTTATTCTAATAAAAAAAGTATTTCAAGTGGTTTGATTAAAAAATAAAAGTTTGTTCTCTTTAAAAATGCAGGTCAGAGCAGACTGTAAAACTGCAGGGTTTAGCAAAGAAGTCACTTAAATTAATTGAGAAGTGATAAAAGAGGAAGTTAATTGAGTGAATTAGTAACGTGGTTACCGGAGTAAATTTTTTCCTGATTGAAAAGAAATAAAGTGGTTAGATACAGACTTTGGACAGTGGTGGAAGACAAAAGTGGGAGGGGAAAAAGGCTTTTTTCTGAACAGGAAAAAGGCTTTTTTCTGAACAGGAAAAAGAAGGAGCAAAGAGAAGTAGATCCTGGGGGAAGACTGATGCCATTAGGAAAATGAAGTCAGACTCTTCAAGGTTTTGAGTTAACATACACAAGAGGAAAAACCCTATGATCTCTAATATGACCTTTAAAAGATTATTCATTCATAGCATGCCACTGGCATGAAAGCTGTAAAAGTAATCAAAAAAGTTTTTCTGAAAAGAAGGAGCCCTGGTGATGTAACGGTTAAGCACTTGGCTGCTAACCTAAAAATCACCGTTTTGAACCCACCAGTCACCTTTCGGGAGAAAAGACCTGGTGATCTGCTCCCATAAAGATTACAGCCCTGTGGGGCTGTTCTACCCCGCGAGGACACCCAATGACAACAGGAGAGACAACAAGATTTTGTTAAGGAGAGGCTGTTAACAATATGTTGCTGTTGCTGGGTGCCATCAAGTCAATTCTGACTCATAGTAACCCCGTGTGACACAGTAAAACCCATAGGATTTTAGGGTTTTGTCAGCTGTGATCTTTATACAAGCAGGTCCGAAAGCAGATGAAGGAAGCAGATCGCCAGGTCTTTTTCTTGTGGGGCTGCTGGGTGTGTTCAAACCCTTCAGTTGGCAGCTGGGTGCTTAACCGTTGCACTACCAGGGCCCCATTATAGTTAGTAACAAAAGTATGTATCTAAACATGTTTGACTACATTTAAAGTTTGCTTGATTTTGTATAAAGCAAAAACCAAACCCCATTGCTGTGAAGATAATTCCGACTCATATATATTTGTAATCAGTGTTTCTTTTAATAAAGTAGTTAAGAACACAATCTTCAAAGACAGACAAGACCAGATTCTAACATAAGACTGGTAATTTAAATTCTTTGAGCCTCAGTTCTTCATTTGTAAAAGCAGAAAAATAATTGATACTGGCTTGTTGAGAGGATTAAATAACAAAAAGCCTGGACAATATCTGGTGAGTCAGAACAGCCAAATAAGAATCGGTTTAGCTGTAATTCTTGGAATGAGTAACCATCATCAAGGAGCTCTATAAAACTGTCAGACCATAGCTATTCCTTTGTCCTGTTAAGAGCTACTGAATCATAGAAAGCATTAGAGGTCACCTAGTCCACTCTCCCCACCAAAGCAGGAATCCTCTCCACAATATTTGGTGCTGACCCTGAACACATCTACTGTGGCAAACTCACTACTTAGTGTGGTAGCCTATCTTGGTTTTGAATGACTCTGTCTGTTAGGAAATTCTATCATATACTGAGACAAAATCTGCCTCTAACTTCTACTCCTGAGTCTTTGTTCTGCCACCTGGAACTCAGGCACTCCCTTCTTTCAAGTTGCAAATTAGTCCTGCCCCCACTTCCATAGGCCTTCCCTTCACAGGCTCTTTTCCCCGTCCCACTGCTGGACTTTTCAGTCCGTGAATAGAAGGAAAAGCCCCATGGGGAGGGTACCTCTGAGCGTATGACAGAAATTTTTGTTTACTGTCAGGATGGGGGCATAATTTTAACTGACACAATGACTGTTCATTTTATCAATCATCCACTACATATTAAAATCAAAATAGAGCTTCTTTCTACTCTGAGATAGTGTCATCAGAGAAGACAAAAAGTCCTTTTGCCACTGACCTAACCTTCACTATCGAAATCAAAGAACGTTGGGTTCTTCAGTCACGTAGAGCCTAATTAGGAGCATGGGAAAATAGAGCAGAAATTGGTCACAGTGGGACTGAGAAAACACTAGTCTCTCCGTCTCTCTCTCTCTCTGTTTTACTCACTGAGGTCTTTTGGTAGAGAAAAGTATCAAGATTTAGAGCACACAAAGGTTTGGGTTTGCAAATATTTTAACCTTATCTTCCTTTATATAGCCTCTGGTGGCCAGAATCTGATTTTAATAAGAACAGCTGCCATGTATCAGTCCATTACTACAAGGCAGGCACTGTCTGAAGCAAGTTAGCATATTAACTCATTCAATCCTCACAACAGCCATTGTGAGAAAGACTATTATTATCCTTAGTTTATAGATGAAGGAAATAGGAAAAGGAATGGTTAAGTATCTTGCACAAGGTTGCACAGGTAGTAAGTGACCAAAAGAAGCTTCAAACCCAGGCTGTCCAAATCCAGATCCGGCACTCTTGTCCATTATATAGTATTTCCTTCTCTGTAAAGAAGAATGTTATTTCTAAGCCCTAGCCTAACAAAGTTACCAAATAATTGTGACAAACCCTACAGCCTTTCATGGCAGGGAAGAGGCTATCCAACATGAGCTTTGTCCTGGCAGCATCTTCTACTGGAATGCAATTTGCTATAGAACAAACATAAAGGGAACTGAATGGCCCTGGGTCTAGTTTTTTCATTGCTGAAATAAGTTGTTTGAGGAAGAGTTATCCTGAAATTACATTTCTAAAGTTGTGTGTTTCTTCAAGGTCAAAGAAGGCCGACTTTATTCTCGGACCCCTGATTCAGAACATTATGACATTCTAGGACATTCCAATAAGATGCCTTTGCCAGTTCTCAATTTATTGCCTTTCAGCTCCAAATTCACTCTTCATTGCCTGCTTCATAAAAATGGAGCTGGGCTCTTTAAGTATTTTTCCTTTGCCAGCTGGCACAATGTTAAGCTTTGTCAGTAGGGATGATGAAGAGACACTGCAGGAGGAAGGGGTTTTCCTTCCAGCTCCCTGTGTGTCCTATGGCAGGCCCCTGTAGTGTGGGAGGCTTCTCTGGCTACCAGCTCCAGCAATGCATGAGATTTCTCCAGCACTGGGCTCCCACAGTGCATGGTGGTCAGCAGTACTCAGCAGCCACCAATGTCCCCTTGTACCCCTGTTAGGTAGTTTTGTGTTGGAATGCCAACAAGACACCTCCCCTTTAACAGCATTTCCTGGCAGGGTGAATTTCCAGCAATTTCTGCTAACATGGCACCAAAGTGACTTCTCTGCCATTCAGTGGGTCACAGCCACACCCTCTTCAACAAAGTCTGGCTCTCAGCCTAGACTCTTCTTTGGGTGCTCTATCTCAGCCAGGAATACTGGCTGCTCCTTATATCTGGTAATCCTATGTTATTTAGGGTTCAGCAGTTCAAATCCACCAGTTGCTCCCTGGAAACCCTATGGGAGCAGTTTTACTCTGTCTTATAGGGTCGCTATGTGTAGGAATTGACTCCACGGCAACGGGTTTTGGCTTTACTTCTTACTAGCCACTCCATCATTGCTCCACTCCTCTGCTATGGTTAATAATTCTATTAAACTTTCCCTGTTCAGACTACTGTGTCCTTTCTGTCTCCTTGATTGAATAAAAAAACACCTGTTGCCAACGAGTCGATTCCCACTCATAACAAGCCTATAGGACAGAGTAGAACTGCCCCATCGAGTTTCTAAATAGCACCTGGTGGAGTCAAACTGCCGACCTTTTGGTTAGCAGCGTATCTCTTAACAACTACGCCACCAGGGTTTTCCCTTGACTGATACAGTGTCTCTATTGTACAATTTTAATATTGGTCCTCTTTAACTATTCTGTCCTATAGGGTCGCTATGTAGTTTAGATTACCAAAAGAGTCTGTTTGATCAGCACTCTTCTTGTAATTAGGAATAATCTAATTCAAATTAGCTGAAACAAAAAAATAATTTATTGGTTCAAAACACCAAACCTCAGAAAGGGCAGGAATAATGAGCTCAGGGATTCAAGCACTATCATGTCTCTGTTTCTGTCCTTTCTTTCTTTGTCTCCCCCTCCACCCTATATCTTGCCTCTGTTTCTGTGTGTGGCCTCATTGTC
The DNA here is from genome assembly GCF_024166365.1 of Elephas maximus indicus. Classification (NCBI taxonomy): domain Eukaryota; kingdom Metazoa; phylum Chordata; class Mammalia; order Proboscidea; family Elephantidae; genus Elephas; species Elephas maximus. Next base: position 69,480,900 of record NC_064824.1, on the reverse strand, counting down.
TCAGGCTAGCTATATAACTGTGCAGCTAGACTCCTGGCTACATTTCTGTCTGTCTGTCTAGGCTTTATAATTCTGTTCTAAAGAAGAACTCCACCCTCGAATTAAAAAAAAATTTTTTTTTTTTTTTTTTCCTCTTTCCTTCCAGTTAGAAAGCCTTTATGAAAAACTCCTGACTTGGCTTAGGTCATGTGCCCTTTCATGGGCCAATCACTGTGGCCAGAGAGGTAGGATATGATTGGCCCATCCTGGGTCACATGATCGGCTCTGTTGCCAGGGGAGTAGGTAGCGTGATTAGCAATGCCGGCTTGTTTAGGGTGTGAAAAAGTTCAGTTTTCAATCAAAAGAGGAAGTGTGTTATTCTGGACAGGCAAAACTATAGTATTTTAAGATACAGACTTCAGCTTCATGAACTGAAAAGGATAAAGTATCTCTAGTTAAATATATATATAAAAAACCCTTTGATGGCTAAACAGTAGTAGAAGATCCCCCTTGTTCAACCAGTTGACCAAGGGAAGAGTTGCTAGGACATTTCCCCAGTCCAAGAGGATATAAGTGTGGCAGATATTGTTTGCCTATTAACAGCCAGTCTCTTTCATATTCTTTATCAACAGAATCCTGATTTGCTTTATTCTCATCATGGCCCTATGCTCAGTGAAGAAGCCCTCCATCAGGCCCAAGGGATGGGTCTCTGTTAGCAAAGTCCGTTGTAGTAATTTCATATTTCTTGTCATTGGTTATTTAGGAATAGGTATATGGTGCAATTTTGGCAAATAAGTCTTCAGAGTTTTCTGGTGTGAGGGGTACCTACTGGAAAAGGTTTCCTTCCAGTTGTGAGAAGGAATTGCCCTTTGATGATATCCTTACATTATTGGTGAGGGAAAGATCCCTGGAGATGTGGCAGCCATCATGGAACTATGATGAGACTCGCATGGGAATAAAAACCAAAACATTGAGGAGAACGTGGAAAGAACTAGAGTTTTGTTTGTTATAATTTTATTGTGCTTTATTCTCATTCAAAAATTTACACACGATTTGTTTTGTGACATTGGTTGCCATCCCCCCCAATGTGACAGCACTCTCCCCCTTTCCACCTTGGGTTCCCTGTGTTCATTCATCCAGTTTTCCTGTCCCTTCCTGCCTTCTCATTTTGCTTTTGGTCAGGAGTTGCCCATTTGTTCTTGTATATTTGATTGATCTAAGAAGCACATTCCTCATGTGTATTATTTTTTGTTTTATAGGCCTGTCTAATCTAAAAGCTTCTGGAGTGGCTTTGTTCTGAGTTAGCAGGACATCCAGGGGCCATAGTCTCAGGCATTCCTCCAGTCTCTACTGGACCAGTAAGTCTGGCCTTTTTTTGTGAATCTAATTTTGTTCTACATTTTTCTCCTGCTCTGTCTGGGACTCTCTATTGTGGTCCCTGTCAGAGCAGTCAGTGGTGGTAGCCAGACACGGTCTAGTTCTTCTGGGCTCAGGCTGGTGGAAGCTGCAGTTCACGTGGTCCTTTAGACCTTTGGGTTAATATGTTCCTTGTGTCTTTGGTTTTCTTCATTCTGTTTGCTCTGTACAGGAGATGTACCTTAGATGGGAGCTCGCAGGCTTTTAAGACCCTAGACGATGCTCACCAAACCAAAGTATGGTGTAAAACATTTTCTTTATGAACTATATTATGCCATTTGATCTAGATGTCCCCTGAGACAATGATCTCCAGCCTTCAGCTCCAGCAATTCCGTCCCTCAAGGTGTATCTAGGAAGCTTCTATGACTTTGCCTTGGACACGTTGTGCTAACGTCCCATATGTTGTGTGCTGTCTTTCCCTTCACCAAAATTGACATTTGTCTACTATCTAGTCAGTTTTTACCCCTCCCTTCCTGGTAACCATCAAAGTTTTTTTTTTCTGTGTGTAAACCTTTTCTTGAGTTTTTAGAATAGTGATCTCATATAATATTTGTTCTTTTGTGATTGATTTATTTCACTCATCATAATGCCCTCCAGATTCATCCATGTTGTGAGATGTTTCATGGATTCATCATTGTTCTTTATTGTTGTATAGTATTCCATTGTGTGTCTGTACCATAATTTGTTTATCCATTCATCTGTTGATGGACACTTAAGTTGTTTCCATCTTTTTGCAATGAACATGGGTGTGCATATGTCTATTTGTGTGATGGCTCTTATTTCTCTGATATATTCCTATGGAGGTGCCATATTGTTTTCCAAAATGGTTGTACTATTTTACATTCCAATCTACCTGCAACCTCGCCAACATTTATTATTTTCTGTTTTTTTTTTTTTTTTTTAATTAGAGCCAGTATTGTTGGGGTGAGATGGTATCTCACTGTTGTTTTGATCTCTGTATCTCTAATGGCTAATGATTGCAAGCATTTCTTCATGTGTCTGCTAGCCGCCTGAATGTCTTCTTTGGTGAAGTGTCCGTTCATATCTTTTGCCCATTTTTTAATTATATTATTTGTTTTTTTGTTACTGAAGTATTTTGTAGATTTTAGAGATTAGACCCTTGTTGGATAGGCCATAGCCAAAAAATTTTTCCCAGTCTGTAGGTTCTCTTTGTACTTTTTTGGCGAAGTCTTTTGGTGAGCATAAGTGTTTGATTTTTAGGAGCTCTCAGTTATCTAGCCTATATTTTGGTGTTTGTGCATTGTTAGTTATGGTTTGTATTCTATTTATACCATGTATTGGGCGCCCAGCATCTTCCCTATTTTTTCTTCCATGATCTTTATTATTTTAGGTTTTATATTTAGGTCTTTGATCCATTTTGAGTTAGTTTTTGTACATGGTGTGAGGTATGGGTGCTGTTTCATTTTTTTACACATGGACATACAGATATGCCAGCACCGTTTTCTAAAGAGACAGTCTTTTCCCCATTTAATGGACTTTGGCCCTTTGTCAAACATCAGCTGCCCATAGATGGATGGATTTACACCTGGGTTCTCAACCAGAGTTCTTAATGACCCTGTTGAGCTGTTAACTGATCTGGAATCACCCTATCTCCAGAATTCTTATGTGAAACAATAAATTCCATCATTTTAAAATCACTTTTAGTTGGGTTTTCTGTTATATACAAACTAAAGCATTAGAATTGAAATTATCATCAGCTTTACATAAAGAAATAGCATATTTACTTGGAAAATCAGATCCCTTTGTCTTAAGAAGAAATAAGAATGAAAATATTAAGGGGTAGTAGAGCACCTCTAAACTCAGAATCACTCAGTGTCATTTGGTCAACTGCCACACACAATCTGACACCTACACAGATTTAGGTAATCCACATAAGCAGATGTGAATCCCTTTACAAGTGGATACGGTCTTGAGAAGGCCAGGAAAAAAAAAAAATCTTCCTTTTCAAAGCAATGTCATTTGCCAGAAAGACAGAGAGACATAGATGTTTGAAATCCATTATAGCCTTCACAGCCCATGTGGGCATCTCTCATTTGGAATGCCATCTGCTGAGTTCTTCCAAAGCTGTACTCGACAGGTAATTCTATCTGTAAGAAATGCATTCAGCTCACGTGCAGCTATTTGGTTTCTCTCAACAGGAATGAAGGGATATATGCGTATATATATATATATATATATATATATATATATATATATATATATATATACACCCTACATTGATATCTTCCTTTTATAGTTTTTTCTATACCACACATTTAGCCCTTAGATATATTCTGATTCTTTAATTTTTACATTTTCCATGTCTCCTCTAGTTATAAAGGTTATAATTTCCTAAGAGTCAATGTAGTAGGAAAAGTATGTGCTTTGGTCTCAGAATCTTAGCTTAAACTCTTGGTTCTGCCACTTATTGCTTTTGTAACTGTCTTAGGCTGGGTTCTCTAGAGGAACAAAACCAAATGTATATATAAATACCACAAAAACCCACTGCCGTTGAGTCGATTCCAACTCATAGCGACCCAATAGGACAGAGTAGAACTGCCCCACAGAGTTTCCAAGGAGTGATAAACAGATTTACATATTTAGATAAATATAAATAAAAAAGAGATTTATTTCAAGGAAATGGCTTACACACTTGTGGAGGCTGGCAAGCTCCAAATCTGTGTGTTAGGCGTCAAGCTGGAGGCTTCTGCTGACTCACGTGGTTGTAGGGGCTGATGAACCCAAAATCGGCAGGTCAGGGAGAAGGCTACTAGCTCACGGGGTTGTGGGAAGTGGCAAATCCCAAAATCTATAGGTCAGGTGAGAGACTGCTGGCTCATGTCTCAAAAACCAGAGGTCAGAGGATGTACAGTTAAAATACAGGATAGAGAGAGAGTGAACTTCCCCAAAACATCATATATATTGGATGCAGGCCACACCCCCAAGGAAACTCCCCATTCAACTGATTGGCTGCTCACAACAGATCACAAAATGGAGGATGATTACGTAATATCTGCCAAACCACTGGGAATCATGGCCTGGCCAAGTTGACATATAACCTTAATGATCACAGTAACTTTGGGCAATTTACCTAATTTTTGAATCTCAGTTCCTCTCCTATAAAATGTAGATAATAATACGTCCTTTCATACTGGCATTACTCACTTTTATAAACATTTTTTATCTACAAGTTGTCACATTTTTTAATTACACTGAACTCAAGTCATACAGGGATTTTGGCTCTAAGAGAATATTATTTTTTAATTATCAGTGCTCATTTCTCAATTCTCAGTAAAAAGCAGTTGAGCCTTTATTCCTTCTTCATGTTTCCACAGAAGAGTAGAGGTCCCAGGATCCTTCTGATTTCATCTATAGAGGACAGGCTGACAAAGAACCCGTTCGTACTATAAACACATAGAAATGCTGCATAAAATATGACTAACTCCTTTTTTAATGGAAGAATGGAATGAATAAAAAAGAAAAATAATGCAATCAATTCTCAGTGCAGAAAATAAAGCAAAAACTCAAAGCAGAGTAGCAAGGTCCAGGAGTTGCTAACAGCCCAGAGGAGTAACCAGGTTGTTGACCCCAGGGGATAGGTACTGGGTGGTAACTCTCATACAGCCTTGGACCCTTCAAGATTCTAAAGAAGGGCAAATAAACACAAATCTACCTAGAAACATCATAATAGAATAGCAAAGCATTATAGACAAAGGGGGAAATCTTTAAAACACAAAGAAAGAAAAGGCAGATTGTCTACACTGGATCAACAATTAGGCCACAAAATAGAGATGAGAAGCAAAAGCAGCTAACATCCTAAAAGTACTAAGTGAAAATAGCTGCCATCCTTGTATATATCCCTAACAACCATACCTCAAAATATGAAAAGCAGAAATGAACGGAATTACAAGAAAATTTTTACAAATTCAGAATCATAGTGGGAGATTTTAAGACCTCTGTGCAAAACTGAGGAAACCCCAGTGGCATAGCAGTTAAGTGCTACTGCTGCTAACCAAAAGGTCGGTAGTTCGAATCCACCACGTGCTCCTTGGAAACCTATGGGCAGTTCTACTCTGCCCTTTAGGGTTGCCATGAGTTGAAATGGACTCAACTTTAACGGGTATGCAAAACTGATAGAACAGTCAAAAATCAGTAAGCCTCTAGAAGTTTTGAACCACACAATTATCAGCCTCATATAATAATAGTACCCTACCACTAAATATATTATAATATGCTCATTCTCTTCAAGCAGACATGAAGTCATTCTAAAACAAGTCATATATTAGGCCATAAAAGAAGATAAATACTGAAAAATTGATATAGTTTCTCTGAACACAAAGTTATAAATTATAAAAAATGAATGAATAAAACCCTCATATATTGTACAAACAACAAAATCACACTTTTAAATAATTTACTTTTTAAAGAAAATTTTAAAATAGAGAAAAAAAACATGTAAAACCAAATGACAGTGAAAACACTACTTATCAAGTTTGGATACAGGTAGTATAGTTACAGCCTTAAGTGTATGTATATGTTAGATAAAAGATACATTAAAATTTCACGAGCTCAAAATAAGTCAATCACATAAGGACAAGTTATATGACCCCACTTTTATAAGAAAACAATAGATATGCATACAGAGACCAATGTTCGTTAGTGGTTACCAGGGATGGGGGGTGGGGGCTCAAGGAAATTAATGAAATAAAAAGTGAAGAAACAATGTTGCTGTTAGCTGCCATTGCATTGTCTGTGACTCAAGGTGACCCTATGTATAACAGAATGAAACTTTGTCTGGTCCTGTACCATCTTCACAATCGTTGACATGTTTGAGTTCAGTAAGACAATATTCTCTTCTGATCCATAGAGTTTTCTTTGGCTAATTTTTAGAGGTAGATTGCCAGGCCTTTCTTTTTAGTCTGTCTTAGTCTGGAAGCTCCAACGAAACTTGTTTACCATGGGTGACCCTGCTGGTATTTGAAATCCTGGTAGCATAGCTTCCAGCATCATAGTAACTCACAAGCCACCACAGTATGACAATCTGACAGAAGGGTGATGGGAGGAAACAGTAGAGGTAATCTTTTCTTTTGAAAGACTAATGGAATAGACAAATGTTCAGTGACCAATCAAAAACATACGGGATGCACAAATAATGATATTAGGACTGAAAGGGACTTATGGTTACTGATAAAGAAGGAAAAAGAAAGAAAATTTATTTTGCTTTAGCTGTAAGTTTACATAGAAAATTAGTTTCTCATTAATCAGTTAATACACAAATTGTTTTGTGAAGGAAGGGAAATTTAAAACCACAACAAATGATTAGTAGAGTCATATGAAATTGCCATATTCAACCTTTGACCTTAACAAAACCACAATTTCATGTTACTAAGAACAACCATAAACTCATATGAAAATATTAAGTGCATAGTCTTCTAGATAAATATAAATGACCAAAACTAAGTAAAGAGGAAATTTTTTAACTTTAATATATAATATAATCATTAAATTAAATTATTTTTAAAAATCCATTCTTAAAACAGAGGAAGACTCAGGCAGTTTATATAGCTTGTGTTAGCAAACCTTCAAGAAACAACAGATAATCCCTGAGACCAGAAGAACTAGCTGGTACCCAGCTACCACTGCTGAATGTTCTGATCAGGACACAATAGAGGGATCCTCATTGAAAGGGAGAAAGATGTGGAACAGAACTTCAAATTCTTAAAGAATTCAGACTTACTGGACCTATTGAGGCTGCAGGAGTCCCCAGGACTGTGGTCCTGAGTTGCTCTTCAAACCTTGAGTTGAAACTATCCCCTGAAGTCATCTTTGAACTAAGTAACAGTTTAGCTCAAAGAATAAAGCTTATCACCCTTCAGTATTGCATTCTATCTATATAAGACCGAAAGGTCAATAACTATCTTATAGCATGGATGAGAAGGTTGGGGGCAGGCAGTTTAAGTTAATGGAAGGGCAATAACTAGAACAGAAAAAACAAGCATGTTGACACAATGTGAAGAACATAACCAATGTTACTGATTATTACGTGTAGAAACTGTGGAATGGGAGTGAGTGTTGCTGTGTGTATTTTCGCCAAAAATAAAATAAAATATTAACTAAAAAGTAACAGATAAGGAGACACATCCAGGAATGATCATGACCACAATGTTCATAATACCCCAAATCATTCCTGACTAAATGTCTTTCCATAGGGAATGGATAAATAAATTGTGGGATATTCATACTATAGTCAAAATAAATAAATCGGAACTGCGTGTATCAGCATAGATAAATCTTAAAATATCAATGTTGAGTGAAAAAACCAAGTTGCAAAAGAAAATGCACAGTATGTTGTTTTAAGCCACCAAGTTTGTGGTGGTAATTTGTTACGGCAGCCCTAGGAAATTAATACAATACTGCAGTCTCAAAAGTTAATGTATGTCATAACTGGGAAGTTTATAGGTGCTCTTCTCTATATGCTCTCTAAGTATATATATAGATTATATAGATATACGTATAGGTATAGTTGGAGTCCCTGCATGGCACAAATGGTTCAGTGCTTGACTGTTAATCAAAAGGTTGGCAGTTTGAGCCCACCCAGAGGCTCCTCAGAAGAAAGTCCTGGTGATCTGCTTCTGAAAGGTCACAGCCTTGAAAACCCTATAGAGAACAGTTCTACTCTGTGTATATGGGGTTGCCATGAGTTGGAATCGACTGAACAGCAACTCGTTTTTTTGCTTTTATAAATCCAAACCAAACCCATTGCTGTTGAGTCGATTCTGACTCAGAGTGACACTATAGGATACAGTAGAACTGCCCCTTAGGTTTTCCAAGGAGTAGCTGATGGATTCGAACTGCCAACCTTTTGGTTAGTAGCCAAGCTCTTAACCACTGTGCCACCAGGGCTTCACCAGGGATGAATATAGGTATAGACACAGATGCCCATCAAGCCTACTGTAAAATGCTTCTTCGTATCTTCCAGCTGCTTTTGGTCCCGGATTTACATGCAAACTTGGTACTGGAGAATAAGTCAGTCCTCTATTCCATTCTGTTCTTTGCCTAACTCGAGCCATCTCACTGAAAAGTTTTTATAGTCTTTGTTTTTCGTGTTCACTACAGCACTTTTGAAATTTTTCTCAAACCTAGAATCAGCGTTTTCAAGAATGATTATAGAAAGTCTTTTATTACTTCTTTATTATTTATGCAAAGCAATGAAGTGTTATTTAATGTGTTTTGTTGCAGTTAGTGGATAAAAGGCATTAGATGGTAGACTTCTGGAAATATATACTGATTTTTTATAATAATAATTACTGAAATAATGATCTTTTATTAGTCTTTTTACTGTAAGTTGGGTCCTCCTGGAATATAAACTTGACCTGTAATGTGAACTCTAAACAGAGATAGCACGTTACTAACATGGGTGGAACAAAAGGCAGGAAGAACCTGAGCAAAGCCTTTTGCACAGCAGAACTAGGAGCTACAAAGTCAAAAAGCTTTGCAGTCAGTCTCTCTCTCTCTCATCAATCAGCTTCCAGTGCTCTTCATCATTCCTCTAACCAAAGATGGCACAGGATGCCTGGTGAGGTAGAATTTTTTAAAAGTTTGTAAAGGCTTCCATGTTCTGACCCATTGCCGTCAAGTAGATTCCGACTCATAGTGACCCTGGATGAAGACAATAACTAAGCAGATTTTCATTACAAAAGGAATCCTTTGAATGGTCCTCCTTTGTTATGTAACTGTAAAGGACACTGACACCCTTTCTCCTAAGGAGAGAACTTCCTGTGACAAAAGACCAGAGACTTCACCCATTTCTCCTAGAATTGAAGTTCAATAGCCTAGGCACTCAGCTGCTAACCAAAAAGTTGGAAGTTCAAACCCACGTAGCAGCTCCATGGGAGAAAGACCTGGTGATCTTCTCCCATAAAGGTAACAACCTAGAAAACCCTATGGGGCAGTTCTACTCTGCCACTTGGGGTCACTGTGAGTCGAAATCAACTTGATCACACACAACAACAAAAGTTTTTCAGGATCAACCAAGGTGATCCTGTTCTCCCATAGGACATGACACCATAGTTCCCAAAAAAGGATGGCACTATGAGGGAAGGGTGGTGCAGTAGTTAAGAGCTCAGGTTGTTAACCAAAAAGTTGGCAGTTCAAATGAAGCAATTGGTCCTTGGAAACCCTATGGGGCAGTTCTACTCTGTCCTATAGGGTCACTATGAGTCAGAATGGACTAGATGGCAACAAGATGAAGGAAGGGTGAATTTAAGTGATGACCTGGACTAAACACAAGGTTCCAACAACTGGATTCTCTACCAGGTTCATCTCTCCCAGCATCGTGTTGAATAACTGAATGCTCTGACCTTTGAGGCCAACCATGAAACACTTAGCTAACAAAGACAGGCAAGCATCCATCAGCCTGCACAAGACCAACATGGAACTGTGATGCTGCGTGGCAGTGACCAGACTAATAACACTAATGAATTAATGGATTTCTGGTGCTTTCTTTTTGAGGTTTGACAGAGTTGATCTCTTTGTACCAAGAAAGCCCCTGAAAGTCTTGGAGAATTCAGTGGGAAGGCTTCAAAAGGGAGAACCTAGACAGATATTGCATGAGACCACTACTATAAAAATTTATGGAAAGGTTTACGCACAAAAAGAAACAATCTTTGATGGTTATGAAAGGGGGGAGGGGCGGAGATGGAAAAATACTGAATAGACGATAAGTAAGTGGTAACTTTGGTGAAGGGTAAGACAGTACACAAAACTGGGGAAGCCAGCTCAACTTGTACAAGGGAAGATCATGGAAGCTCTGTAGAAACATCTGAATTGCTGGGCTGAGGGCTGTGGGGACCATGATCTCAGGGAACATCTAGCTCAATTGGCATAACATAGTTTTATAAAGAAAATGTTCTACATTCTACGTTGGTGAGTAGCGTCTGGGGTCTTAAAAGCCTGTCAGCAGCCATCTAAGATACTCCACTGGTCTCACCCCTTTGGGAACAAGGGAGAATGAAGAAAATTAAAGATACAAGGGAAAGATTATTCCAAAGGACTAATGGGCCACAACTACCATGGCCTCCACCAGACTGAGTCCAGTACAACTAGATGGTGCCCAGCTACCATCACTGACTGCTCTGACAGGGATCACAATAGAGGTTCCCAGACAGAGCTAGAGAAAAATGTAGAACAAAATTCTAACTCACACACACACACAAAAAAGACCAGATTTACTGGCCTGACAGAGACTGAAGAAACCCCAGTAGTATGGCTCCCGAACACCCTTTCAGATCAGTAATGAAGTCACTCCTGAGGTTCATCCTTCAGCCAAAGATTAGACAGACTCGTAAAAACAAAACGAGACTAAAAGGGCACACCAGCCCAGGAGCAAGAACTAGAATGCAGGAAGGGACAGGAAAGCTGGTAACAGGGAATCCAAGATCGAAAAGGGAGACTGTTGACATGTTGTGGGGTTGTTTACCAGTGTTATAAAATAATATGTGTACTGTTTAATCAGAAGCTAGTTGTTCTGTAAACCTTCATCTAAAGTACAATAAAAAAAAAAAAAGGAGATCCTAGAAAGAACACATGAAAACTTGAGTAAATTGTTGGAGAAATGAAAGATATGAGACCATATTTTTCCTTAAGCTGGAGAAGTGTGTCATATAGGTCATATATATGCCCTTCCAGCTGAAGAATCTACCACTGACTGGAACTTGCTCCTGTGTCTCTTTTTTAAATTCCTAAGTGAGTGAATCTATTAGCTTGCCCAATTCAGATATCCATTTCTGGTCTAATAATATAAGTAAAGTAAAAAGGCAGGTAATGTGGTTTAAAAGAACACAGACTTTGTAGCCAGAAAGATTTAAGTTTAAATGCTGGAGCAGTCACTTATGAGCTGAATTACCTCGGGAAAATTAATCTCTCTGAGCCTCAACGTCCACATTTGTCAAGTGGTCATAATAATACTTCCTTCATAAAAGAGTTGTGAATATTAAATAAGGTAACATCTACAAAATGCCTTGTGCAGTTCCTGGCACATAGCCTTTTCTCAGGAAAAGGTCAATGTTATTATTAACTACACTAACAAAAGTGAGTGTGTTCCTCCAAGGTGCCTAATATACTCCAGGGTATCTTGTTCTAGGAGTTCCTGATGCTTTGAGATTCTTTGGTAGAATGTACTACATTGGGGAGAAATCTTGTTTGAGTTGTGTTTCTAGTTCAATAACTAAGTCATAGAGATAAGACCAGAAGAGCTGTGATATTTTTCTGGCTGCCTGGCTGTCCTAAAATAGTGAGTGAATTAGTCAGAACACTTTCGGTTGCAAATGAAAGAAATCCAGCTGGCTTGAGCAAAAAAGGAAATTTACTGACTCATGTAAATGAAAAAGCCCAAGGGTATGGTATCTTCAAGATTATTTGAATCTAGGTACACGAAAGATGAAGCCATGAATCTCTTAGCTCTGCTTTTCTCTGTATTGGCTATCTTGTCAGATAAGCCCTCCTGAAGGTGTAGCAAAGATTCCAAAAGCAACTCCATGCTTATATTCTATTAGAAAAAGAACATCTCTTTATTAACAGTTCCATCAGAAAACTGGAAGAAGGCTATCATTGGCCCAAATTGGATCACATGCCGATTTCTGAACCAATCATAAAGACAGGAGATATAGTATTCTGATAGGCCAGGCCTGGACCATGTATTCATCCTTAAAGCTTGAGGTTGGGGACGGAGGTGAGCTCTACCTGAACCACATTGGGAGTGGTACCAAAACACAACCGAACCCTATGCTGTGGAGCCCATTCCAACTCATAGCAACTCCATATGTCACAGAGCAGAACCGCTCCATAGGGTTGTCTTGGCTGTAATCTTTATGGAAGTAAATTGCTAGGCCTTCCTTTTGTGGCACTGGTGGGTAAGTTCAAACCGCCAACTTTCAGGTTACTGGTTGAATGCAAATTGTTTGCACCCCCCAGAGACCTAGAGGGGTGTTGTGTGCCTGAGCTGATTTCAACTCATAACCACCCTATATGACAGAGTAGAACTGCCCCATAGGGCTTCCTAGGCTGTAATCTTTATGGGAGCAGATCGCCAGGCCTTTTTTCCTGTGGAGCAGCTGGTGGATTTGAATCACTGATCTTTTCGGTTATCAGCTAGTGCTTAAACTTTGCACCACCAGGATGCTAGGGAACATCAAAGTATAATTAGCACATTTTTACCAAAAGAAAGGAGTTGATGTGACAGACAGGAAAAACAAACAAAAGAAAGCCCAGAGGTCTCATATAGAAGGAACTGCAGCTGTGGGAGGAGGTTAAAATAAAATGGCCAAACCACCCTCTGGTTTTTTGCTGCTACAAAATAAACATGTATCTACCTCATGGTGGTCACTGAAATTTACTCTCTAATCTCATTTGGAAGAAATTATGTAAATCTGACCAATAGTGTATTCTTGGATGACAAAAATGTGACCATCTACATCAAAATCAATTTATCAGAATCTGCAAATATATCAATTATTTTACATAAGAATGATTTCGCTCTATCTGCATGATTTTTATGTGCGTGACCACTACCCTAACCAGCTCATTTTATAACAAAGGAAATTGCCATCTGTCACTTTACTTGTATGAAATATTTCTGGAGGTGGCTTGCCAACTTAAGCCAGAATTATAGAACTAATGAGTTTTTAGCGGCCATATGCACAGAGTGTAATAATAGCATGTTCTAGGCAAATGTTGTCTACTTACTTCTGAAAGTGCTTTCCCTCCATGATAGGAGCAGATGCCCAAGGCTCTATTAAGAATTCTGTTTTCTTCATAAATCTGTACAGTGACATGGAGTCCTCATATTTTATTGAGATGATTTTTATATAGAAAACATGGCCCTTGTTATCCTGTTTCTCCTGGGGTTTTCAGTCTCTGTTGTATAGAGACTGGCCCTTAAAAAGGCCCTTATTATGTTCAAATTAAGTACCAGATGCCTTTTTGGAAACTTGGCCTTCTTGAAATTTCTGATAGGTCTTCTACTCTTCTGATGCCTTAAAGATTTATGTGAAAGCAAACAAGATTTTAATTTCCTTACACTTCTTGCTACTTACATTAAAATGCTTGTTCATTCCCAGCCCAATGCTTTGTGTATAATTTACTATAACAGTCAGGAAAGGTTAGATTATGTGGTTGTAACAAATGATCCCAAATTTCAATGGCTTTTAATAACAAAGGAGCCCTGGTGGTACAATGGCTAAGAGCTTGGCTGCTAACCAAAAGGTTGGCAGTTCGAATCCACCAGCTGCTACTTTGGAAACCCTATAAGCCAGTTCTACTCTGTTCTATAGGGTCATTATGAGTCAGAATCGACTTAACTGCAATGGGCTATGGTTTTATGTTATAATAACAAAAGTTTATTTTTCATTCTCACTATATGTTCTACCATTTTCCATAGATCACTATGCAATTTGTTTCCTTGGGGCCCAGTATATCGATGCCAGCACCTGACAGTGAAACAGCAGTGACATCAAACATGATTGGACTTATTTATGAGAATATGTAAGTCTCCACCAAGGGAAATCCAGAAATACTCAGAGGAGACCATTACGGGGGTGAAGGGAGACTATTGCATATGTTGGTAAGTTAGAATGCTTTTCTTTTTTTAATCTAATGACAGAAAGACTAGCTGTGTCCACTGATAGGGTCTAGAAGCAATGGCAACCCAATAACAATGAGCACACCTAGTACCCAGATCTTGGTTCCTAAATTCTGTTTCCCAATGACGAAAGACTGTCTTGGTTACTGTAGTTTTGTAGTAAGTTTTGAAATCAAGAAATGTGAGTCCTCCAGTTTTATTCTTTTACTTTTTTCTAAGAGTGTTGACTATTCTTGGTCCCTTGCATTTCCATATAAAATTTTCAAACACCTTGTCAAATTCTAGGGAAAAAAAAAAAAGCCAATTAGGATTTCCATAGGTATTTGTTGAAGCTGTAGGTCAATTTTGTGAGTATTGATATGTTAAAAATATTAAGTATTCAGATTCATGAAAATGGGATGTCTTTCCATTTGTTTAGGTCTTCTTTAATTTCTTTCAACAATGTTTTGCAGTTTTCAGTGTACAAGTCTTTCACCTCCTTGTTTAAATTTATTCCTGGGTATTTTATTCTTTTGGATGCTATTGTAAATGAAATTGTTTTCTTAGTTTCATTTTCAGCTTAATCATTTTGATGGCATGTATTTATACACATACACTTGATTTTTTATATTGCTCTTGTATCCTGCAACCTTGCTTGAACTCATTTATTAGCTCTATAGTTATTTTGTGGATTCCTTAGGATTTTTCACATACAAGATCATATCATCTGCAAGTAAAGTTTTACTTCTTCCTTTTTAGCCTGGATGCCTTTTATTTCTTTTTATTGCCTAATTGTCCAAGCTAGAACTTTCAGAACAATGTTGAATAGAAATGGCAAGAGCAGACATCTTGTCTTGTTCCTGATCTAAGGGACAAGCTTTCAGTCTTTCACCCTTAAGTATGATGTTTTCATAAAAAGATGCCCTTAAATGGGTTGAGAAAGTTCCTTTCTATTCCTAACTTGTTAAATGTTTTTATCATTAAAGGGTGTTGGATCTTGTCAAGGGCTTTTTCTGCATGATTATGTGGTGTTTATTCTTTATTAATATGGTGTATTACATTGATTCTGTGTGAACAATCAACACACTCAACTGCTAACTGGAAGGTTGGAGGTTTGAGTTCACCTAGAGGTGCCTTATAAGAAAGGCCTAACAATGTACTTCCGAAAAACCAACCGTTGTAAACCCTAAGGTAGCACAGTTCTACTTTTATACACACGGGACCACCGGAAGTTGGAATCAACTCAATAGCAACTGGTGTCAGTGTTGGTACATTGATTTGGTGAGTCATTGTTCTCATACTTTCCTTCAGCACTTTAGACATGATTTCCTGTAGTTCTTTGAAAATATTTAAAATAACTGATTCAAAATCTTGGTCTATTTAGCCTGGGCTTCTTGAAAATAGTTTCTGTTGATTTTTTTTGTACTGTTTTTCCCCCTGTGTATGGGTGATACTTTCCTGTTTCTTTGCATGTCTCACATTAGAAAAAAAAAAAAAAAAACTAGGCATTTAAAATAATATAGCAAACCTGGAAATCCAATTCCCTACCTCAACCACCAGCATCTGTTGTCGCTATTTGTTCTTGTGGTGGTAGCAGTTCTTGCTGTTTGTTTAGTGAATATCCTGAATTAATTCTTTGTCATGTGTGGCTCTGCTCAGTTAGCTTAGTGCTAAGGTAATAATTGGACAGAGATTTCCTTAAATGCATGGAACTAGTAAGTCTCCCAGTCTTTGCTGCGGGATTCTGTGTGTGCATAGGGGCATGACTTCAACACTTGGCCGGGCAGTTTACAGCTCTGTCTTCACTTTTACTCACTTATATAGAGTCTCCAAGTCAGACAGAGGTGAGCCCTTAGGGCTTTCTGAGGTCTTTCCTGGGCTTGTGCACAGCCCTAGGCATATGCATGGCCTTCTAGATTCTCAGGAATATGTCAGAGCTTTTCAAAGCCACCTATGGATATTTCATTCCCTTAGCTTTCTTTTCTTTTTAAGTTTTTTGGTCAGCTTCTTATTTGCCCAGACGTTATTGCCAGCCCAGGAATCTGCAAATAACTGCTGCTGTTTTGGACGTTGTTTTCAACTAATGCCCCCAGAGAAAGCCTATTTGAATTGGGAGTGTTCTGAGTCCGATCAAATAAAGACAAGCTTTTTGAGTTGGGGTTTCTAGGGAACTGTTAGGCTGGTCAAATGACGACAATTCTCAGATAATGGTGTCTTTGGGGAGATCCAAACCCATTTTGCTGGCTCCAGTGGCTAGTAGGTTGCTGGTTTTCACTGTGACTGTGAGGCTGTTGGTTTTCACAGCAACCACAAACTGGACAGAGCTGTTGCAACCCTATTTGTATGAATAAAAACAAACCTAAACCTAGTGCTGTCAAGTCGATTCTGACTCATATTGTTCTTACCGAGATTCAGCCATTTTTTATTGATTAAGTGCTTCTCGGATTGTTGCAAGTTTTTGGTGAATTTCCAAAGTTCTGAAAACAGTTAATTTTGACAATTTTTGCCAGTGTCTTCTTTGCTTTTATGGAGAAAAGGGCTTTTGGAGGTCCTTACTCAGCATTCCCACTGATGTCATTCTAGTAATGACAAAAGGTCACAGGAATCAGTTTGCAGGGGGTCCCACTGGTCAAATTTGGGACAATTTGAGCATGAAAAAGCATAACAAGAGAATCTATGAATCTGTATGTAGTTATGATACATTGGGAGAAAAAAGAGTCTATGAATCTCTACTGGAACTATTTTAAAAAAAGGAAGTAGATGAGTAGGAAAGGTATCCTTTAAAGAATAAATATAGGAGTGACAGAATTTTTCAGATTACTGTTTTGCAACAACCATTGCGGGAATCATTAATGGATGCTAAAACCTTTGGATGGAAGTTTGTTGGGGACTGGGATATCACTCCAAGGGTTACTTTTTAATTACAAACTGATAAAAGTCCTTCTCCAGTGGGGAAATCTGGTGGGCACCAACTTAATCAAATGATCACTCACAACAGGACAACCTGACACCACGTCCTCTCTGTTATGGTGCACTTAGAAGGACAAAAACATTGTCTACAGAGGATTTTTGCCAAAAATGTTTAACTTGAATCTAATCACAAAGAAACAAATCCAAATTCAGGGATAAAGCAACTGGTCTAGACAAAATGTCAGTAACATGAAAGGGAAAAAAAAGTAAGAGGAATTTTCCAGATTAAAGGTGACTACGGAGGCGTGACAACTAAATACAAGATGTGATACTTGATAGGATCCGGTATTGAGGAGGAAACCCTGGTGGCATAGTGGTTAAATGCTCCGGCTGCTAACCACAGGTCGGCAGTTCAAATCTTCCAGGTGCTCCTTGGAAACTCTATAGGGCAGTTCTACCCTGTCCTACAGGGTTTCTATGAGTCGGAATTAACTTGACGGCAGTGCGTTTGGTTTTGGGTTTGGTATTGAGGAAGAAAAATGCTACGAGCAACATTGTTGAGATGATTTAGGGAAATCTGAAGACTCACATGTGATAATCATGTAGTGTGTATCTAGGAGAATATCCTGCTTGGGAGATACATGCTGAAATAATTACGGGTGAAGTATCATGATGTCCTCAACTCACTCTCAAATGGTTCAGGAAAAAAAAAAATGTAGATAACAATTTAGATGAATGGAGAGATAGATAATCATTTTAACACTATGATGTAGATCCTCCCATATTGTGGAATATAGTTTATACATTGTTTACATTTTAACAAAAATTGGGTTATACTGCGCGTAATAATTTGTAACATGTTCTTTAATTTTCAAGCAATCACCTGGAGGGGGAGTTACAAGACCAAGGCTAGAAAGGCCGCACACAAAAGTAATTAATCTACCGCAGCTGGCCACATTGTCTCTTTAAATAATATCAGGGTTCAAGCAGTACAGAAAAGAGAATATGGACACTTGGTACATAGCTAGCAGGCTCTGAAACAGTGGAGTGTGATGTCGTTGAGCTCTTGATCCAATTTCAACAATCATTTACTACCAGATTTCTTGAAATGTGAGAAAAAGAAACCCCTACTTGTTAAAGGTGCTGTTGTTTGGATTTTTGTTATTTGCAGCTGAACACATTCCTAACTATAAATAGTGTTAATTGATTTAAAAAAGAAAAAAAGTCCACTATAGAGGTCTAGGTCTTACGCCAGCATGCAGGGGCAAGAGTCAGTGAAATGTGGGTTTTAACTATTAATGTAACTTCCATTTGTACTTAGAGTTGGTGAGGCTATGGGAAAACCCATGTAAAATATATGCACATAAATAAAGATTAAAAAGATATATTTTAAAATGTTAATACATTAACCCTCAAGCCTTGGGATATTGTGTGATTTTTTTCTATTTTAAAAAGAGAAAAATGCATCTTACTAACAAAAAATTGTTGTATTTGAATTAGAGGGAAAAATAGATCTTTACAAATGGGTAAGATTTCAACAGGTGAAAATGGGAGTGTTGCTGTGTGCTGTTGAGTAGATTTTCGACTCACAGTGACCCCAGGTGGCAGAGTAGAACTGCCCCATAGGATTTTCTAGGCTGTAAAATCTTTATTGATTTTGACTTGGTTTCTTCTTCCCCAACATCACTACCTATGTTAAGAATTACCTCAAAATTTAGTGACTTAGAACAATAAACATTTATTATCTCTCATAGTTTTTATGGGTCAGGAGGAGCTTGGCCGGGTAGTTGGGCAGTTGTGAGGCTACAATCATTCAAAGGCTTAGTGGGGCTTGAGGATCTGCTTCTAAGGTGGTTGGCAAGTTGGTGCCAGTTGCTGGTAGGACACCTCAGTCCCTCCCCATGTGGCTTGGAGAGGACACTCACCTAGTGGCTGGTTTGCCCAAAGTAAGCAGTCCAAGAGAGTGAGGCAAAAGTCATAATACCCATTACGAGTTAGCCCAGAAATCACACACTGTCACATCTGCCAGATTATGTTATCCACATAGACTGTCCTCATTCAGTGTGGGAATAGACTACAGAAGGGCATGAATATCAAAAGACAAGGATTATTGGGGCCCAATTTGGAGGACGGCTACCATGCTAATGATGCAGTATGTATCTATGGCGGGCTGAATAATGGCCCCCCAAAGACATCAGATCCTAATCTCTGGAACCTGTAAATGTTACCTTATATGGAGAATGGGTCTTTGCAGATATGATAAAGTTAAGGATATCGAGATGGGGAGTTTATCCTGGATTATGTGGTGGGCACTAAATGTTATTACAAGTATCCTTACGAGAAAGAGACAAAGGGAGGTTTGATTCACAGAGAAGAAGAGAAGGCAATGTGACCACTGAGGCAGAGATTAGAGCAATGCACCCACAAGCCAAGGAATGCTGGCAGCCACTAGAATTTGGAAGAGGCAAGGAACAGGTTTTCCCCTAGAGTCTCCAGAAGGAGTGTGGTTATGCTATCCAGCGAAGCGGATTTTGTATTTCTGGTCTTCATAGCTGTGAGAGACTAAATTTCTGTTGTTTTAAGGCACTAATTTTGTGGCAATTTGTTATAGCAGCCACAGAAATCTAAGGCAGCTTTTTCCACATCTTTCTGCATATTCATAACCTTAAACATACATAAATGTACATATACAATTTTTCACACACTCACGTACATATATATATGCAGGGATTTTTGTCATTATTTTTAAAAATATTTCACACAGTTTTCCTTATTTACTCTTTTCACTCAACATGTTTATTCAATTTACCTTCAGAATAATAATTTCATTCTTTGACTTTGGGCAAACTTTTATTTTAAAGTACCATCCTAAGCCTTCATTAGATATGGTCTAAAGCATGTTCAGAGTGCTTTTCCTATAGTTTGACGGTGGTGTCCTCTCAATTATTCAAGCCCTCGTGATCAGATTTGGGGATTGTGCTTTTCCCTCCTGCTGTCTGCTTTTCACACCTTTCTCCATTCATTAGTACCTCCACCAGATGGGGGCAAGAAAACGTAAAAGAGGGAGAACATTGCTCAAAAACAGACAGATCAATGAAACAGGAGGGCCTAGAAACCACTTCTTAAAACAGTCATTTTTATTTGTGTAATGAAATGCTGGAAGAATCTTTGGTAACTAATATCTGTCAAGTCATCTGTGAGTTTGGAGGGGGAATGTTACTGTCTACTCTTGATTTTTAAGATTGTTTCCCCATTTTTAGATAATGCTGGCAAAAAACCAGTTCCTTAGTAAACATTAGAAGTATTCATTCAGTGACCATTTATTAAGCACTTACATCGTGCCTCATGCCAGGCTCTGAATAAATGAGCAACTTAGAGTTTGCTTCTTGCCCTACTGAGTGGGCCTGCTGCCCTGTAGCACTGCCATTGGTAGTTAGGAAGGAAACAGGAGAAAATGGAGAATAAAAGCATCGGTTCTAATTGCCAAGAAGTTCAATGTAGGAGTTAGAAAAGGAACTGAATAAGAAATTCGAATTATGAATTGACTTTATTTAGCAAGTTGTTCTCTGTGTGTGTGTGTCTATGTGTGTTTTAAGGGAGCATACATAGTATAATGGTTAACTGTGAAATTTTGGGGCCAGAGCTGGCTTGAATCCTATCTTTGTCTCTTACTTAATTACTGGTATGACCTTGGCAGGCTCATTAATTCTGTGTCTTAGTCTCCTTATCTATAAAATGGGGATAATAATAATTCTACTTTCTTATGGATTTTTTTAAAAGATTAAATAAGTTAATACGAGGAAAGTTCTTAGAACAATGCTTGACATACAGACAACCTTGATATGTATTAGAAACTTTTGTTATTAAAAATGAGTAACCATGAGTTGGCTATTCTCGTAACCAACTCTCTTAGAAAGGGTGGTGGTGGTGGATATGTTGCCAAAGCCTGAGGGAATAAAAGTGTACCGTTGTGTGCATGCACCTATCAGAGCTCTTTCTAAGACTGGACCAAGAGAGTAGGGGCAGCTGCCCAGCGTGCTTCTTTCTCACTATCTATGCTGCAAAACTGCCTTTCCTGACTTCTGGCAGATCATAAAGCCGATAGATTCCAAAGCCCCTGGAGAAATTATTTCTTTTTCTTTTTTGAACAACCAGCTTGTGAAAAACAATTGATTGAAATGTTTTCTCAGAAAATACACTACTATTAGGAAAGCCTATCTATATGATTTAAATTTACTTTGGTTCCTTTTGGATTTCAACTTAAATGATCTATAGGCTCAATCAGAATAAAAGCAATACATCACTGCTGGTGCCTGTCTTGGACATTCTTAAAAGCAAATTGTAGTTTTCTCTCTGCCTGGAATGCCCTCCATCAGCCTCAGAAGAGCCAGAATGCAGATTTGATACCTTTTTTAGAGAGATCACCCCAAGGAAAAGAGAAGATTCTCATCGCAACTGACAGGATAAGGAGAAGAGCGTTTACGCAGGAAACCGAGCAACGCCTGCCATCTGTGTTTCGTATGAAATTGAGTGCTGGAGTCTCTTGGTAGGTGGAGTGGAAGGTGGTTGGGGATACTGAAAAAGAGTTGAAAGTGAATATGATTATAGAAGAAGTCAGTCCTCACTTGTTGAATCAAAGCTCATGGCCTTGCCTCGATTAAATACCATACAATTTTAGAGCTGACCGGCCTTTGTTGAGGGGTCAGTAATTCAGCAGTTGAATCAAATGTAGGAAGTATTTTGCTACTAATAATAAGAGTGCACTTTATGACTGACTGATTAATCGATAACAAAATTAGTGTGAATTCAAAATTCTTATCATACATTGTTTCTTATTTTCTGGTTCCCGGATCAGCAGCATCCATATCTCCTAGAAACTTGTTAGAAATGCAAATTCTTCAGCCCTATCCCAGGCCTATTGAATCAGAAACTCTGGGGTGGGGCCCAGCAACCTGTGCTCTAACCAGCCCTCCAGGTAATTCTGATGCCCACTCAAGTTTGAGAACCACTGTCAAAATGGCACCTGCAGGGCAGTAAGTGTCTCTTTTTATATGGCCTTTCTGGTCATGGTCTTGTAACTCTCACAAATGATTGGGCAGGACTATGCAATTATGGTATGCAAAGCTCTTGCCAGGATTGGTTGGGATATGCAAATAAGTTACCTATGCCCCACCAAGTGTTTGGTCAGTTTTGCCATCCTACCAGGCTTAAACACAGTCAATCCCGCAGGTTGAGGGGAGACCTCACTATCATCAAGAAGAAGAGCCGAGAGCTGAGCGCATCCTCTGGACCTGGAGTTCCTGTGCTGAGAACCTCCTAGACCAGGAGAGAGAGAGAAAGCTTTATCACTGAAAATGGCATCAGACAGCAGTAGCTCAGGGCTAGCAGGCTAAAGCAAGGGAGCTGAGCACCTTTGGGCAGGAGGCTTCCTGGCAGACTGGGGTGCCTCTGGGCGCTTATCGGCGAAGCTAAAAAGCTTTGTACCACTGCCTGAGCAGGGCATAGGCCAGGCTGAGCGTGAGGGCCAAGGGCTGAGGACCCAGGAAGAGGCCTGCCTGCAGGCACAGCTGAGAAGAAGCTGTCCTGATCTAAGAGCTGTATCCTGAGTCGTTCCTGTTACTTCCAAGTTCATCGGGATCCTGCATTGTAACCTGTTACTTCCTGAATAAACCTCCATAATATCATGAGTATGGTCTGTGAGTTCTGTGTGGCCACTGCAACAAATTATTGAACCCTGTAGAGAAGTAGAGAATGCCATGGGAGAAATGGCTGGCGTCAGAATTGGTAAAAAGGTTGGAGAACGGAGGTATGTCTGACCTCCACCTCATGGGAATCAGCTTTGGGTTGATGCTGCTGGTCATCATGCTTCTCCCCCTCCTCCTGAGGTTAGAAGAGAAGGTCGGATGTTGTGCCATTTTTACAGCATTAATTGCACTTACCTGGCATCCAGGTGTGCTTTATCAAGGGAGAACGAAAGCAGTGAAGTTGTGTACAACTAGTGCCCAGGGAATAGAGCATGAAGAGCTATGCATGCATGTGGACATGTCCTTCTCAGGTGTCCCATTAGGATAAAAAAAAAGGTGGCTAACTACTGACCTCAGCTAGATCCCATTTTAAACACAAGGAGCCTGAAGTGCAGAGTGGTTAAGTGACTTACCCAAACCACAGGAATACTTAGAGGCAGAGCATACACTAAACCTCAGCTCTCCCAGAGACTACCCGCTCAGAATTATCTAAAACTACCTACCACAGAGTCCGCAAGATGATGGCTAACTGAGGGGGGATCCAAACCCCTTCTCAAGAGAGATATAAGCCCACCCCAGGGCTCCAAAGTCTAGTTCATCCTCTTAGCAAAATTTCCCAAAAATATTTTGGAGATATTCACAGGGCCATCAACTTTTTGTGTTAGTGAGAAGGACAATTTTGTACAGTAACATCTGTTGTTGTTGCTAATTGCTGTTGAGTTGGCTTGGATTCACGGCGACCTTATGTATAATAGAACGAAACGTTGCCCAGTCCTACACCATCTTTATGATCTTCGGTACATGTGAGCCCATGGTTGAGGCTATTGTGACATCTACTATGGCCATAATTTTATAAAAGAAGTGACATTTTTTAGACCCAAAATTATGTGCAGTAGAAGAAAGGATAATTTTTCATATTAAATAAATATAACTTTTTTTTAAAGGCAGTGTTTTTGCTATGTGTTTTCCACTTATTTCCCCACAGACCAATAAAACTTTGTGAATAATCATTTGAGGTTCAAATGCTCTGCTTTAGACCTCTGATTCAGAGGGGCCCTGGCTGCCTGCCTTGCCCTGCAAGGTGCCATTACCAAGTAGGTATTTGATAAATGTTCTTTGATGATAAAGATGATGAGGACAGAATGGATTTACAATATTTATTACACTTAGGAAACGACATGCAAGAGGTACAGAGGACTTAAATTGCTTTCCCAAGGTCACAAAACCAGTTATAAAAAATGCTGGTGCTGGAATTGAAATCTTCTATCTCCTGCTTCAGAATCCTTTTCCCTTATACCAAACCAGTGTTGATAAAGGAAGTCTAATAGGATGTCTCTTATTTGCTTAGGGGGACGTGTTAACCTATCCAGGCAAGAAAGGTACAGTGAAATCAAGCAGCAGGGACTTATTACAAGATATGAAGAGAAAATCAGCACAAGAGATCTCAGAAAATTTGGGGGTGTCAGGTTCAAGTGCCAAAAAGGCAGCATAAGGGGTAAGTGGAGCTTAGAGGGAGGGAGCCCCAGGAATGTTTTTCTGTGACAAAATACAATTGCTTGAGTGGCCTGCTTGCATTTATGCAGATGCGGATCAATTTCTGAAGTTCCACACCGGCAAGGCTTGTCAGACAGCCTTTAAACAGAGAAGAAAGGGGAAGGAGCACCCATTTGGCTCAGGTATCACTAGATACATTTACGATGTAGAATACTGAACAGAGGGTGGTCCGTGGACTATAGAATTGAAGAATTAAACTGTGGTGTCCACATTAATGAAATATCTTTATATATTATAGTCCTGGGGCATTAAAACATGGGGTAACATACTGTGGCATCTTAGATGAGTTTAACTATGCAAGAAAAGGAAGAGGAAGTGAATTTATCATAATACACTGTTTGAAATAACCCATGGTGAAAACCAAAAGGCTTCCAACAACCAAAACCTGTTATAGAAAGCGAGCCAGTAAAAAAGTAGGTAATAAATTGTCACAGCGTGAAAGGCTCCACAGCAATGTCAACAGTGTTACAGGCACTGACAACTGGGTACAATTCAAGTTCTCAGAGTTGTTGAACATCTGTCTTCAAAGCACTTTTCAGTACCTAAGAAAGTAACAGGGGGCAGGAAATAGAGAAATTAACCAGAGTAAGGTTTTCATGTGCCAAGAGGACATCGCCACAAAGATCATACCAGATAATGTAGAAGTATTTGAAGAAGTGCCTTCTGGACTGGCTGCTCATAACTGCTGACTCCGGAACACCCAGCTGCATGTACTTGCTACATGAAGTTACTCTCAGCCTCCTGGATATATTCAGGTTCCAATGCAACTTCCTTCCTCCTGCAGGTAATAGAGAAACCTGTTTCCTATTAGTAGTTCCTAGTTTCCCTCTTAATATTTCATGGCATTCTAAATGAATTAACCTTGCCCTAATTTAATTAGCCAGCAAATTCTCCCTTGTAAAGTATCCTACTTTAATCACTAGATGGTTCAGATACAGGTATGTTGCAATACAATGCAAAAACTTCAGAGTCCAAAGTATCCCTGAGCTTTAAGACTGAGTTTGTGTTTGTTTTTAGTGTTTTTCTTGTTTTGTTTTTGCATAGGGCAACAGTTTGCTGTGGTGCTCAGCCCATTCCATGTGCTAACTATGGAGTTTTTTCTGATTATTTCTGGGATTGAAATACTAGCCTTTCCCAAGTGCTTGTCTGGTCTCAGGGAGAACTGGAAAGACAAGGCAGTGAGAGTGAGGCCTGAGAGGTGGGGAGAGAAGGATGGTAGGGAGCAGCCCCAGCCAAGGCTGTACACATGAAGGGAATGATATTGCCCATGAGTGCATAGCTGGCATTATAACCCTATTCCTCCTGGGAGGAGGGGGCATTATAATTTACACCTAGGTCACTATACCCCAACTCAGCTTTATTCATCTAAGTATAAGAAATCGGTTCATTGAGCATAGCCGCATAATGACATTCAAATTTAGAACAGTAATACAACATTTTTAATGTGAGGAAAATGTAAAGAAATGCAAAAGAAGACATGATATCATATTTTGATTTATCTAATTAGTGGAGCCCTGGTACAGTGGTTAAAAACTAGGCTGCTAACCAAAAGGTGAGCAGTTCCGATCTATCAGCTGCTCCTTGGAAACCCTATGGGGCAGTTCTACTCTGTTCTACAGGGTTGCTATGAGACAGAACTGACTTGATGACAAAAGGTTTGGTTTTTATTTTTTATTTTGGTTTAATTAGCTAGTAACCAGTTGTCATCAAGTCGATGCCCACTCATGGTGATCCCACATGTGAGAGGTTAGAACTGTGCTCCATAGGGTTTTAAATCATTGGTTTTTTGAAGTAGGTTACCAGGCCTTTCTTCCAAGGTGCCTCTGGGTAGACTTGAACTGCCTACCTTTCAGTTAGCAGCCTAGCTTGTTAACAATTTGCACCACCAAGAGATGCCACTTAGTAGAAGTATAAAACAGGTATTCCCATACATTGTTGATGGGTACAAGCTCCTGGAAAATTTGAGAGTGTCTACCAGTAATTTTGCATTCTACTAGTTGCATAAAAAAGTAACAAATAATTATATATATAAGAAACTATAGGAAACGATACTAAAGAAATAAATAGAATTCCTCAAAATAGGACAATACATATATACCTTCTTATAACCGGCTCTTGTTGTTGTTGTTGTTGTTGTTAGGTGCTGTTGAGACAGTTCTGACTCATACATAGCAACCCTATGTACAACAGAACGAAATACCGCCTGGTCCTGTGCCATCCTCACCATTGTTGCTATATTTGAGCCCATTGTTGCTATATTTGAGCCCATTATTGCAGCCACTGTGTCAATCCATCTGTCTGCTTTTCTTACCTACAATATATTTTAAACATTTCTCCCTGTATTTAAATAAATTGCTACAGCATTAATTTTAATCACCACTTCTTATTCAGACATATAATTTATTTAGCAATTCTCCTGTTTTTATTTAGTTTTATTTCCTGGGTAAGTAATTCATTCATATACTTCAAAAGTTAAAACAATGTTATAAAAAGGTAAACACTGAGAAGTGTCACTTCCATCCCACTCCTGTCCCTCAAAAGTAACCCCTTTTATTAGTGTCTTATGTTTTCTTATGCTAATACAAGTAAATACATATATATATTCTTGTTTCCCCTGCTTTCTTATACAAAGTGGAACGTACTGTTTACACTGCTCTGTACCTTGTTTTTTTTTACTGAACATGTTTCTGGAGCTTCTTCATTATCAGTACAGCAAAAGCTTCCCCATTCTCTCCTATGGCCACAGAATGTACAATTGTGTGGATGAGCCATCTTTTATTTAACCAGTGTCTTCTGTAGAAGGTTGTTTCTAATCTTTGCTGTGACAGAGGGAAAAGGAATAATCACATACATATGTCATTTTCTACAAGTACAGGTGTATCGCTAAGATAAATTCCTAGGACTGGGATTGCTGAGTCAAAATGTGTTTGTAATATTGATGGACTCTACTGAGTTGCCCTCCATAGGGGTCATGCCATTTTGCAGTCCCACCAACAGTGGTCAGTAACTGATTCTTCCCAGCCTCCCTAGCAGAACAAGTTACAAACTTTTAGATTTTCATCAATATTGAATTAGATGAAACTTTTGGATATTTACCAATATCAAACAACTCATTTTCGAACATTTGCATTGTTTCTACTTTTGCTGTTAGCAACACTAAGATTAACGTCCTTGTAGCTAAATCTGTGCTTGTATTTTAACTATTTCCTTAGGATAAATTTCTTGTAGTTGGTTGTGTGGTTCCAAGAGTACGTGCATGTTTAGGGCTTTTGTTCTGTACTACCTATTTGGGGTTTTTTAAAGTCTTAGGGCTTTTAAACATTGAGAGGAATACTCTGCTCCTATAAAGTAATTAATGCTCTAAGCTTATATATCTAATAAACAAAACTTAGAAAATCAATGTTGCTTAAACATTAAAACATTTATTCAAAACTTAATTAAATCCCTTCAACGATTTAAAATTTAATTACAAATTTAATACATAGAATTATTCACAATATGTCAAATGCCTTAAACAGCAATGATAATAAAACTTATACTTACTATTTAAAATATCAACAGTGAGCTCAGTTCATTTTTCTATTGTCTCTATACTTAGTTTTAAACCTTCCTGGAATTGCAATAATATCAATTTGTATACTTTCCGAGGATTACAGTAACTTTACCAGAGCTAAAAGTAAGAAGGGAAAAAAAAAAAACAAAAACTTTCAAACCAGATTAGAGAACCTGGACTGTCAATTTGGTCGACACGTACTTGTATCTTCCAAGGTGACTGATTCAAACCCAAATCATTGGTCATCAGACTTGGTCCCCTTTTTGTAGTTTAGATTTTACTTACATGAAGCAGACTTTTCACACCCACACTTTCACATAGATTTTAGGTTTTTGCAAGCCGGCCTCTTTCCCTGAAATTATGTCTTCTTTTCAGTTTGTTTGGTCAGCAATTACAAAAACCAGTGTGTCATGCCCCTAGTAAGTAGTGACTTGGCCTGCTAGCATTATGAGGATACTATCCAAGTGTTAGGTCCCTGGGTGGTACAGGCAGTTAACATACTCAGCTGCTAACCAAAAAGTTGGAGGTTTGAGTCTACCCAGAGACCCCTTGGAAGAAAGGCCTGATGATCTACTTCCAAAAAATTAGCCATTGAAAACCTGTGGGGCACAATTCTACTCTGACACACATGGGGTCGCCATGAGTCAGAGTCAATGTGATGGCAACTGATTTTTTGGTTTTTATGCAAGCCTTACTAGACTCTAGAAGTCATAGGCTCTTTCAGAGATATTTTATCTTCTGGTGACGAGGGATAGAGATTGAACTGCCAGCCTCCCTCTTTAGAACATTTGGCTAGTCCACCATCCTTCCACCCCCTCTTCTCACTAGTTCTTCCTATCCTTGGTACAGTTCCTACTTTTTTTGGGGGGGGGGTACGATTTGACTATTTCACAGTTCCATGACTTTTCCTTCCCCTTTTCTTAATCAAATAGAAATATGGTACAGTTTTTTCTTTCTTAGGATCTGCTCCATTATTTCACATACATTTAAAAAATAAAAAACGAATAAAATGATGCCACAATGCCTTTACGATTGTCTTGAATGACTTAGAAGTCAGCCAAAGTGAACTCTCACTGCTCTGAAATTTCCCTTATCTATTACCAGGGATTTGGCAGTTTCTCCTAACGTCAGTTGTATTTGTTGGTGTGTAGGAAGACTCTTTTTGCATGTATCTCAGTGACAAATATAACATAACTCCATCTACTTATGGGTATTTTTCTTTCTCAAATCTCATAAAGCACTTGGTTGTTTCATTAAAAAATAATATGGAAAATATGTTGATATTCCTCCAAAGACAAATATTTGCTTCACTGATATCCAATGCACATTCCACTGCTCTGTTTTCTTGCCTTTCTTGGTACACAATAACTTCGTTTCAATGCTATAATTACCGGGGAGCCTTTTAAAAGACATTTCAAATGGCAGGTTAAACTCAATCCATAAAATACCAACAATGGGCATTAGTCAGCTGAAGTGAAAACACTGTGGGCAGCTATGACCAAGAAGGAGCACACAGCTCCTCACTGACAGCGATTACAGGCCATCCACTGTATGAAGCATCTCAATTTCAGAGATGCTAAGATATCAAATAAGATGTCTTAGAATCAATAAATATGGTATCTATCATTTATAAGCTCATATATTTAATTTTTTAATATTTAATAGAAAAAAAACAGAACATCCATGAATGTCAACGTTCCTGTATTTGTTAAAAAATACATATATATTTTTTTAATTACCATATTCTATTGCATTCACCCTTATTTAGGATCACAACTTCCTTTTTATATAATTTATGTAGAGCTTTTCCTTATTGAATAGCATTCAGGCTTGTGGATTTTCACAGATGTGATTCATTTCAATCAGCCATAATTTTATCTTTTTTTTTTTTTTTGATGCTCAAGTTGACACAACGTGACCATGCTGGTCTTTAAGACAGCTCATTTGTCCTTTGAACACCACCCTGACATTTTGTAAGCATCCTTGCTTCCTGAAAACGTTAAGATATTTTAAGTATATCTTGTCTGCCACCCTCATTCTAGCAAATGGAATTAGCTACTTTTAATGGCCGTAGAACTAAAGACCAAAAACTGAGGGTAGACAGTAGGGCTACAAATTCTATTGTTCCATTTTAATGCCGGTGGTAGCAAGGATGATAGTTCTGCTGGGCCACTTTGATGGCAGAGCTGTGACAAGTATTTCTCTTGAAAATCTTGAGGTTGTATGATTTCTCCACTTTAGTAATAATTTTCCAACTAACGCTAAATTTTGATCCAATATAAAAATTTTAACTTGCTTTCTATACAATTTATCTGCTTAAATGTTTAACCTCTCACCAATCTATAATTTTATCATCTTCTCTTTTATAATTCTTATATGTTTTTATGTAACATTATTTTTTATTGTTGTCGTTGACAAATACACAGCAAAAACATACACCAAGTCCAATTTCTACATGTACATTTCAGTGACATTGATTACGTTCTTCAAGTTATGCAGTCATTCTCACCCTCCTTTCCTGAGTTGTTCTTCCCCCATTAATATAAACTCACTTCCCCCTAAGGTTCCTATCTAATCTGCTGTTATCAATTTGATCCCATACAGACAGATCTTAAAAGGGCATAAGGCTCAAGGCAAGCATTATTTCTAGTTAAGCTAAGCTATTGTTTGATTTTAAGAAGACTTCAGGGGTATTTTTGGTTTAAGGTTTAAAAGATTATCTTAGGGCAATAGTTTCAGGTTCCTCCAGTCTCCATAGCTCAGAAAGTCTGCATTCCATGAGAATTTGAAATTCTGTTCTGCATTTCTCCCCTTTTGATCAGGATTCTTGTATAGGGTCTTCAATCAAAATGTTCAGTAATGGTAGCCACGCAGTTCTTCTGGTCTCATGGCAAAGGAGGCAGTTGTTCATGGAGGCAATTAAACTAAACCAAACCAAACCCATTGCGGTCGAGTCGATTCCGACTCATGGTAACCCTACAAGACAGAGTAGAACCACCCCACAGAGTTTCCAAGGAGCACCTGGTGGATTCAAACTGATGACCTTTTGGTTAGCAGCTGGAGCACTTAACCGCTACGCCACCAGGGTTTCCATGGAGGCAATTAGCCACACTAACACTTGTACATTTCATCAGTCACCATCCTGTAGTATTGATTTTATTGACACTGCCACATTTCCTCCAAGATATTTTGTATAAATTTTACACTCTCACCAGGAGGGGATGGGAGTACCTATTTCTCCTAAAATTGCATTGGAAAAAACAATTAGCTTTAATTTTTTAAGTTTAATGAAGTTGATTGGAAGAATTAGCAATACATAATTTTTAGTAAATTTTGCAACAGAGAGCTAAAAATCCTCTAAGAATAGATTCTTAATCTGGGGATCCATGGATTTTTAGAGCTACTGGTAGATTCTTGAACCCTTGAAATTGTGTGCAAAATTGCATAGCTGTTCATATATACTTCCCTCTCCCTCCCCTTGCCCCGGGGAGGGAAGCCATAGCTTACATCAAATTCCCAAAAATCTGTATGACCCTAAAGAAACTCAAATCCATTACTGTATTGAAATAAAAGAAAAAGCACTATTTCCAAAGATGATTTTGGAAAGTAAATTAATATTTTGTCCAATAAAAATATAAGAATAAAATTTGAATGTAGTATAATTAAAATTTAAAAATAGCTTTAAAGACTACCAAAAATAGTCCAAATCTAACAATCTAACGGATAGATATAAAAATCTTTTATGTTCAAAAAATGCATTTCCCAAATGCAACGCTGGCTTAATTGCACTTCATGTGAAAACATCTGGAAGCAATCAGAGAATGATTCTTGGCCCTAGCTTCATATTAGAATTACCTATAGTTCTTTCTAGCTCTTTCTAAACATACAGATGCCTGGGCTCATCTCCTGATGACTGTAGTTCAGTAGGTCTGTGGAAGGCCCTGACATCCGTATTTTTTAAGTGCAGTAGTTTTTCCTCACCAGCACTGTGGTTTTGGATAGCCTAAGTTTGAACCCCAAGTCCCTTGCTCTCTAGCTGGGGGATCCTGTTAGCATTTGATTATTCACCTGTAAGTGGGAGTATAGTTGTGCCTATTTCGTCAAATTACTATGGGATAAAATGTGTCAATAAAGTTATCCAGCTTAGCAAATAAAAATATAGGACATGCAGTTAAATTTCAATTTCAACAAACAACCAATAAATTGTTAGTATAAGTATTCCCATGCACTATTTGGGACACACTTATTCTAAAAAATTATTCACTGTTTATCTGAAATTCTAACTGAAAAAAAAACCCCGTTGCCGTCGAGTCAATTCCGACTCATAGCAACCCTATAGGACACAGTAGAGCTGCCCCCTAGGGTTTCCAAAGAGCACCTGGTAGATTCAAACTGCCAGTCTTTTGGTTAGCAGCCATAGCTCTTATCTACTATGCCACTAGGGTTTCCCTAACTTAACTAGGTGTCCTACATTTTATCTGATAACTCTATGCCTTAGGCATAGTAGGAGCTCATAAAATGCTAACAAAACTCAACAAAAGTCCCTAACTCCAGTTTCTACATGAATCCCCAGTGTGAGGCAAGTTGCTTAGATACATAGATGATGATAGATAGATAGATAGACAGACAGACAGACAGATAGATAGGACTTAGGCTAAATGAATAGTCGTGTCCAGACCAAGAGAGCTGAGGATCTCACTGCCCTCTGTAGTGAGAACTGGGGAGACTCAACCTTGAAAGAGATGACTTAAGGGGGATGGAACAGCTCCAATTAAAGAACAGAAACCTTTAAGTGAAAGAATCATTTAGTTCTTCAGAGTTGTACCAGAGCATAAGATTTGAACCAAGGTGGAACAGCTACTTAGAAGTAGCTTTCAGTCCACTTAGAGAACTTCTGAGAGAACTTCTATAGTGCCAGTAAGCTGAAACCTACAGACTAGCGAGCTTCTTGCCAACTGAGGCTGGATGATCACCTGCCAAATATGTCATAAAAGGGATTTCCTACTAGAGTGGTTGTACATATGGCCCAGCTAGTCTCTCAACCGCCCTATGAGGGCACGCAAGGCTAGTGTTGATATTGTGGTTCTTACCAAATAAATAGTGGCTCTCCAGCCAGTGATTTCAAAGAATGTTTAATAATGATTGATGATGAAACATTGAGTGTAAATCTGTAAACAATGAGATGGCAATTAAGTCATAATTAACAAGCATTGGTAAATGATTTTAAAATTAATCACAAACTTAACTCTATAAATGTGCAAGGTTTGGTGATGAAATTAGGGTGAAAAGGAAGACAGATATTATAAAATGGGATTTCAGTCGAGTGCCTAATTTACTTACAGAATAATTTTTAAAAGATGTGCATAAATAAAAAATAATACCAGTTGAAAATGGATTGATCTTAATATTTTGTATTTCTGGTACAAATTAAGACTTAAAAGAACCTGATATGAGTCTCCCAAATAATTCTGATCTTGACCCAGTTTAATTTTGCTTTCCTGAACTTAAATCTCCTAAACTCAAGCCTACCCTTATGGATCTCTTATCCTCAATGCATTGCTCCAAGATTGTAAAATGTGCGCTGTGCAAGTCATCCTAGCACTATGCAAAGAAAGTAACCATAGCTTCCAGGTAGTCATATGACAAAGGTAGGTCCAAATCAATGTTGTTGCATAGAACAAAATTTAACTTAACTCCTTTAAGTGATGGTATCACTGAACTAAAACTGAACGCTTGAAGTATGCACTGAAAAAAAAAAATTTTTTTTTTTTTTTTTGCACACTTTAAATAATGTAACTTAACTATGGAATTCTGAGAAATAGCACATATCATGCAAGGGAAAGTGAAAACCTGCTATTTCTATTTCTACCATGTTTTCCAAAGAAGCAGTGTCCTTAATTATATTTTTAAACAGGTTTTATGTTCTAAAAGTATTGGTTTAGGGAAAAACTCTTGCTACATTGCCCTCTCCCTCCAGTCTCCCATGTTGATTCTGGTGGTTCCCATGTTTTCAGGAAAAGGGAGCCCATGAGTCTTTGACTGTTACTGGGAACTTTTTATGTTAAAGGTGTGCCATCTACTCAAACAAACAAACAAAATCTACTCAGCAGTTACTAATTACTCATTTTTGAATGGCTTTTTACCTTTTTTTTTTTTTTACCTTAGACTTGCTGTGTTGTTTAAGATACCAACAAAATCTCATGTTATTTTGTTTACACGCTGGTATTTTGTACACTGAAGACATGAAACCACCAAACCTAATTTCCATAATTTCTACCTCGTACAATCTTTTCAAGAGATTAGCCTCTGAAATTTTCAGATTCTGCTTTGAATTTGCAAGATGACCCTTCTCCATGATTGATATCTTCTTCCCCTGCAAAGGGAACCACTGGATCTACCACTTTGACTATGCCTCATCCCCAACACGTACACAGGAAGATACACTGGCTGAAGGATGCCTCAGACTTCAGAGTGACTCTGGAGTCTAGGACTCAAGGATCAGAAAGACTCAGCATTCTTGGGGATTTTTGAGTTCAGAGTAACCTTAGCATGATTTCATGCGCTAGCCAAGAAAACTAATCTAACAGACATACTTGTACAACACCAATATAGCACTACTTCTGTGAGAAATTGCTTCCAAGTAGCAAACAATTTACTTAGAGTTCTTTGGAAAACATTTCTTTCATTATTTGAAAAAATGAATTTTGTTTACACGGCCCTTTTATCAGAAACATACTGGATGAACAGGACTTGATTTAAAAAAAAATTCAAATTACATATTATTTTAAAAAATTGATTGTATTGATAAGTCAGAGCCATGTTCTATTAATTTTAATCTGTTAAATAAAGTACTTAAAATGGGCAAATATGCTATAAATTTATTTTAGCGTATTTGTTAATTGATCAATAAATAAAGAGATAGGAAAGACCTTAAGTTATCATCAGTAAAGAACAGAAACAAGCAAACATTTGCTTTTCTAGACTGAGGAATACATTTATTAGAGTCAGATTTTTCTGATCATGCTGGGTTTTAAAGGCCATTTATAATCGTTCCTCATTTCCATCCTTTAGTCAGTCTTATTTTCTAATGCATCTTTGGATAGCAGTATAACTTCCCATTCTCATCACTGCCAATCCAACACCAGCTCTGTCCAGCCCAGCTGCTCTCACAACCTGCTAATTGAATAGTTATAATGACCCTTTTAAACATCTTTCCCAAATCCACTCCAGTCTTCTACTTTGGCACGTTCATTCTAGGGTTTTTCCATTGTATTTTTAAATGTGCTAATTTTTGTATTGCAAATGATTTTTCTCATCCATAAAATGCAAATCTTTGACATGATTTTTCCAGTTGAGGTGTTGGGGCTATGCTGGTCCACTGCTCTCTTACCTGGTGCCTCTGAGCAGAAAAGTTCCATGCTCTGATTAATTGAGCTGACACATTTATAGCATATTAATTGAGCTTAGACATTTATATCACACGTTAAATATGCACATCAAGTACATTTATAATGTTTTTCCAACTGACTAGAGTACATGCTTTGCCTTTCTCCCTTTTTCTCTGTACTTGTTTTCCTTTAGTAACTATAGAATATAGATGAATATTTTCCTTAGGTAAACACAAATACTTAAGTTATAAAGAAGAGGAAAAAGACCCTCTTCCCTTAAGAGTTGCTTACATAAACACTTATTGAACATCCTCTCTGAGCCAGGCATCATGGTAGGTGCTGAAGATACAAAAATGAACATCTTGTCTCTGTCCACAAGAAGCTTTGTCTAGCACAGTGGTTCTCATACTTCAGAGTTTATGAGTCACATGGGGTATTAGTCTAAAATGCATATTCTGGACTTCCTACTTATCCTACTTTTTAATTTAAAAGTTGGAGTTTGGCCCAGGAATCTGCATTTTAGCAACCACCCCAAATGGTTCTGATGCAAGTCGCCCATTGCTAACACTTTAAAAATACCACGTTAAATACCACTGAATTTTTTTATGTTTGTGCCTGTAGTCCTGTGATGTTATCTGAAGTTAAAAAAAAAAAAGAGCTGTTCAAAAGAAAATGCTGTTTAGCCAGTTTCATAAATGCTTTTTTCCTATCATTTTAAAATAAGCCATCTCATATTCAGAGATTACCAGTTCAGTATAAGAAATTTAAAGCATGAGTACATTGCTTTGCTAAAAACCTAGAAATCTGTCATACGTTTTCCTTATTTTTTTTTTTTTGTCTACCATGGAGCCATAAAATGCAACATAACACTATCACGACAATGTTACCACTTTATAAAAGTTTAGGTTTCAAAGTTTATTACTCTTGAGTTTTTTTCTGTTTAATTTTTTTCCCACAGACTTTTTCTTTTTTCTTCTTAGATGTTTTTCCTGCACATAGGGTCTCCTGCTTCTGCGAGGAAAGAGACATTTAGTTTTTCTAATCCAACTGAAGTCCCAAATTATGATTTACTTGAGATGCAGCTTATAACCACATGCCCACTACTTTGAAAAAGGCTATGAAAATTAGTTTAAACAAAGCAAAACATGAAGTAACATTATCAAGCGAGCTTTTAGAGCCATACTCATACAGATATAATTTGGTCTTTCTCAGTAATGCTTATGCAGAATCAAGCAGAATCCCCTCAGCCCTGGTCTTACACTTTCCTTCTAACTCAATGTGAAGTGTCTCTTATCACCAGGCTGATAATGACCTCCACCCCACTTCCTTCAGAGACCAGACCTTTTTTGCATTTCAACTGCAGACTGTCTTTTACAGCAGATTAGTCTTTTAGAGCTGATTAAAGGGATGTCCTAGTTCATCCTACAGAGAGAAAATCCATTTCCCTCCTCTGACTTCTCTAGAAGCTCTCTGCCCACGCAGAAAGTTACAGGGCAAGCCAAGAAACTATATCAATTTTTTAGAACACTAAAAAAAAACTCATGGATTTGATATTTTCTAATCAGCAAGAGACAATGATCTACACTGCACTTAAGAAAAACAAAGCAGTCCCACTGTCTTAAGCTGGTTTCTCTAGAGAAGCAAAACCAGTGAAGAGTGAATATATATGTATATATAAAAAACCAAACCAAACCCAGTGCCTTCGAGTCGATTCCAACTCTATAGGACAGAGTAGAACTGCCTCATAGAGTTTCCAAGGAGCACCTGGCAGATTCGAACTGCCAGCCCTTTGGTTAGCAGCCATGGTACTTAACCACTATGCCACCAGGGTTTCCTATATGTATACATAGAGTTTTATATCAAGAGAATGACTCACACTGTTGTGGAGACTGGAAAGTCCCAAGTCCATGGGTCAAGCTGGAGGCTCCTCCTGACTCTTGTAGCTACAGGGGCTGAGGAACCCAGGATTAGCAGGTAAACTGACAGCCCCCCGGCTCACAGGCTGCAGAGACTGACAAATCCCAAGATTGGCAGGTAAGCTGCTAGCTCAAGTTCCAAGAACTGAAGATCAGATGAACAGGAGCCAGATGAAGGATCCAGACCTAGCAAAAGTCCCATGAGCTTTGCCAGAAAGTCCACGCATATTGGATGCAGGCCACACCCACAAGGAAACTCTTTCAACTGATTGGCTGCTCATAGCAGACCTCATCATGGCGGTGATTACATTATATCAGATCTCATCATGGAAATGATTACATCATACATAGCTGCCAAACTACACCTTAACTGCCAAACCACTGAGAATCATGGCCCAGCCGAGTTGACACACAGCCTTCACCATAACACCCACCATGTCTCTTCTAAAAGCAGCTGTAGTGCTTTTTAGCTAAATGGGATCTCAATAGAAAATCTTACAGTAGTAATCAGTTTTAGGTGTTTATCCATATGCTCAACCAAAAAGAGATCTAAGAAGACAAAATCTTAGAAAACAAGCCATATTTATTATTCAGGAACAACATAATTTCAGGAACAAAAGATTAAAAAAATATATTTATTACCCACTGGGAAATGGTATAACTATAGATCTTACTCATGGTGGATTATGTTTTATACAGATACCATTTTCTTCTTAGTGTTTGACAGTATCTTGTTGGGGAAAAAGAGGGTGTTTGTTTTTCAGTTCTGAAGAGTGTTCCATGTCTTTAATGTCAAGGGCTGGAAGAATTTCACTAGTTCAGTCGCTACTGACAGCAAATATATGAAAATGCATCTCAGGGAAATTTTGCTGTTGACTTCAACTTGCCAGCCACAGACATTCTGCATTTTGAACTGATTGAGGAAAGGGATATGTTAGAAAAGGGAGCCGAGAATGAGCAACATAATGATCCATGTAGTGGATGCCAAGAACTCTCTCTCTTTTCTCCTAATACAGCAAAATGGATTTTTTCCCTCTGGATGGAAAATAATCACAATGGCTTTTCTTTCTAATTTTTATTCAAATTTTATTTTCCTGAATTTTTTTCTATATCACAAAAATTGACTTTATTCCATAACTTAAAGATTCATAATAAATGATCAACCTTGCTTCATGTGTGAAAAAAAAATTTTTTAATATATCGTAACATTTTTATATACACCCCTCAGCCTATTTCTGCGAGCATGGGGACAGTCCTCAAAACTCCCACTGAAGTTTGCAGAACAGGATCGCTGGGTATAGTTGTGCAGGTTGTACAGTCCATATCCTGCACAATCATATGTAGCAACCCTGATTACAGAGTCTTATTTTCCTACACGTCCTCAATGTTGTGTTTGCAGATTAATATGAATAGGGACCAAAGAAATACATTTATTAGATGAAAAGCCCCAACTGTGCCCTCTACACACTGGCATATAAGAGGGAAAAAAAGAGTCAGACATGCCAAGGCAAAGGCAATTGCTTTATTAAAAGCAATAAATAGATAATAAAACAAAGCCCCAAATTATTAAAAATCACAGAGATGTATTTTATGTCATTTGAGACACAAGAGTTACAATAAGGTTTATGAAGTCCTACTCATAACCCTTGCTTCTAAGAAACATTCCGGTTGTACTTTTTCTAAGACAGATTTGTTCGTCCTTTTGGCAGTCCATGATATATTCAATATCTTTCGCCAACACCATAATTCAAAGGCATCAATTCTCCTTCCGTCTTCCTTATTCACTGTGCTGCTTTCACATAATTATGAGGCAATTGAAAATACCATGGCTTGGGTCAGTCGCACCTTAGTCCTCAAAGTGACGTTCTTGCTTTTCAACACTTTAAAGAGGTCTTTTGCAGCAGATTTGCCCAATGCAATATGTAGTTTGATTTCTTGACTACTGCTTCCCTGAGTGTTGACTGTGGGTCCAAGTAAAATTAAATCCTTGACAACTTCAGTATTTTCTCCGCCTATTATGATGTTGCTTATTGGGTCCAGTCATGAGGATTTTTGTTTGTTTTATGTTGAGGTGTAATCCATACTGAAGGCTGTAGTCTTTTATCTTCATCAGTAAGTGCTTCAAGGACATGTTATCAGGAGGGACCAGTCCCTGGAGAAGGACAGCAAAAAAGAGGAAGACCCTCAACAGGATGGATTGACACGGTGACTGCAACAGTGGGCTCAAGCATAGCAAAGATTGTGAAGATGGCACAAGACCAGGCACCATTTTGTTCTGTTGTACATGGGGTCGTTGTGAGTCAGAATCAACTCAATATACCTAACAACAACAACACATAACCCATTGCTGTCCAGTTGATTCTGACTCATAGTGACCCTATAGGACAGAGTAGAACTGCCCCTATAGGATTTCCAGGGCCATAAATCTTTACAGAAGCTGGCTGCCACATCTTTCTCCCAAAGAATGCCTGAAGGGTTCAAATCGCTGAGCTTTTGGTTAGCATCCAAGTTCTTTAACCACTGCACCACCAGGGCTCCCTTATGAAGTTCTAGTGGGAGTGATTCTACTCCTCCTAAAGTAGGTCTTTTCTTTATTCTTTAGTATTGATATTTCTAAGTATGGTTGCTGGCCACACACAGTTGATTTACCTTAGCATATGTTTGAGCTCACGGATTGCTTTCTTTTTCTGCATGTGTGGTTACTGATACTGTACAAGTTCATACCTGTACAGAGGCTTTAAAGAGCAAATTTAAAGAAGACTCCTTACAGCTGTTTAAACTGACTTTATTATTAACCAGAGCCCTGGTGGTGCAGTGGTTAAGAGATTGGCTGCTAACCAAAAGGTCATCAGTTCAAACCCACCAGCCATTCTTTGGAAACCCTATCTGGCAGTTCTATGGGTTGCTATGAGTTGGGATTGACTCCACGGCAACGGGTTTGGTTTGGTTTTTGTTTATCATTAACCAAGAATAATTAGCAGGCTTCACATCTTAATCTGGAGCTCTGGGGGCACAACAGTTAAGCGGTTGTCTGCTAACTGAAAGGTTGGCGTTTCAAACCCACCTAGCAGCACTACGGGAGAAAGACCTATACTGCAAATGTTGTTTTTGTTGGGTGCTGTGGAGTGGGTTTTTTTTTTTTTTGGGTGGAGTGGATTCCAACCCATAGTGACCCCACGTGACAGAGCAGAATGGCACCATAGGGTTTTCTTGGCTATAATCTTTGCAGATGGCCAGGTGAGTTCAAACCGCCAACCTTTCAGTTAGCAGCCAAGCACTTAACTATTGTGCCACCAGGATGATTACAGCCTAGATAACCCTATGGGCAGTTCTACGCTGTCATATGGGATCACTATGAGTCAAAAATTATCTCAACAGCACCTAGCAACTACATGCCTTAAACATTCAATAGATTGTGTAACTAAAAACTAAAAAACAAGAGGTGTATGTGTTAAAGCATCATCGATCCATTAGGCAACTAAACCCAAATCTAAGAATAATAGCATGGAAACATAATGAAGTAATGAATAACACCCACCGTTATAACTCCCTCTTTCGTGAACGAGCTCAAGAACTGTCTTATGAATGATTAGAACATTTACTAGGGTATTTGAATTTGAAGTACGTACAGATGGCCCCCACAACATTTTCTTAAACTGTCTCTAATATTTTGGCCAAGACACCTTAAAGTCCATTATTACAGATTGGTATCCTTTGTTACCAAGAGCTTTTTAAAATCCAAATCCCCTTTGTTTTACAAAAATAATAATAAAAGGTCTGGACATCTATTTAGAGCAATAATTCTCAAAGGGCCTTCTGAGGTAGAAATGATCTTGTGGTCAAATTAGCCTGGGAAACACTGAATCAAACAAAGTATAACTATTTCTAGACTTCTCAGGGCCTTGAAAATATTAGTGCGCATTGACTGTAGTACACAGTATTCCCCCAACTTATTATACTTCTCAGAGATTTGTGAATTCCCTTAGGGAAGTGTGCTGGCCTTGCTCAGTAAAACCCTTCTTACCTCCTGGTAGAAAGACTGTTGATATGGGTCAATGACAAAATGGAGTTCTCAAGAATGCAATGGGACTACTGTAGTAAAGGGTTTAGTTTTCAGTAGGAAAGTAAGAGAACTTAAAATTCTATTTACCTTCACTTTGCCCTTTGGCTTTCTCTTTGCTGGTGTGGGATGCCTGAAGATATCCTTCAGTTAGGAAGGCTAAACGAATGCAGGGTGCAGCTAAGAGAAAAGGAAGCTTCAAGTGGGCATCTCAGGCCAGCTCTGATTCTGACTTGAGAGGAGAAGGGTATTCTCCTTACATTTTCTTTTCCCAACCACATTTAGGTAAATCTAGAAGGCTTTAGAGATTGCTTCTTGCTAAGGGACTCACTATGTTCCTGAGGCTCTAGGAAAGATATAAATTTTATTGGGTGTGGGGCTTATTAAGGAATAAAAGTGACTATTTAAAATATGAAAACAAATCACAACAAATTAGATTTTTAAATTACCATACCTATTATAAAATGCTGAGCAAATAATCGGAGAAGCTGGACCATATGAAGAAGAACGGGGCATCAGGATTGGAGGAAGATTCATTAACAACCTGCATTATGCAGATGACATAGTCTTGCTTGAAGAGGACTTGAAGCACTTACTGATGAAGATCGAAGACTACACCCTTCAGTATGGGTTACACTTTAACACAAAGAAAACAAAAATCTTCACAACTGGACCTATAAGCCATATCATGATAAACAGAGAAAACATTGACATTGTCAAGGATTTCATTTTGCTTGGACCCACAATCAACACCCATGGAACCAGCAGTCAAGAAATCAAAGGACGCATTGCACTGGGCAAATCTGCTGCAAAAGATCTCTTTCAAGAATTAAAAAGCAAAGATATCACTTTAAGGACTAAGGTATGCCTGACCCAAGCCATGGTGTTTTCAATTGCCTCATATGTACATGAAAGCTGGGCAATGAATAAGGAAGACTGAAGAAGAATTGACACCTTTGAATTATGGTATTGGCGAAAGAAAAAAAAAAAATTAGTGAAGAATGAATAAATTTGTCTTGGAAAAAGTACAGCCAGAATGTTCTTAGCAGTCAGGATGGTGAGACATCGTCTCACATATTTTGGACATGTTATCAGG
The DNA here is from genome assembly GCF_024166365.1 of Elephas maximus indicus. Classification (NCBI taxonomy): domain Eukaryota; kingdom Metazoa; phylum Chordata; class Mammalia; order Proboscidea; family Elephantidae; genus Elephas; species Elephas maximus. Next base: position 69,438,668 of record NC_064824.1, on the reverse strand, counting down.
AGGGATCAGTCCCTGGAGAAGGGCATCATGCTTGGTAAAGTAGAGACTCAGTGAAAAAGAGGAAGACCCTTGACAAGATGGATTGACACAGTGGCTGCAGCAATGGGCTCAAGCATAACAACAATCATGAGGATGACGCAGGACCGGGCGGTGTTTCGTTCTGTTGTACACAGAGTCACTATGAGTCAGAAAGGACTCAACAGCACCTGACAACAACAATCATAAAATCCAGAAAAATAACCTGATACATTTCATTAATGAACTGCTGATACATCTCTATAATTTTTTATATTTTATGATACATGATTTTATTGATTTTTCATATGAGAACAATTTTGAAATAACATTTTACATTGAGAGAATAGAAAGATTATTAGACTTTCCTCTAGCAAGTTTGTTTGAAATATATATATATATTCTATTATTATTGATGATTTTAGAAAGTTTCAGCATCACCACTTTTTGGAAATGTCATGTAAAATTTTGGATTATTGTCAAATTTTGGAAAACTTTTATCAAGTTTCTTTTATATATGAAATTTCAGAGCATTTCAAGTTTTCTGGTACAGTGACTAACTTAACAACTCTTGAATTAAAAACACTCACGGAACAATTTGAGATCAACGTCCTATTGTACGTTACTAATGAACTTTATGTTGGGTCCAGTACCTTCCCATCATGGTGCCAGGTGAGTGAGCACTGTAGCCTGCAGAAGCATTCTTGGAAACAATTCCTATGCTTCTATGGCTGGCAGTAACTAGACACAGAAGTGACTGTGAAGCTCCAAAATATATCCCACTAAATCCAAACTAAATGTAACCTCAATTTAACTTGCCCTTAGCTTGATCCTCCAAATATCCATGCCCACTCCAACATCATCTACCTTGTATTGCGAGGATAGGGAAGTCAGAGTGGAAAGAGATAGTGGTATTAACTAATTGCAGTTAAAATACATCGCTGTGCAGATTTTACAAAAACATATGACCATGTGAATGTATTGCCAAGACCTCTCCCAGAGCCTTGGAAGGGGCCAGTGTAAGTGAGGGAAGGTGAAATTTAAACTTCATTAACATCAGAGTAAATTTTCTTCTGAGATTCACACCTTTCTCACCTATTGCCCCAAAGTTGTATATTCAATTCTGCATTAACTTGGAATAGCCTACTGGGCACAGAAATTTCACTTAGGATATGACATTGATCTGAGATGATTTTCAGAGTTGACTTATTCTTCATATGCCTTTATTGTGTTGTGTCCTTATGTAAAATGGAAATAATTGGTTCCTATTTTTATTAAACACAAATGATGTAAGTTTTTTACAATTTTTTTTTTTTTAAGTCGTGGATAACAAAATGTTACTTCTATGAGGCATTTTACTTGGGTCTTAATGTACATGTTAAAAAAGCCAAACCCAAATCCATGGCCATCAAGTCAATTCTGACTCATAGTGACCCTATAGGACAGACTAGAACTGTCCAATAGGGTTTCTAAGGCTGTAATCTTTACGGAGGAGCCCTGGTGGTGCGGTGGTTAAGAGATCGGCTGCTAAGCAAAATGTCAGCAGTATGAATCCACCAGCCACTCCTTGGAAACCTTATAGAGCAGCTCTACTCTGTCCTGTAGGGTCGCTATGAGTTGGAACTGACTCGACAGCAATGGGTTTAATCTTTACAGAAGCAGACTGACACATCTTTCTCCCGTGGAGTGGCTGGTGGATTCGAACCGCTGACCTTATGGTTAGTAGCCGAGAGCCACCAGGGTTCCTTATATGCATATTAGGATCCTGTAAAAATGAGATTTTAAGTGGGTTCAGGGTCATTGCTTAAGCTAATGGACTTTGGACTTTTCAAGGTAGTATTTTAAATTGATCATGTTTATGCTGAGAAAAAAAATATACTTCACCTAGATTGGCCATCAGGATGAATGAGTTTCACCTGATTTTTGCACCATCCTTAAGTGTTCCTTATAGTTCAGTGATATCCGTTTTTACATTTCATGTTCTGTATATGGGTTTCTATTTCCCATCCCTCCCATGGCTTTGCAGGTCAGTCCAGAGTTCACAATTTATCACGCAATCTTCCTTTCCTCAACATAAAATTTCCTTTTGTTAAGAATATACCACTTGGTTCACTTATTGATAAATAATTAAATCTGTACTTATAGCAAGTTACTTATTCACTCATTCATTCAACAAATATTTAATGAGTATCTCTATATGACAGATACTGTTCTAAACCCTGGCAACGCAGCACAAATAAGGCTGACAAGATTCTTGCTCTCAAACAGTTGACTTTCTAGTAGAAGCAGACAGACAACAAACAATGTTGTTTTAAAACTAGGAATGGATCCAGGGAATGGTGGAGAACTGGTTTCCTAAGAATTATGATTGTTGTTGTTGTGCCATCAAGTCGATTCAACTCATAGCGATCCTATTAAAGGAACTCAAGTGCCAGCCTGCTCAAGACATATCTTCCACTTGACTGAAATGGTCTTCTGCTCCTTCTCCTTAGAATTCTCTTTTGTACTTCAACTCATAGAACTGGTACTGTTCTGTTAAAGATTATAAATGCTCAGTAATAGCTTAGAGACATGAGTAAGCTTAGGAAGAAATTGTGAAAATATTGTAGAATTTAATGGTATTGAATCATAGAATGTTAAAACTGGAAAGGAGTTTAGAAATAAATCTAGAACCATGTTGTCTGGGAGCCACCTGGATTATCAGATCAAACAAGACTTTGGACCCTAACAAATAGCATACCAGGTGTACATTATTCCATGCCAGGATGTCTATTTCCTAGGGTGGTGCCAAAATGGGAAAGTTCAGGGCGGGTGGGGGATGGATGCTAAGATACAAGGGAGATTACTAGAGAGATGAGTAGGCTAATGTGAGAAAGTACTGAAGATGAATTTATCTGCCATTTCTATTAGAATAAACTTATCAGTACCAGCCAAAAAGAAATTAAATGACTTCACTCTCTAATCATTCACCATTTATCAATTTTATAAGAGAATAATATAGAAATAACTATGCAAGGTGATTTCAAAGTAATTGACTAATTATTTAAATCCACATAATCTACAAACTATGACTAGGTGTCTCTGCATCCATTCCTCAGCAGTTTCAGTTCAAAATGACTTTTAGTGCTTGGCCTTTATTGTTGTTAGCTGCCATTGAGTTGGCCCTGGACTCATGGCTACTCCATGCACAGCTGAACAAAATGCTTCCTGGTTCTCTGCCATCCCCGTGACTGGTTGTGGATTAGACCATTGTGATCTGTAGAGCTTTCATTGGCTGATTTTCAGAAGTAGATGGCCAGGCCTTTCTTCCTAGTCTGTCTTAATCTGAAAACTCAACTGAAACCTGTTTAACATCAGAGCACATTCAACCCTCTGCTTGGTGGGTGATGGCTGCACATGAGGTACATTGGTTGAGAATTGAACTCAAGTCTCCCTCATGGAAAGCGGGAATTCTACCACTGAACCTCCAATGCCTCCTGGGCTTCTGCTAGCCAATGGGAAATCAAAGATAAAGTCAGCTTTTTAATGGGGTCTCAGGGTAATTCTTTGTTGTACAGGGCTGTCTCTCTCACACATTGTAGAATGTTTAGCATCTATGGCTTCTAGGCACTACATGACAAGGAAGGACCCCCTCCCCCCACCCACTATCATGACAATCAAAAATTTTGCAAATACTCCTACAAGGGAAGGGGCTGGGCTGTATGATCCTCCTGATTGAGAACCTTTGGTAATGGGACCAAGACAGACACTTAAGCATATCGCTTCCATATAATATAGTATGTACTAGGCTACATGTTTGTGTTTAGTGTCACAGGAGCATAGAGAAGGGGCACCTAACCGAATTTGGTGGTTCCCACAGGCATTTAAATGAGAGTTTAAATGCCTATTTGATAGGATTATTTTATCCTATCTAAATAATCTAACAATGCTATTTCTTTCTCAGAATACTTAGAGCTTCTCTTCTGAAGCTTTTCTTTTAGAGCCTAAGTCATGTTCTTTTGAATTTGTTCAGTGGAGGAAGCTTTCTTCCCCTGGAAACACCCCAAAGTCACATGTAGCCAAATTTTGTGAAAATGAGTGAACAAACTGGACAACGTTATTTTTAGTTAAAATCAGTTTCACAGAACATAAAATTATGAGTTGACACTTAGCACACTTAGTAGATATTGAATTAGGAAAAGCACTTAGTCCAATGTTCAATAAAAGATATCACTTATTTCATTATTTTTTATATTCTTGTTATTACAAGGTTGTTAGTACTTTGTTAGGTACTGTAAATACAGAAATAAAAGACAATCCCTGCCTTTAAGGAGGTCACTGTTTGGTGAGGAGACAGACAGATAAACCAACAATTATAATAAAAACATGTAAATGCATGCTAAAAAAAACCAGTTTCTGTCACATTGATTCCAACCCATGGAGACCCAATGTATTAGAGTAAAGCTGTGCTCCATAGGTTTTTCAAGGCCATGACCTTTCAGAGGCAGATCTCTTCTAAACCTCCAAACTTTGGGTTAGTAGTTGAGCTCTTAACCAATTGCGCCACTATGGGACTCTAAGTGCATGCTAGAAGAGGCCTATTTGTGCTGCTATGGAAGTACAAAAGGAGCCCTGGCACAACTGTTAAGTGCTCAGCCTATAACAGAAATGTTGGCCATTCGAACCCACCCTGCAGCTCTTTGGGGGAGAGACCTGGCAATCTGCTTCCGTAAAGCCAAGAAAACCCTATGGGGCAGCTCTACTCTGTCACAAGGGGTTGCTATGAGTTGAAAATTGACTCAATGGCACCTCACAACAACAACATCGGAGCACAAAGGAAGAGCACTAGCTCAATCTATCAGGGAGAAATGGGGAAAGCTTGCTGAGGGAAGTTGATATTTTATCTGAGTTTTGAATGTACAGTGCAAGTAGGCTAGATGGAGAGATGGAAGGTAGAAGCAGCAACATATCCAAAGACACAAAGAATTGAAAATGTTGTGCACTCTGTGAGTGTTCTTTGTTGTCTGGAGCAGAGGGCATCGGTTAGGGAGGTGCAGGAGATGTACTCGTGAGATAGGCTTTGTCATTTTTCATGCCACTTTTATGTGCCATACCAAGGAATTTGAACTCTACTATAAAGATGAAAGATGACCATGGAAGAACTTAAGGGGCAGAAATCTGATGACATTTGCATTTTAAATCATTCTAGCAATACAGTAGAAAATTAATTGGAGGAGGGTAGCAGTTAAGATGGAGCCCTGGTGGCAAAGCAGTTAAGAGCTATGGCTGCTAACCAAAAGGTCAGCAGTTAAGATGCTAGGAAAGGTGGGAGAAATGATGATATCCTAAGAGACAGAAATGAGGATTAAAAGGAGAGGAAGGATTTAAAATCTTTTAAAAAATATAAAGTAATGCTAATTTTAAAAATATCAAGAAAAGAGAAATAGATCAATGGCTCAAAGCAGAGGGTCCAAAAACCAGCACGTGCATTGGAATTATGTATAAATAGACATTTTAATTTAGTAGGAAAAGGATGAAATATTTAATAAAAGATATTGGTAAAATTAGAGAGGATGTTTAAATTTTAGACTGCTGTTGTAACAAATTATCAAAAAATTGGTGGTTTAAACAATACAGATTTACTATCTTACAGTTCTGTAGGTCAGTAGTCTGACAGCAGGTCTCGCTGGGGCAAAATGAAGATGTCAGCAGGACTACATTCCTTTCTGGAGGCTCTAGGAGAGACTGTTTTCTTGCCTATTCCAGCTTTTAGAAGCCACCCTCATTCCTTGACTCACGGTCTCCTTCTTTTATCTTCAAAACAGCAACATCACATCTCCCTAGCCACTCTTCCATAGTTACATCTACATCTGACTTCACTTTTAAGTACTCATGTGATTATACTGGAGTGCCTGAGTGGTGCGAATGGTTAACGTGCTTGATTGCTAACTGAAAGTTTGGAGGTTTGAGTCCAACCAGAGTGCTTTAGGAGAAAAGCCTGGAGATTTATTTCTTAAAAAGTCAGCCACTGAAAAACCTAAGAAGCACATTTCTACACTGACACGCCTGGGGTCACTGTGAGTCAGAGTCAGCTGGAGATTATATTAGGCCCACTTAGATAATCCAGGGTAATCTTCCCCATCTCAAATTCCATTAGCTTAATCACATCTGCAAAGTCCCTTTTGCCATGTAAGGTAACAGTCACAGGTTGGATTCTGGAGTGAACACCTCAGGGAGGAGGGTGTCATTATTCTGCCTAACAGAGGAAGAAATTGTCAATTCGGATCCCTACCTCACACCATAAACAAAGAATAAATTACTGATGGATTAAAGACCTAAACATAAAAATAGACAAAACCGCAAAGTATTAGAAGAAAATATAGGAGTATATCTTTAAATAAGGAAGACCTTCCAGGATAAAATAAGAAACCCAGTGACCATAAAGAAAACAATTGACAAATGACTCAATAAAAATTTAAAGCATCTGCACAATAAAAGGCACTATAAAAAGTTACAAAGTTAAAATATAAGCATCAGACTGGGAGAAAATATTTGCAACATATGTAACAGACAAAGTAATATTCATAGTATACAAAGAGTATCTACATAAGAAAAAAAGTCGACTGGATAGAAAAATTGGCAAAAGATAAAATACGTGATTTAGAGAAGAAGAAATGAAAGTAACCAATAAACACAGGGGGAAAAGCTAAGCCTTTTTAGTTATCAGGGAATATTATTCAGGAATTTCTACACATATAGTAAATCTTTCAAGAAAAGTAAGAGAATAACAACAATATATTCAGGATAATGGTTCTTTTAGTGAGGCAGAGTGGAGAGGAACATAGTGGGTGGAAGCTTTAACATTATTGATAAACATTTTATTTCTCAAATTGGAAAATTCATAGATGTTCATTTTTTTCATAATTTTTTTAATGGAAAAACAGGGGTTTTTACTTTTTATTTTGAAACAATTTCAAACTTACAGAGAAGTTGAAAGAATTGTACAAAGAGCTTGCCTCTACTCTTTTCTGTCCAGAGACTCCATTCAAGTTTTGCCAGGTGTCCCAAAAATGTTTTTTATAGCAAAAGGATCCATTCCAGGTTCATGTGTTGTACTGTTGTTATGTTTCTCTACACTCCTTCATCCTGAAACAAATCTTAAATCTTTCCTTGACTTCTATGACCTTGACATTTTTAAAAATTACAAGCTAGTCACTTTGTAAGCTATCTCTCAATTTATATTTATCTGCAGTTTCCTTATGATTAGACCCAGATCACACTGGAACACCACAGAAGCAAAGCATGGTATTAATTTGGTCGTTTCATTAAGGTGGTGTCTGTCAGTTTTCTCCACAGAAAAATTCCTTCCCTTCCCTTTGTAATTAAGTATCTGAGGGAAGGTACTTTGACACTAAGGAGCCCTGGTGACAGAGCAGTTAACCGTTTGGTAGAGGGTCAATGAAAAAGAGGAAGACCTTTAACAAGATGGATTGAAACAGTGGCTGCAACAATGGGCTCAAGCATAGCAACAATTGTGAGGATGGCACAGGACCAAACAGTGTTTCATTCTATTGTCCATAGGGTTGCTATGAGTCAGAACCAACTCGACAGCACCTAACAACAACAACAACGTACTGATTGCCAAAAAGAGATTTCCTAATTCTTTCATTTCTTCTGCATTTATTAGTTCAGAGGGTAAAATTCCCCTATATCTCTGTCCCCAGAGATATCCATTACTAGCATTAATTTTCATTTGGTGATTTTTTTTCTCTAGATCTTCAGGGATAAGAGTGAGAACTCAGGTGGTTGGATTGATCCAGGATGTGTTTAGTGAATAACCTTTCAAGAAGTAAGGAAGTTAATTATTCTTGCAAGAGTGAGGTCGAAGTGATGGATCGTGAGTTCTGCCAACCTTTTGGCTAGTAGTCGAGCGCTTAACAGTTTGTGGCACCCAGGGAACTGAAGTTGGGTCTGCCTGGATGAGGAAGAAAGTGAAGTCAGAATCGGCTGGCGCATTAGAAGGAGAGGGATAGAGGTAAGGATTCAGAACTTTGATGATGTTAACGTGGTGGCAGGGCAGCTCTAGAGAAGTGCAAAGACATTAGAGCACTTGGATTCAAGTGTGAGCTCAGCTTTTTACTTTGAATTTCCCAGATGCACACAATTACTTCAGAGTCTGTATCTTTACACCTCATTGCTGAAGCACATGGAATGATTCATACCAGTTGAAGTCAACATTGTGTTCACTTGTGAATCTGAAAATTTTGGGATCTTGGTGATATTAGAATTTTACACCACCACTTTGATGGTTTGCTTCCAGGTCATAGAAGAAACACCATATATTGTTTCGGCAACTATTTTCCTCAATAAAACATTAATTCTTCCAGCTTCTGTTGAAAGATCAGAAGGAGTGACAAACCTTTATTTATTTATTTTTGTACACAATCCAAACAGAAACTTTGTATTCAAGGATTCTTACAGAATGAATCTGTTCCTTGATGTAAATATAACTCCTCAACCATCATTATCTTAGTTAATCATATTTGAATGCCCCAAATGCCTGAACTTTTCAGCATTTTCAGTATGTAGCTTGATATCTAACGAGGGTTATCTTCTCTAACTTTGAACTTTATGTTAAAGTAAAAAATGCTTACCGTGCTCTTACTATTGCTTTTGTCCCCATGTACTCCTTCTAAGGATACCCTGGTGGCTTAGTGGTTAAGAGCTATGGCTGCTAGCCAAAAGGTCAGCAGTTTAAATCCACCAGGTACTCCTTGGAAACCCAACGGGGCAGTTCTACTCCATCCTATAGGGCTGCAATGAGTTGGAATTGACTTGATGGCAACTTTTTTTTTTTTTTTTAACTCCTTCCAACATTTCAAGTGATTCATGTGCAGAATTTACATGACTGCAAATTTGGTTTCAAATCTTTGCCTAAATAACAGTCACTTATTTTAAGTCAAATGCAGAAAAACCTTCTGTGCTACTGAAGCTACAAGTTAAAACATGTTGCAATCTTCTCAGCTCAGACAGTTCCGCCTCATAGGAGAAAACAATTGGCCTCCTTAGTTTGCAGCACTCCCATGTTGCTAATCTGGGATTTCATTTATCCATACTCAAGGAGAAAGATACCCATATGAATAAAACAGCCACTGATATTTAAAGGCTTTCTTTCCTGTCATCTCAGCATCTGAATTTTTCAGACAAACATGACCTTACTGAGACACTGGGACCTGGAAGGCCAATGTGTTCTTCTGCCTTCTCTGATGACTGCTCCTTAATGACTCTTTTGAACATTTCCTATTTCTGAATAATGAAATTTATGTATAAAGCAAATACTGTCTGCTTGATTGTCAGCCCCAAAACTACTTCCTCTTCCTCTTTTGTGCTACTCCTTCTTCTTTTTCACAAGAGGAATGGGAGGGGGTAGCTGTTAAATGTCATAACTCTCAGCAACAAAGAGCCTGGCCATGTTGCATCAAGCCTCTGAAAGATGTCTAGAGGACATGTTGGGGGCAGTGGGGAATCAACACCTTCTCTAACCTTTTCTTCTTCTGAGCCAGAATTCCAACTCATATCTGTCTGATTCTCTTCACCGCTAGATTATGAGAAATTGGGTCTTTGAAATAACAGTGAGAAAGAAAAAAAAAAGTCATCATGTATATTCATTTGGTTTGGGAATAAAAGGGTGCCTTATAATTTTTTTTATAATTTAGAATAACAGACAAAGATGACTCATTACAACTATGAAGGTTACTAAGGAAATGAATAAATTGGTCACAGCATCCCAACTGTGCTTGTCACCACAGCAGCATTGCCAATTTCCCTATACAGTTGGTAATTGCTATTCCACATCTTCTTATATGGACTACAAGACCCATTCTGGTGTAACAATAAATATTAGAATAGTCTTCATATCCATCATTAAATGAAGCTATAAAAACCTGTAACAAGAGCAGGTAAAAGCCACCTCAGAACCTTGGAAGGAGTCATTCGAAACCACAGCACTGAAAAATGCACCAAATTATCTAATGCAATGAAAAGTATATATACAATAGTTGTGTGATAGGTGTATTTACAACAATGACAAAAAGAAAGAGTAGCTGCTGAGGCAGCTTGTGTACAACCAAACACCTCATGGACTTTGGTTCCTTGATTTGGAGGTTTACGGTCATACTTTCATGCAACATCCAGTTTTAATTGGCCTAATAACATGTTTAGTGCTTCTGTCCTACCTCCTAGTTCATGGCATAGTGCCTGGGGTCTTAAAATCTTGCAAGTTGCCAACCAAGGCACAACTGGCCTCTATTCATCTGGATCAACAAAGGAAGGAACATGAGGAGGATATGAATGTGGCTCATTGCCTCCATGAACAACTGCCTCCTTCACCATGAGACCAGAAGAACTGGATGGTACCCAGCTACCAGTATCGAACATTTTGATCAAAGGTTCCATAGAAAAATCGTGATCAAAAGGAGAGAAATGCAGAACAGAATTTCAAATTCTCATGGACTCAAGACTTTCTGGAGCCATGGTGGGTAGATAAACCCCTGAACAACAGTTTAGCTTAACTAATAAAAAAGCTCTGCTTTGAGCATTATATTTTTTTAAGAACCATCTATACTGGATCAAACCGACAACAGCAACCAGAAAGGAACCTTAGGGGGCAATGAGCTTATGTTTATGAGGAAGGAACAACTCACAAGAGGAGGGTGAGAGTGGTTGCACAACTGGAAGAATATAATCAGTGTCACTAAATTGGACATGTAGAAACTGTTTAGTAGGCATATTTTTGCTGTGTGTATTCTCAACAATAACAAGAAAGTAAATAAAATTTAGAAAAAATAATATGTATAAAATATAATAGTCATCAATGTAAATGGCTGTAATACTTGAAAATTAAGGCTTTTTTGTTAAGTTTAATTGATACCCCAAACCAGGTGAGTAGTACAAAGCCTAAACTCAGCTTTTATTTCTTCAGTTTAATAAGTCTATAAATGTTTAACAGAAAAAAAAAAAGTAAGATCTCAAGCTTCTCCATAGTTTTTGGTATGAAGCCAACTGTAGAATTGGCTTATGCACTGGCTAATGCATTGCTTGGTATGTCTTGGTTACTTTGATTGTCAAGCTTGGAGTTACCTCTCCACTGTCATTTTTACCTGTTCTATAGCCTTTTTTTTTTTTTTTTATAGCCTTGGTAAAGGAGACCTAGTGGTGCAGTGGTTAAAGCGATCAACTGTTAACTGAAAAGTTGGCAGTTTGAAACCACCAGCAGCTCCGCAGGAGAAAGATGTGGCACTCTGTAAAGATTTACAGCCTTAATTAAAAAAAAAAAAAAAAAAAAAAATTTTACAGCCTTAATTTAAAAAAAGAAGATTTACAGCTTTGGGAAACCCTATGGAGTTGCTATGAGTCAGAATCAACTTGATGGCAGTGGGTTAGGTTTTTGTTTTATAACCTCGGTTACCACTGTTGCCACCCAAGCCTGTTTGTTTTATACTGAGGGTCAAAGAGGAAGAAAGATGCTCAAGAAGTAGGAAAGGGTAAGAATCAGAATACACTTCACATCAGCTGTAATTGAAAACTCCATGACATTTCATTTGGAAATTAAGAAGCATAGTCTGTGGAAGCTGAAATAAATAAAAGGCTGTACACAGATCAATTGAGAGCATGGACTTCAAGTAGATCTGGGTTCCAATTCTGGTTTCTTAGCTTAATACCGGCATGAACTTGTACAAGCTCCCTTATCACTCTAAGCCCTGGCTTTCTTATTTGTAAAATGAGGATAATAATAGTACCTATCTCATAGAGTTTACTATCAGGATCAAATTAGAAAATACATGTAAAAACTCTACATGGTACCTAAAAAAAATGGTAAACATTCAAAAATGCTAGTTATTAAAACATTGGGGCTATTAATACAAAAATATTTTTTGTTTGAAAAGGCACTATACCCTTGGTGGGAGATGCTCCCATATTTGGTGTTCAATGAACTTGAAGATTGCTGTACTTGCATCACCTTGTTAGTTGAGAATAGACAGATTCTAGACAACATGGTCCAGTGTGTTTTTGGTGACTGGTTCTGTTTCAAATTTGATTTACTTGTCCAGTGACACATTCTGCCCTCAAGACACCTCGGACTCTCCCTGCCAAGAGCTCCCATAGCAGTGTTTAAGGGGCAACCCAGGGCTTTCTGCCCTTCTTATACAACACAAATCTCCTGTTTTTGTTTTTAATTTATTGTGCTTTAGGTGAAAAGTTTACAACTCAAGTTAATTTCTTATAGAAAAATTTATACATGTACTGTTACGTGACCCTAGCTGTAATCCCTATAATCTGACAGCACACTCCCCCTTTCCACCCTGAGTTTCCCGTGTCCCTTCAGTTAGCTCCTATCCCTTCCTGCTTTCTCATCCCATCTCTGGACAGGAGCTGCTCATTTAGTCTCATGTATCCACCTGAACTAAGAATTTATTATCAACTTGAACTAAGAAGCACACTCTTCACGAGTATTATTTTATGTCTTATAGTCCAGTCTAATCTTTGTCTGAAGAGTTGGCTTCGGAAATGGTTTTAGTTCTGGGTTAACAGAGAGTCCAGGGGCATGTCTTCTGGGGTTCCTCTAGTCTCAGTCAGACCATTAAGTTTAGTCTTTTTGTGTGAATTTGAGTTCTGCACCACACTTTTCTCATGCTCCGTCAGGGGCTCTCTGTTCCGTTCCCTGTCAGGGCAGTTATTGGTGGTAGACAGGCACTATCCAGTTCTTCTGGTCTCAGACTGAAGGAGTCTCTGGTTTATGTGGCCCTTTTGTCTCTTGGGCTAACATTTTCCTTGCTTCTTTGGTGTTCTTCATTCTCCTTTGCTCCAGGTGGGTTGGGACCAATTGATGCATCTTAGATGGCCGCTCACAAGCTTTTAAGACCCCAGACACCACTCACCAAAGTGGGATGCAGAACACTTTCTTATTAACTTTGCTATGTCAGTTAACCTAGTTTTCCCCCCGGAAACCATGGTCCCCAGACTCCTACCCCTGCTACTCTGTCCCTTGAGGTGTTTCACTGTATTCAGGAAACTTCTTAGCTTTTGCTTTAGTCCAGTTTTGCTGACTTCCCCTGTATTGTGTGTTGTCCTTCTCTTCACCTAATTCTTGTCTACTATCTAGCTAGTGAATTCCCCTCTCCCTCTCTCCCCACGCTCGTAACCATCAAAGAATGTTTTCTTCTGTGTTTAAACCTTTTCTTGAGTTCTTGTAGTAGTGGTCTCATAACAATATTTGTCCTTTTGCAATTGACTAATTTCACTCAGCATGGGTGCTTTCCAGATTCATCCATGTTGTGAGATGTTTTGTGGATTCCTCATTGTTCTTTATTGTTGCCTAGTATTCCATTGCGTGTATATACCATAATTTGTTTATCCATTCATCCACTGATGGGGACCTAGGTTGTTTTCATCTTTTTGCTGTTGTGAACAGTGCTGCAATGAACATGGCGTGCATGTATCTGTTCGTGTGACAGCTCTTATTTCTCTAGGATATATTCCAAGGAGTGGGATTTCTGGATTGTATGGTACTTCTATTTCTAGCTTTTTAAGGAAGTACCAAAATGATTTCCAAAGCGGTTGTACCATTTTACATTCCTGCCAGCAGTGTATAAGTGTTCCAGTCTCTCCACAACCTCATCAACATATACTATTTTGTGTTTTTTGGATTAACGCTACCCTCGTTGGGGTGAGATGGTATCTCATCATAGTTTAAATTTGGATTTCTCTAATGGCTAATGATCGTGAGCATTTCTTATGTATCTGTTAGCTACCTGAATGCCTTTGGTGAAGTGCCTGTTCATATCCTTTGCTCGTTTTTTAGTTGGTTCTTGTCACTGAGGTTTTGCAGTAGCTTGGAAATTTTAGAGATTAGACCCTGATCAGATATATCATAACCAAAAACTTTTTCCCAGTCTGTAGGTAATCTTTTTACTCTTTTGGTGAAGTCTTTGGATAAGCTTAAGTGTTTGATTTTTAGGAGCTCCCAGTTATCTAGTTTCTCTTCTGGTGTTTGTGCATTGTTAGTTATGGTTTGTATTCTGTTTATGCCATGTATTAGGGCTCCTAGTGTCGTCCCTATTTTTTCTCCCATAATCTTTATCATTTTAGATTTTATATTTAGTCCTTTGATCCATTTTGAGTTAGCTTTTGTACATGGAATGAGGTATGGGTCTTGTTTCAATTTTTGGAAATGAACATCCAATTATGCCAGCACCATTTGTTAAAGAGACTGTCTTTTCCCCATTTAATGGACTTTGGGCCTTTGTCAAATATCAGCTGCTCATAGGAGGATGAATTTATGTCCGGATTCTCAATTCTATTCATTGGTCCACATATCTGTTGTTGTACCAGTGCTACGCTGTTTTGACTACCATGGCCTTATAATAGGTTCTAAAATTAGGCAGTGCAAGACCTCTCACTTTGTTCTTCTTCTTCAGGAGTTCTTTACTTACCTGAGGCCTCTTCCCTTTCTATACAAAGTTGGTAATTTGTTTCTCCATCTCGTTAGAAAACATCATTGGAATTTGGTTCAGGATTTCATTGTATCTATAGGTTGCTTTGGGTAGGATAGACATTTTCACAATGTTGTCTCTTCCTATCCATGAGTAAGGTATGTTTTTCCACTTATGTAGGTCTCTTTTTGTTTCTTGCAGTGGTGTCTTGTAGTTTTCTTTGGATAGGTTTTTACACCTCTGGTTAGATTTATTCCCAAGTATTTTATCTTTTCGGGGACTATTATAAATTGTATTGGTTTAGTAATTTCCTCTTTGAAGTTCTCTTTGTTGATGTAGAGGAATCCAACTGATTTTTGTATGTTTATCTTGTATTCTGATACTCTGCTGAACTCTTCTATTAGTTCCAGTAGTTTTCTTTGGGTTTTTCTGTGTATAAGATCATATCCTCTACATTGGGGATACTTTTACTTCTTTCTTACAAATTTGGATGCCCTTTATTTCTTTTTCTAGCCTAATTGCTCTGGCTAGGACCTCCAGCACAATGTTGAATAAGATTGGTGATAAAGGGCATTGTTGTCTGGTTCCAGTTCTCAAGGGCAATGCTTCCAGACTCTCTCCATTTAGGATGGTGTTGGCTATTAGGATGATGTTGGCTATTAGCTTTGTACAAATGCCCTTTATTATGTTGAGGAATTTTCCTTCTATTCCTATTTTGCTGAGAGTTTTTATCACAAATGGGTGTTGGACTTTGCCAAATGCCTTTTCTGCATCAATTGATAAGATCATGTGGTTTTTGTCTTTTGTTTTATTTATGTGATGGATTACATTGACTATTTTTCTAATGTTGAACTATCCTTGCATACCTGGTATGAGTCCCACTTGGTCATGGTGAGTTATTTATTTATTGATTGATATGTTGTTGAATTCTATTAGCTGGAATTTTGCTGAGATTTTTACATCTAAGTTCATGAGGGATATTAATCTATAATTTTCTTTTTTTGTGGTGTCTTTACCTGGTTTTGGTATGAGGGATATGCTGGCTTCATAGAATGAATTTGGGAGTATTCCATCCTTTTCTATGGTCTGAAATACCTTTAGTGGTAGTGGTGTTAACTCTTCTCTGAAAGTTTGGTAGAATTCTCCAGCGGAACCATCAGGGCCCAGGCTTTTTTGTGTTGGGAGTTTTTAAATTACCTTTTCAATCTCTTCTTTCGTTATAGGTTTATTTATTTGTTCTACCTCTGTGCTAGTTTAGGTAGGTTGTGTGTTTCTAGAAATGTGTCCATTTCCTCTTGATTTTCAAATTTGTTAGAGTACAATTTTTCATAGTATTCTGTTATGATTCTTATAATTTCAGTTGGGTCTGCTGTGATATCACCCATCACATTTCTTATTCGGATTAGTTGCTTCCTCTCCTATTTTTCTTTTGTGACTTTGGCCAATGGTTTATTGATTTTGTTGATCTTTTCAAAGAACCAGTTTTTGGTCTTGTTAACTCTTTCAACGGTTTTTTTGTTGCCTGTTTCATTTAATTCTGCTCTAATTTTTATTATTTGCTTTATTATTGGTGCCCCAGGGCTTCTTTTTCTGCTCTCTTTCTATTTGTTAGAGTTGTAGGGTTAATTCTTTGATTTTGGCCTTTGCTTCTTTTTGGAAGTGTGCACTTACTGTTATAATTGACCTTCGAGCACTGCTTTTGCTGTGTCCCAAAGATTCTGGTAGAATATGTTTTCATTCTCATTTGATTCTGCTAATTTCTTTATTCCGTCCTTAATTTCTTCTATAACCCAGTAGTTTTTGAGCAAGGTGTTGTTCAGTTTCCATGTATTTGATTTTTTTTTCCCTTGTTTTTTCTGCTGTTGATTTCTACTTTTATGGCTTTATGGTCAGAAAAGTTGCTTTGTAATATTTCGATGGTTTGGATTCTGCTAAGGCTTGCTTTGTGGCCTATTCTGGGGAATGTTCTATGTGCACTAGAAAAGAAAGTACACTTGGCTGCTGTTGGATGGAGTGTTCTGTATATGTGTATGAGGTCAAGTTGGTTGATTATGGCATTTAGATCTTCCATGTCTTTATTGAGCTTCTTTCTGGATGTTCTGTCCTCCTTCGAGAGTGGTGTGTTCAAGTCTCCTATTATTATTGTGGAGCTGTTGGAGTTTGTTTTATGTATTTTGGAGCCCTGTCATTGGGTGCATAAATATTTACTATGGTTATATCCTCCTGGTATATTGTCCCTTTAATCATTATATAGTGTTCTTCCTCATCATTTGTGATAGATTTTCCTTTAAAGTCTATTTTGTCAGAGATTAATATTGCTACCCCTGCTCTTTTTTGATTGTTGTTTGCTTGATATATTTTTTTCCATCCTTTGAGTTTTAGTTTGTTTGTGTCTTTGAGTCTAAGGTGTGTCTCTTCTAGGCAGCATATAGATGGATCGTGTTTTTTAATCCACTCTGCCACCCTCTGTCTCTTTTTTGGTGCATTTAGTCCATTTACGTTCAGCGTAATTATGGATAGGTCTGAGTGCAGTGTTGTCATTTTGATGTATTTTTTTGTGTGTTGTTGACAGTTTCTTTGTTGCACTTAATTTTCTGTGCTGAGTCATTTTTCTTTATATATTTTCTTTCATCTTTTTCATTGTTGTTGATTTTGTATTTGCCACGTCTTTATGTATATTTTCTTCTTTTTTTATATTGATGTGTAGGATTGTTAGTTTCCCTTGTGGTTAATTAATATTTACCTGTATTTTTCTAAATTTAAACCAATCTTTTATTTCTTGGTATCAACTTGACTTCCTCTCCACATGAAATTTCTATGATTACATTATTTAGTCCCTCTTTTTTGTTTTAATGTTGTCAACTTTTACATATTGATGTCTCTGTTTCCCTATTTTCAGTGTTTTAGCTTTGATTTATTTTTGCGATTTCCCTATCTGTGTTGATATCTGGCTGTTCTGTCCTGTGTTCTAGTCTTGGATTGTTACCTTATGTTATTGACTGTCTAACCGAGGGCTCCCTTTAGTATTTCTTGTAATTTTGGTTTGGTTTTTATACATTCCCTTAACTTCTGTTTATCTGGAAATGTCCTAATTTCACCTTCGTATTTAAGAGACAGTTTTTGAGGCTTTATATGTGTTATCCCATTGCCTTCCTGCCTGCATGGTTTCTGCTGAGCAGTCTGATTGACTCTCCTTTGTAGATGACTTTTTGTTTTTTATCCCTAGCCACTCTTAAAATTCTCTCTTTATCTTTGGTTTTGGCAAGTTTGATTCTAATATGTCTTAGTGACTTTCTTTTGGGATTTACTGTGTGTGGGGTTCGATGAACATCTTGGATAGATATCTTCTCATCTTTCACAATATCAGGGAAGTTTTCTGCCAACAAATCTTTAGCAATTATCTCTGTATTTTCTGTTATTCCTCCCCCCCCCCGCCCCCGTTCTGATACTCCAATCACTTGTAGGTTATTCCTCTGGATAGAGTCCCACATAATTATCAGTGTTTCTTCATTTTTTTTAATTCTTTCATTTGATATTTCCTCAAATAAATTGGTGTGAAGTGTTTTATTTTCAACCTCACTAATCCTGACTTTTATTGCCTCAGTTCTGCTCCTATGACTTTCTTTTGAGTTGTGTAATTCTGAAATTTTATTGTTAATCTTTTGGATTTCTATTTGCTGTTTTTCTATGGATTCTTGCAGCCTGTTAAATTTGTCATTATGCTCTTGTATAACCATCTTAAGTTCCTCTGTTGCTTTGTCTATGTGTTCCTTGGCTTGGTCTGCATTTTTCCTGATCTCCTTCCTGATCTCTTGAGGAGCTCTGTATATTAATCTTTTAAATTCTACCTTCAGTTATTCCAAGGTCTTATCTTCCTCTGGGAAGTTTCTAGGTTATTTATTTTGGCCTCTTACTGAAGCCACCATGATCTGCCTCTTTTTGTGATTTGATATTGACTTTTGTCTCTGAGCCATCAATAATTTATTATATGTACTTATTTTATGTTTGCTCACTGTGTCCTAGCTTCTCATTTTGTTTCGATATGCCCAAATAGGCTAGTCACGTGAGCTACTTTGATTATTGGTGTCTTTGAAGCTTTCACTTCCTGTCACCAGGTGGTTAGAGCTGTTAGTAGGTATATGAGCCCAGGAGTCCATTTACTTTTCTTGTGTAGATTCAGCTCAGGTGTCCAGGTCGTCAGTCACCGAGTATGTGGTACAGGCTCTCATCTACTGTCCTAGACAGGTGGGTCTACGTAGGGGTGATTGGAGTAGGCACAGGTATCTAGCTGCAGTAGGGGGTTATGGGCTAAGCAAGGTAGGGGGATGATGGCCTGAGTGGAAGGTGTGTCCCTGTTCCCTGTAGTGTGTAGGTAGGTGGGTTTTGCAGTCAGACTTTGGGCACCCAATGCTGTTGGCTGTAAGGACTGGGAGGCACCACTTATTCTCAGACCCCTATCATGAGTGGCTAGGTGGAGTGGGTAGAGCCACCAGTCCTCAGGCCCCTGATGTGGGTAGGTGAGGACCCTGCTTAATGGACAAGGCAGTGTCAAAAGTCATGAATCTGCCATTCCCCCTTAGCCACTGCAGTGGAAAATAGGCTTCAGGTATATACACTGTTGTACTATGTGGATGAGGGCCTACACTGTTGAAATGGGCCCATTCAGGTCTAGGCAGGGGTGAAAGGCATTCAAAATCCGTGGACCCGTTATGCCTATGCCTAGGCAAAGGGACTATGCCCTGCCCTGCATTCCCAGCTTAGGGGCACTGGCAGATTGTTTTTTCCTGTTTGTTAATTTGCTTCCTTTCCAAAGGTGGGAGAATGTCTCAAGGCACGCAACAGGTCCCACTTCCGACCAAGGGGTTGTGGCAATCACTGAAACAGGCCTGGGACCGGAGCAGAGCAGGGAGAAAGTAAGTGAATAGAAGAGAGGTACTTTCCAGAGGGGGTGGGTGTTTTTGATCCTGTGGTAGATTAGACAGTTGTACTTAACTTTTGCAGATTCAGCGCCACTTCTCCCTGGTTCTGGAGGCTCGTGCAGACTCCCCATCACTCAGTTTCTCCCAGTGTGGAAAATGCCTCCTGAGTACTGCTGCTTGCCTCAGCTCACACGCCCTCCAATCCAGCCTGTAGGATGTTGGCCTGGTCAGGTCTGGTAAATCCTTGCTGTTTCTGAACTGTCTCTGCCTCCCCTTGCCACTCAGTCCAACTCCTCAAATTTCCCTTTGATGTTCAGGGCTCTTAGATTGTAATATATAATTGAGTCACCCATTTTTTGGAGTGGTCTGACTACTCCGCAGTATTGGCCCCACCTCCTCAAAATCTCCTGTTTTTATGGTGCATTTCCATGATGTATATGGTAGCCAGGATGTAATTTTTTTGGCCCAGGTATTATATTAACATCTATTCTAATTATCATACATTTATCTTTCCCCATTCCACTATGTTATTTACTGAGGGCCTACTACCATATTTCATTGAATATAAGATGCATTGATTTTAACATGCACTTTTATTTTATATCACACAAAGAAAAACAGAAACACTACCAATTAACTATGGCATGTCATTAATTGTAATATGCATCCTGATTTTGGATATGACATATGTGAAAACAAGTATTTCATTAGGTCCTGGGAAACCAGATGTGAATAAATAAAAATCTCCTCTCATGCAGCTTGCATTCTAGTGTAAAAAATACAAAACATTAAAAAGTAAAGAATACACTTATATAATTTATATATATATTTTGAGGTAGTGATGAAGAGCTCTATAAATAAATGGGTAAACAGATAGACAGACAGATAGATAAATAGCAGGTATAGAGCCATACAAGACAGTGGTTGAAAGAGACATCTCTGAAGAAAGGGCATTTGAGAACAGACCTGAATGAAGTGAGGGAACAGGACATGCTAAGATCTTGGGGAAGAGCTTTCCAGGTAGAGAGAACAGTGACTGTAAAGGGTCTGAGGTGGGAGCGTGCTTGCTCTGTTTGAGGAGTAGCAAGAAAGTCAAGGTGGTGAAACAGAGTAAGTGAGGCAGAGGGGGGTTGGTAGAAACACTAGAACCTTTGGGACACAGTGAAAGCAGTGCTCAGAGGTCAATTTATGTCAATAAATGCACATATCCAAAAAGAAGAAAGGGCGAAAATCAAAGAATTATCCCTACAACTTGAACGAATAGAAAGAGAGCAACAAAAGAAACCCTCAGGCACAAGAAGAAAGCAAATAATAAAAATTACAGCAGAATTCAATGAAATAGAGAACAGGAAAACAATTGAAAGAGTTAACAATACCAAAAGCTGGTTCTTTGGAAAAATTAACAAAATTGATAAACCATTGGCCAAACTGACAAAAGAAAGACAGGAAAGGAAACAAATAACCTGAATAAGAAATGAGATGGGTGATATAACAACTGACCCAACTGAAATTAAAAGAATCATGTCAGATTATAGTCTAACAAATTTGAAAAAGTAGAAGAAATGGATGAATTTTTACAAAAATACTACCTACCTAAACTAACACAAACAGAGGTAGAACAACTAAATAAACCCATAACAAAAAAAGAGATTGAAAAGGTAATTTAAAAATTCCCAGCAACAACAACAACCAGAAAGCCCTGGCAAAGAAGGCTTCACTGCAGAGTTCTTCCAAACATTCAGAGAAGAGTTAACACCACTACTACTAAAGGTATTTCAGACCATAGAAAAGACAGAATACTCCCAAACTCATTCTATGAAGCCAGCATATTCCTGATACCAAAACCAGGTAAAGACACCTCAAAAAAAGAAAACTGCAGACTATAACCCTCATGAACTTACATGCAAAAATCCTCAACAAAATTCTAACCGATAGAATGCAACAACATATCAAAAAACTAATTCACCATGACCAAGTAGGATTCATACCAGGTATGCAAGGATGGTTCAACATCAGAAAAATAATTAATGTAAACCATCATATAAATAAAACAAAAGACAAGAACCACATGATCTTATCAACCGATGCAGAAAAGGCATTTGACAAAGTTCAACACCCATTCATGATAAAAACTCTCAGCAAAATAGGAACAGAAGGAAAATTCCTCAACATAATAAAGGGCTTTTATGCAAAGCCAACAGCCACCATCCTCCTAAATGGAGAGAGTCAGAAAGCATTCCCCTTGAGACTGGGAGCCAGACAAGGATGCCTTTTATCACCACTGTTATTCAATATTGTACTGGAGGTCCTAGCCAGAGCAATTAGGCTAGATAAAGAAATAAAGGGCAACCAGTTTTTTTTTTCAGATGGGTAAGGAAGAAGTAAAAGTATCTCTATTTGCAGATGACATGATCTTATATATAGAAAACCCAAAAGAATCCTCAAGAAAACTTCTGAAACTAATAGAAGAGTTCAGCAGAGTATCAGGATACAAGATAAACATATAAAAATCAGCTGGTGGAGGCGGGGCCAAGATGGCGGACTAGGTAGACGCCACCTTGGATCCCTCTTGCAACAAAGACTCGGAAAAACAAGTGAATCGATCACATACATAACAATCTACAAACCCTGAACAACAAACACAGATTTAAAGACGGAGAATGAACAAATACAGGGAAGCAGCGATTGTTTTCAGAGCCTGGAGCCAGCGTACCAGTCAGGTAACCTTCGGCACCCGACTTAGGGCAGAGCCCAGGGGAGCAGACGGCACAAACAAGGGGCCCAGCCTTAGCCCCGGAACTCACTCCGGGAGGGGGCCCAGCCGGTTCGCGCGGGCGGCGTGGCGACGCAGCCGGTGGGAGAAGTCCCCGGGGAGGCAGTGACTGGTCTTGAAGCAGGGAGAGCAGCGTCCCAGCCGGGACACGCAGTCATGGCACAAGCACGGGGAGCTGCTCCACTCACCTGAACTAACCCCGGGAGGGGGCCCAGCTGGATCGCGGGGGCAGCATGACCATGCGGCTGGCGGGACGAGAAGTCCCCGGGAGGCAGCGACTGATTTTGGAGTCGAGAGTGCACCGTCCCAGCAGGGGAACCTTGACGTTGGGCGTGGGGCTGGCAGCGGAGGATCTGACCGTGACTTCAGCGGGCCAGACCCCCCGGGGGCAATCTCCACACAGCCAGCACACATAGGCGACGGCCCCCGCGGGAATCTCAGATATAATAGTCATTCCAAGCAAGACAAGCAACTCTGGCTATATTCTGAGGTGCTACTCTCCTATCTCTCTGCTCCCTCCCCCACCCTCCCCAGGCGGCTTCATTAACATCCGAATTGCCTGAGGCAGAGGGAGAACTCTGACGGGGATCTGACTGCATTTTTTTTTAGCAGATTTTCTGGAAAAACTAGTTTCCCAGTGATGGCTCGGAGACAGCAGTCCATATCAAACCACATAAAGAAGCAGACCATGACAGCTTCTCCAACCCCCCAAACAAAAGAATCAAAATCTTTCCCAAATGAAGATAAAATCCCGGAATTATCAGATACAGAATATAAAAAACTAATTTACAGAATGCTTCAAGACATCAGGGATGACCTCAGAAACGAAATAAGGCAAACTGCAGAAAAAGCCAAGGAACACACTGGTAAAACAGTTGAAGAACTCAAAAAGATTATTCAAGAACATAGTGGAAAAATTAATAAGTTGCAAGAATCCATAGAGAAACAGCATGTAGAAATCCAAAAGATTAACAATAAAATTACAGAATTAGACAACACAACAGGAAGTCAGAGGAGCAGACTCGAGCAATTAGAATGTAGACTGGGACATCTGGAGGACCAGGGAATCAACACCAACATAGCTGAAAAAAAATCAGATAAAAGAATTAAAAAAAATGAAGAAACCCTAAGAATCATGTGGGACTCTATCAAGAAGGATAACTTGCGCGTGATTGGAGTCCCACGCAGAACAGGGAGGGGGGACAGAAAACACAGAGAAAATAGTTGAAGATCTGCTGACAGAAAACTTCCCTGACATCATGAAAGACGAAAGGATATCTATCCAAGATGCTCATCGAACCCCATTTAAGATTGATCCAAAAAGAAAAACACCAAGACATATTATCATCAAACTCGCCAAAACCAAAGATAAACAGAAAATTTTAAAAGCAGCCAGGGAGAAAAGAAAGGTTTCCTTCAAGGGAGAATCAATAAGAATAAGTTCAGACTACTCAGCAGAAACTATGCAGGCAAGAAGGGAATGGGACGACATATACAGAACACTGAAGGAGAAAAACTGCCAGCCAAGGATCATATATCCAGCAAAACTCTCTCTGAAATATGAAGGCGAAATTAAGATATTTACAGATAAACACAAGTTTAGAGAATTTGCAAAAACCAAACCAAAGCTACAAGAAATACTGAAGGATATTGTTTGGTCAGAAAACCAATAATATCAGATACCAGCACAACACAAGGTCACAAAACAGAACGTCCTGATATCAACTCAAATAGGGAAATCACAAAAACAAACAAATTAAGATTAATTAAAAAAAAAAAATACGCATAACAGGGAATCATGGAAGTCAATAGGTAAAAGATCACAATAATCAAAAAGAGGGACTAAATACAGGAGGCATAGAACTGCCATATGGAGAGTGATACAAGGCGATATAGAACAATACAAGTTAGGTTTTTACTTAGAAAAATAGGGGTAGATAATAAGGTAACCACAAAAAGGTATAACGACTCCATAACTCAAGATAAAAGCCAAGAAAAACGTAACGACTCAACTAACATAAAGTCCAACACTATGAAAATGAGGATCTCACAATTTACTAAGAAAAACGTCTCAGCACAAAAAAGTATGTGGAAAAATGAAATTGTCAACAACACACATAAAAAGGCATCAAAATGACAGCACTAAAAACTTATTTATCTATAATTACGCTGAATGTAAATGGACTAAATGCACCAATAAAGAGACAGAGAGTCTCGGACTGGATAAAGAAACACGATCCATCTATATGCTGCCTACAAGAGACACACCTTAGACTTAGAGACACAAACAAACTAAAACTCAAAGGATGGAAAAAAGTATATCAAGCAAACAATAAGCAAAAAAGAAGAGGAGTAGCAATATTAATTTCTGACAAAATAGACTTTAGACTTAAATCCACCACAAAGGATAAAGAAGGACACTATATAATGATAAAAGGGACAATTGATCAGGAAGACATAACCATATTAAATATTTATGCACCCAATGACAGGGCTGCAAGATACATAAATCAAATTTTAACAGAATTGAAAACTGAGATAGACACCTCCACAATTATAGTAGGACACTTCAACACACCACTTTCGGAGAAGGACAGGACATCCAGTAAGAAGCTCAACAGAGACACGGAAGACCTACTTACAACAATCAACCAACCTGACCTCATTGACTTATACAGAACTCTCCACCCAACTGCTGCAAAATATACTTTTTTTTCTAGTGCACATGGAACATTCTCTAGAATAGACCACATATTAGGTCATAAAACAAACCTCTGCAGAGTCCAAAACATCGAAATATTACAAAGCATCTTCTCAGACCACAAGGCAATAAAACTAGAAATCAATAACAGAAAAACTAGGGAAAAGAAATCAAATACTTGGAAACTGAACAATACCCTCCTGAAAAAAGACTGGGTTATAGAAGACATCAAGGAGGGAATAAGGAAATTCATAGAATGCAACGAGAATGAAAATACTTCCTATCAAAACCTCTGGGACACAGCAAAAGCAGTGCTCAGAGGCCAATTTATATCAATAAATGCACACATACAAAAAGAAGAAAGAGCCAAAAGTAGAGAACTGTCCCTACAACTTGAACAAATAGAAAGTGAGCAACAAAAGAACCCATCAGGCACCAGAAGAAAACAAATAATAAAAATTAGAGCTGAACTAAATGAATTAGAGAACAGAAAAACAATTGAAAGAATTAACAAAGCCAAAAGCTGGTTCTTTGAAAAAATTAACAAAATTGATAAACCATTGGCTAGACTGACTAAAGAAATACAGGAAACAAATGACCCAAATAAGAAACGAGAAGGACCACATCACAACAGAACCAAATGAAATTAAAAGAATCATTTCAGATTACTACGAAAAGTTGTACTCTAACAAATTTGAAAACCTAGAAGAAATGGATGAGTTCCTGGAAAAACACTACCTACCTAAACTAACACATTCAGAAGTAGAACAACTAAATAGACCCATAACAAAAAAAGAGATTGAAACGGTAATCAAAAAACTCCAAAAAAAAAAAAAAAAAAGCCCTGGCCCGGACGGCTTCGCTGCAGAGTTCTACCAAACTTTCAGAGAAGAGTTAACACCACTACTACTGAAGGTATTCCAAAGCATAGAAAATGATGGAATGCTACCCAACTCATTCTATGAAGCCACCATCTCCCTGATACCAAAACCAGGTAAAGACATTACAAAAAAAGAAAATTATAGACCTATATCCCTCATGAACATAGATGCAAAAATCCTCAACAAAATTCTAGCCAAGAGAATCCAACAACACATCAAAAAAATAATTCACCCTGATCAAGTGGGATTTATACCAGGTATGCAAGGCTGGTTTAATAACAGAAAAACCATTAACGTAATCCATCACATAAATAAAACAAAAGACAAAACCACATGATCTTATCAATTGATGCAGAAAAGGCATTTGACAAAGTCCAACACCCATTTATGATAAAAACTCTTACCAAAACAGGAATAGAAGGAAAATTCCTCAACATAATAAAGGGCATCTATGCAAAGCCAACAGCCAATATCACTCTAAATGGAGAGAACCTGAAAGCATTTCCCTTGAGAACGGGAACCAGACAAGGATGCCCTTTATCACCGCTCTTATTCAACATCGTGCTTGAAGTCCTAGCCAGGGCAATTAGGCTAGACAAAGAAATAAAAGGTATCCGGATTGGCAAGGAGGAAGTAAAGTTATCACTATTTGCAGAAGACATGATTATATACACAGAAAACCCTATGGAATCCTCCAGAAAACTACTGAAACTGATAGAAGAGTTTAGCAGAGTCTCAGGTTATAAAATAAACATAGAAAAATCACTTGGATTCCTCTACATCAGCAAAAAGAACACCGAAGAAGAAATAACCAAATCAATACCATTCATAGTAGCCCCCAAGAAGATAAAATACTTAGGAATAAATCTTACCAAGGATGTAAAAGACCTATACAAAGAAAACTACAAAGCTCTACTAGAAGAAGTTCAAAAGGACATACTTAAATGGAAAAACATACCTTGCTCATGGATAGGAAGACTTAACATAGTAAAAATGTCTATTCTACCAAAAGCCATCTATACATATGACGCACATCCGATCCAAATTCCAATGTCATATTTTAAGGGGATAGAGAAACAAATCACCAATTTCATATGGAAGGGAAAGAAGCCCCGGACAAGCAAAGCATTACTGAAAAAGAAGAAGAAAGTGGGAGGCCTCACTCTACCTGATTTCAGAACCTATTATACAGCCACAGTAGTCAAAACAGGCTGGTACTGGTACAACAACAGGCACATAGACCAATGGAACAGAATTGAGAACCCATATACAAATCGATCCACATATGAGCAGCTGATATTTGACAAAGGCCCAGTGTCAGTTAATTGGGGAAAAGATAGTCTTTTTAACAAATGGTGCTGGCATAACTGGATATCCATTTGCAAAAAAATGAAACAGGACCCATACCTCACACCATGCACAAAAACTAACTCCAAGTGGATCAAAGACCTAAACATAAAGACTAAAACGATAAAGATCATGGAAGAAAAAATAGGGACAACCCTAGGAGCCTTAATACAAGGCATAAACAGAATACAAAACATTACCAAAAATGATAAAGAGAAACCTGATAACTGGGAGCTCCTAAAAATCAAACACCTATGCTCATCTAAAAACTTCACCAAAAGAGTAAAAAGACCACCTGCAGACTGGGAAAAAATTTTCAGCTATGACATCTCCGGCCAGCACCTGATCTCTAAAATCTACATGATTCTGTCAAAACTCAACCACAAAAAGACAAACAACCCAATCAAGAAGTGGGCAAAGGATATGAACACACATTTCACTAAAGAAGATATTCAGGCAGCCAACAGATACATGAGAAAATGCTCTCGATCATTAGCCGTTAGAGAAATGCAGATTAAAACTACGATGAGATTCCATCTCACACCAACAAGGCTGGCATTAATCCAAAAAACAGAAAATAATAAATGTTGGAGAGGCTGCGGAGAGATTGGAACTCTTATACACTGCTGGTGGGAATGTAAAATGGTACAACCACTTTGGAAATCTATCTGGCGTTATCTTAATTAGTTAGAAATAGAACTACCATACAACCCAGAAATCCTACTACTCGGAATATACCCTAGAGATACAAGAGCCTTCACACAAACAGATATATGCACACCCATGTTTATTGCAGCTCTGTTTACAATAGCAAAAAGCTGGAAGCAACCAAGGTGTCCATCAACGGATGAATGGGTAAATAAATTGTGGTATAGTCACACAATGGAATACTACACATCGATAAAGAACAGTAACGAATCTGTGAAACATTTCATAACATGGAGGAACCTAGAAGGCATTATGCTGAGCGAAATGAGTCAGAGGCAAAAGGACAAATATTGTATAAGACCACTATTATAAGATCTTGAGAAATAGTAAAAACTGAGAAGAACATATACTTTTGTGGTTATGAAGGGGGGAGGGAGGGAGAGGGTTTTTTATTGATTAATCAGTAGATAAGAACTGCTTTAGGTGAAGGGAAAGACAACACTCAATACATGGAAGGTCAGCTCAATTGGACTGGACCAAAAGCAAAGAAGTTTCCGGGATAAAATGAATGCTTCAAAGGTCAGCGGAGCAAGGGCGGGGGTCTGGGGACCATGGTTTGAGGGGACTTCTAAGTCAATTGGCAAAATAATTCTATTATGAAAACATTCTGCATCCCACTTTGAAATGTGGCGTCTGGGGTCTTAAATGCTAACAAGCGGCCATCTAAGATGCATCAATTGGTCTCAACCCACCTGGAGCAAAGGAGAATGAAGAACACCAAGGTCACAAGACAACTAAGAGCCCAAGAGACAGAAAGGGCCACATGAACCAGAGACCTACATCATCCTGAGACCAGAAGAACTAGTTGGTACCCGGCCACAATCGATGACTGCCCTGACAGGGAGCACAACAGAGAACCCCTGAGGGAGCAGGAGATCAGTGGGATGCAGACCCCAAATTCTCATAAAAAGACCATACTCAATGGTCTGAGTGAGACTAGAGGAATCCCGGTGGCCGTGGTCCCCAGACCTTCTGTTGGCACAGGACAGGAACCATCCCCGAAGACAACTCATCAGACATGAAAGGGACTGGTCAGTGGGTGGGAGAGAGATGCTGATGAAGAGTGAGCTGATTATATCAGGTGGACACTTGAGATTGTGTTGGCATCTCTTGTCTGGAGGGGGGATGGGAGGATAGAGAGAGAGGTAAGCTGGCAAAATTGTCACGAAAGGAGAGACTGAAAGGGCTGACTCAATAGGGGGAGAGCAAGTGGGAGTACGGAGTAAGATGTATGTAAACTTATATGTGACAGACTGATTGGATTTGTAAACGTTCACTTGAAGCTTAATAAAAGTTAATTAAGAAAAAAAATCAGCTGGATTCCACTACACCAACAAAAAGAACATCGAAGAGGAAATCACCAAATGAAAACCATTTACAGCAGCCTCCAAGAAGATAAAATACTTAGGAATAAATCTTACCAGAGATGTAAAAGACCTAAACAAAGAAAAGTAGAAGACACTACTGCAAAAAACCAAAAGAGACCTACATAAGTGAAATAACGTACCTTGCTCACGGATAGGAAGACTTAACACTGTAAAAATGTCTATTCTACCAAAAGCGATCTATAGATACAATGGAATTCAAATCCAGATTCCAATGACATTTTTTAATGAGATGGAGAAACAGATCACCAACTTCATATGGAAAGGAAAAAGGCCCTGGATAAGTAAAGCATTACTGAAGAAGAACAAAGTGGGAGGTCTCACTCTACCTGATTTTAGAACCTATTATACTGTCACAGTAATCAAAACAGCCTGGTAGTGGTATGACAACAGAGAGATAGACCAATGAACAGAATTGAGAATCCAGACATAAATTCATCCACCTATAAGCAACTGATATTTGACAAAGGCCCAAAGTCAGTTAAATGGGAAAAGACAGCCTCTTTAACGACTAGTGCTGACATAACTGGGTATCTATTTCCAAAAAAATGAAACAAGACCCATACCTCACAGCATGCACAAAAACTAAATCAAAATGGATCAAATACCTAATATAAAATCTAAAACAATAAGCTCATAGAAGAAAAATAGGGACAATGCTAGGAGCCCTAATACATACCATAAACAGTATAGAAAATATTACTAAAAATGCACAAACACCAGAAGTGAAAGTAGATAACTGGGAGCTCCTAAAAATCAAACACTTAAGCTCGTCCAAAGACTTCACCAAAAGAGTAAAAAGATTACCTACAGACTGGGAAAAACTTTTTAGTTATGACATTTCTGATCAGCGTCTGACCTCTAAAATCTCCATGAAACAGCAAAAACTCAACTATAAAAAGACAAATAACCCAATTAAAAAATGGGCAAAAGATATGAACAGACACTTCACTAAAGAAGACATTCAGGTAACTAACAGAAACATGAAGAAATGCTCTCGATCATTAGCCATTAGAGAAATGCAAATCAAAACTATAATGAGATTCTTATTCCAACAAGGCTGGCATTAACCCAAAAAACACAAAATAATAAATGTTGGAGAGGTTGTGGAGAGACTGGAACACTTATACACTGCTGGTGGAAATGTCAAATGGTACAACCACTTTGGAAATTGATTTGGTGCTTCCTTAAAAAGCTAGAAATAGAACTACCATACGATCCAGCAATCCCATTCCTTGGAATATATCCTAAAGAAATAAGAGCCTTTACACGGACAGATATATGCACACCCATGTTCATTGCAGCACTGTTTACAATAGCAAAAAGTTGGAAGCAACCAAGGTGCTCATCAATGGATGAATGGATCAATAATAGTATAGTCACACAATGGAATACTACGCATCGATAAAGAAAAATGATGAATCCGTGAAAAATTTCATAACATGGAGGAATCTGGAAGGCATTATGCTGAGTGAAATTAGTCAGTTGCAAAAGGACAAATATCGTATGAGACCACTATTATAAGAACTTGAGAAATACTTTAAACAGAGAAGAAAATATCCTCTGATGGTTATGAGAGTAGGGAGGGAGGGAGGGAAAGGGGCATTCACTAATTAAATAGTAGACAAGAACTATTTTAGGTGAAGGGAAAAAGACAACACACAATACAGGAGAGGTCAGCACAACTGGACCAAACCAAAAGCAAAGAAGTTTCCTGAATAAACTGAACTCTTCGAAGGCCAGCATAGCGGGGCGGGCATTTGGGGACCATGGTTTCAGGGGTCATGTAAGTCAATTGGCATAATAAAATCTATTAAGAAAACATTCTGCAACCCACTTTGCAGAGTGGCGTCTGGGGTCTTAAACGCTAGCAAGTGGCCATCTAAGATGCATCAATGGGTCTCAACTCAGCCGGGACAAAGGAGAATGAACAACACCAAAGACACAAGGTGATTATGAGCCCAAGAGACAGAAAGAGCCGCAAAAATCAGAGACTCCATCAGCCTGAGACCAGAAGAACTAGGTGGTGCCTGGCTACAACTGATGACTGCCCTGACAGGGAACACAAGAGAGAACCCCTGAGGGAGCAGGAGAGCTGTGGGATGCAAACCTCAAATTCTTGTAAAAAGACCAGACCTAATGGTCTGACTGAGACTAGAAGGACCCCAGAGGTCATGGTCCCCAGACCTTCTGTTAGCCTAACACAGGACCCATCCCCAAAGCCAACTTTTCAGACAAGGATTGGACTGGACTATGGGATAGACTATGATACTGGTGAGGAGTGACCTTCTTGGATCAAGTAGACACACAAGCCTATGTGAGCAGCTCCTGTCTGGAGGGGAGATGATAGAGCAGAAGGGGTCAGAAGCTGGCCGAATGGACACAAAAATAGAGAGTGGAGAGAAGGAGTGTGCTGTCTTATTAGGGGGAGAGTAACTGGGAGTATATAGCAAGGTGTATATAAATTTTTATATGAGAGACTGACTTGATTTGTAAACTTTCACTTAAAGCACAAAAAAAATTTTTTTTAAGTTATTCTTTGGCTCATAAGAGATGATGGTGGTAATCATGGAGTAGATGATAAGTGTTAAAATTTAGAACATACTTTTAGTGTACAGATGATCAGGGCTTACGTATGTGGATGTGGGAAGAGGAAGTACAGAATCAAAGATGATTCCTTAAGTTTTGGTCCACAAAACTACTGAAAAATGGTGCCATTTATACAGGTGGGAAGACTGGGGAAAGGGCAGATTTGGGGGCAAAAATGAGAAGTTCAGTTTTGGGCGTCTTAGTTGCTAGAGAGCCCAGGAGAAATGGTAAAGTACCAGTTGTACATTTAAGGTTGGAGCTCAGAGAGTGGTCGGTGCTGGAGACATGTATTTTGAACTAATCTGCATAGAGATGGTATTTAACCCCAGCCAGGACAATGATCTTCAACATTGGGCCAAAATTAGAACCACCTGGGGTACTTTAAAACCTATGAAATCCTTGCTCTGACCCCAGCATTTCTGAAACAGAAGGGGCCTGGATTTGCTGTTTCTTTTTAAAAGCTTCTCAGGTGATTCTAATGTGCAGCCAAAGTTGAGAACCAGGGCTCAAGGGAGCGATTTAGCTGATTTTAAGGAGTAATTTAGCTGATTGTAGAAAGAGAAGGGGAGGGGAAGAGAAGGAAGAGAAGGGGAGTGGAAGAGAGGGGAAGGAGGGGAGGCGACAGGAGGGGAGGGGAGGGGAGGGGAGGGGAGGGGAGGGGAGGGGAGGGGAGGGGAGGGGAGAATCAAAGACTGAGCATTGGCATGTTCCAATATTTATTGCTTCAGAATAGGAGGATCCAGCCGCAGGACTAACGAAGAGCAGCCATCAAGGTAGGAGGAAAACCACGAGAGTACGGGGTCGCAGATGTCAAATAAAGGCAAGTTCAAAAAGGGGGGAGTAGTTAGCCAAGCCAAATACTGCTAGGAGGACTAGCACAGATAAGGTCTGAGAGCTAACTCTTGGGGTAGGCAATTGAAGTGGGTTACAAAAAGAACGGGAGATGACAAATGCTCTTCTAGTCTTTCTTTATGACACATGTATTTGTTAAGCAAAATTGAGACTCATAAAATCTTTTACAAATTAAAAATAATTTTAAACTACAAAGTTAGTATTACAAAAAATTGTATTTTAAATTCCCTGTTTTAGATGGTGAATGTAAATGAATTAGTGGCCACAAAGTGCTTGGGCAAGCTACTAAAGCCAAATCAAAACCAAAACCGTTGCTGTTGAGTCGATTCCGACCCATAGTGACCTCTATACTCATAGTCTATTGCACTAACACAACACCACCATTATTTAGTCATTCATTCCCTTTCATTTAGTGAGTTCCTAATCTGCAGCAGGCTCTGTGCTGGGGATACAGAAATGAATAGAACAAAAATCTCTGCCCTCAAGGAACTCAGAGCCTAGTGGGGGAAGTGGACACATCAAAAAAAAGATTCCAAGACAAAGCGGTAAGTGATGTAATAAAGGTTATATACAGCATACTGCAGAGACTGGAGAACTCAATATTATATAGTAAATGATAATTATGAAGAGAACCTTGACAAACTGGAAAATGGCTCAATGTTTTAGTATTAGTCACATAAACAGGATAGAAAATTGGGGGGACCCCATGATTAAACCCAAACCAAACCCAGTGCCCTTGAGTCAATTCCGACTCATAGCGACCCTACAGGACAGAGTAGAACTGCCCCACAGAGTTTCCAAGGAGCGCCTGGTGGATTCGAACTGCCGATCCTTTGGCTAGCAGCCGTAGCACTTACTGCTACACCACCAGGGTTTCCCACCCCATGATTACAACCATGTAAAACAGTGATTCCCAAATGTTTCCAGTCAAGAAAATGCTTGAGCTGACTCTTGGAGAATGGGTCAGGTAAATAGGTCAAAATGTGGGAGAAGGAAGAGAATTCCAAACTGGAAGAGGGCAAGGGAAACAAAACAGAGTGTATAACCTGTTTGGCCACTGTAATAATTTTGGTGTGGCTAGAGTGTGGAATTCCCATGAGGGAGTAACCAGGCAGAAAACTGGAAAGACAGGCAGGTGATAACAAGATTAAAAAAAAAGAAGAAAGAAAGTAAAATCACATAGACTGTACTACTACAGAGTTTGCACCTTATCCCGCCAGGCATGGGTGGCCCCCAAAGAATTTTAAAGCAAAAAAGCATGTTCAAATTTGGTGTTATAAATATAATCATGGCAGCTGAACTGGAAGGAGTTGAAATGGAAGGCAGGAAAACTAGTTAGAAAACAAGCAATAATCTAGGAGAGAAATTATGAAAATGGCAGAACAATGGATGGATGGAGAGATGGGTGGATGGGAGAGGATGAATCCAAAGAGCTCTTTAGGAGATATTGTGGACTTCTACACCAAAAAACCCATTGCTGTTGAACTGCCCTATAGGGTTTCCAAGGAGCAGCTGGTGGATTCAAACTGCCAGTCTTTTGGTTACCAGCCAGGTTCTTAATCACTGTACCACCAGGGCTCCAGTGTAGACTTACTGGTAAATAATGGAGGAATAGGAATGGGAGACAAGACAGCTCCCAGAGCAGGAGAGCCGTGGGATGCAGACCCCAAATTCTCATAAGACCAGACTTAATGGTCTGATTGAGACTAGAAGGACCCCGGTGGTCATGGCCCCCAGACCTTCTGTTGCCCCAGGACAGGAACCATTCCCGAAGCCAACTCTTCAGACATGGATTGGACTGGAAAATGGGTTGGAGAGGGATGCTGGTGAAGAGTGAGCTTCTTGGATCAGGTGGACACTTGAGTCTGTGTTGGCATCTCCTGCCTGGAGGGGAGATGAGAGGGTGGAGGGGGTTAGAAGGTGGCGAAAAGGACACAAAAAGAGAGAGTGGAGGGAGACAGCGGGCTGTCTCATTAAGGGGGAAAGTAATTGGGAATGTGTAGCAAGGTGTATATGGGTTTTTGTGTGACAGACTGACTTGATTTGTAAACTTTCACTTGAAGCACAATAAAAATTATTTTAAAAAAAGAATGGCTCCCAGATTTCTGGTTTAAGTAACTGGGTGGTAGTTCAGTGGTAGAATTAATCCATACTTGACTCCTAGCCAATGCACCTCATGTGTAATCACCACCCGTCTGACGGCAACTAACAACAGTTAGTTCTTTTTCTGACCTCATTTCTATCCAAGATAATGAATATAAGAGGAAGAAATTGAGAGACCTGTGGAATATCCAAAAGGAGATGTGTAGTGACCACTTTGAATACATGGTCCGGAGCTCAGGAGAGAGGTGTGGGCTGAAGATACAGATTTAAGAATCATCATTGCAGATGTGATTCTCGGAGTCATAAGAGTGGGTGACATTGGGTTGGGAAGTTGTATAGGTATCATTCACATGTTTTCCTTTCTAGTTTTTTTTTTTTCTAACTTGTATCTTTATTCATTTATGATAATGGCGTTTATGCAGTTTTCTTTTCCCTTTTTCACTTTACATTATACCAAAAACTATAATGTATAAAAATCTACCAAGACAGTGTGCCATTGTTATAGTTGTTTTTAGCTCTGGAATAAACATTTTTGTTCATTGTCCCCCCACCCCATATTTTTTTCCCCTTAGGAAATATTCTCAGAAATGAGACTATACATGTGTTATATAGTTAATGTGTGTTATACATATATATTCAAATTGTTTTCCAAAATAGTTGTACCAGTTTATCCTTTCCATTTTTTTACCAACAATGAATGAGAATACCGGTTTAACTAGACATTTGCCATAATTTGGTAACATACGTGTGTGGTGTGTATATATTTTTATTATACGTATATACTAAACTTTTTGTTGAAGAATAACATACATGCAGAAAAATGCCCATACCTAAGTGTACAGATTTATGACTTTTCACAAAGTGAACACAGTATGTAACTTGAACCCAAATGAAGAAACAGAACATTAACAGCATCTCAGAAGCGTCCTCATGTACCCCTAAAGGTAACCACTGTCCTGATTTCTAATACTATTCAATGGTTTTGTCTGTTTTTAAACTTCGTATGAATGGAATCAAATAGTATATAATCTTTCATGTTTATCTTCTTTTGCTCAACATTATGTTTGTATAATTCGTCCATATCATTGTACGTAGTTGTGATTCATTTCTCTATAGAATCTATCCTGGAATGTATTTATGCACTCTACTCTGGTGGGCATATGGGTAGCTTCTAGTTTGGGGCTATTATGAACTGTTGTTGCTTTATGAACATTTTTGTACATATCTTTTGATGAATATATGTATGAATTTCTGTTTGATATAATCTTTTATACTTATATACCTAGGAATGAAACTGATAGTTCATATGATACGTTAATCTTCAGCTTTGGTTGTTACTCCTACCAGTTTTCCAAGAGAATTGTACCACTTTCCATCCTACTAGTGTATGGACGTTCCCATTTCTCCACTTGGTTACTGGCATTTTCACATTTGTCTTTTTCATTTTAGCCTTGTTGGTGAGTGGTATCTCAGTTTATTTTGATTTGCACTTCTCTGTTGACTAAAGATGCTTAGCATCTTTTCATATGTTTTTTGACCATTTGGATATTCTCTTTTGCGAAGTAACCAAAACTCATGTCTACTTTTGTACTATATTGTCTGCTTTTTCCTACAGATTTGTGGTGTAAAAAAATATTCTGAATACAAGCCCTTTGTCAGATATATATATTTTGTATCTTCCCCCCACCTCCGTGTTTGCCTTCATTGTCTTAAAGTGTATCTTTTGGTGATCAGAGGTTTTTAATCTTAATATGTAGTTTAATTTGTCAAATTTATCTTCTATGGTTACCATTTTACATTTGGTTTTTATAAACCTTTGCCTGTTTCAAGGTCATAATGATATTTTCCTATGTTTTGTTTTAAGAGCTTTTTTTTATTTTCATTTTTAGATCTGTAATCCATCTGGAATATATTTTTGTGTCTGGTGTGAGGTAGGAGTTAAGATACATTTTTTTTTTCCAGTGTGAATGTCCATTTGGCTAAGGCTCACTCAGTGGCAAAATTATTCTTTTCCCCCACGACACTGGGTATTTATACTTTACATTTTTACCCAGTTTAACAGATGGGAAATGGTGCTTCATTGTTTAATTTGAATTTCTTGATTTTTTGGACAATATAACATTTCTCCACTGTATTAATTAAGGTGGGTGTCATGGATTGAATTGTGTCCCCAAAAAATATGTGTCAACTTGGTTAGGCCATGATTTCTAGTATTGTGTGATTGTTCACCATTTTGTCATTTGATGAGATTTTCCTATGTGCTATAAATCCTATCATTATGATATTAATGAGATTGGATTAGCAGCAGTTGCATTGATGAGGTCTACAAGATTAGATGGTGTCTTAAGCCAATCTCTTTTGACATATAAAAAAGAGAAGTGAGCAGAGAGACAGGAGGACCTCATACCATCATGAAGCAGTGCCAGAAGCAGAGTGTGTTTTGGACCCGAAGTTCCTGAGCAGAGAAGCTGCTAGACCACAGAAAGGTTGATGACAAGGACCTTACTCCAGAACAGACAGAGAGAAGAAAGCCTTCCCGTGGAGCTGGTGCCCTCAATTTGGACTTCTAGCCTACTTGACTGTGAAAGAATAAATTTCTCTTTGTTAAAGCCATCCACTCGTGATATTTCTGTTACACCAGCACTAGATGACCAAGACAGCAGGATAGAATATGCTGTAACAGCAAATAAAGTCCTAAATCTCAGAGGCTTAAAACAATAATACCAGTGGGCAAATTTATAGGGCAGCTGCTCTCCCTGGGAGATCCAGGCCACTTCTGTCTTTTGACTTTATATCAATATGTGAGCTCAACAGTTTCTGCTAACAGAGAAAAGAGAGTGTGATGGTGGCACACTGACTCTTGAATTCTTGGCCTGATTGGGACACACCATATTTTTGCTCACATTCCATTGTCTACAACATAGTAACATGGCCCCATCTAACTGCAAGGAGGTTGGGAAGTATAGCCTTTCCATGTGCCCAAAAAGGAGAGGAAAATCACATAGCAGAGACGTAGTTGTCCTACTACATTCTCGTAATAACTCATAATATTTTCCATTTTTTTGAATTGCTTGTTCATGTCTATTGCCACTTGACACAGTTTCTACAACAATGCGCTCACGCATAACAATGATTGTGAGGATGGTGCAAGACTGGGCAGTGTTTCGTTCTGCTGTACATAGGGGTGCTATGAGCTGGAGCCAACTCAACAGCACCTAACAACAGCAACGTTTCTATTTCTACCACCCTCTGCTATTTTATTGCACTGTGGTGGCTTGTGTGTTGCTGTGATGCTGGAAGCTATGCCACCAGTATTTCAGGTACAACTTATGGTGGACCAGTTTCAGCAGAGCTTCTGGACTACGATAAGGAAGAAAGGCCTGGTGACCTGCTTCTTAAATTAGGCAATGAAAAGTTTATAGGTTCAGAACAGAATACTGTCCAACTCATTTGCTTTGGACACATCATCAGGAAGGATCAATCGCTAGAGGAGGACATTGTGTTTGGTGAAGTGGAGGGCCAATGAGATTGAGGGAGAGGTATGATGGATTGGCACAGTAGCTACAACAATGGACACGAATGTGCCGGCCAGTGGGAGCATGATGCAGGACTGGGCAACATTTCTGTCATACATGAGGTCATCATGAGTTGGAGTCCTCTTCATGACAACTATCTATCTATCTAATGTTTATCTTAAATCAGAATAAGCTTTAAGATTTCTTGCCTTGTTCTGTGTCCCATTTTGGAGAGTGGCGTGTGGGGTCTTAAACACTAGCAAGCGGCCATCTAAGATGCATCAATGGGTCTCAACCCACCTGGAACAAAGGAGAATGAAGAACACCAAAGACACACGGGAATTATGAGCCTAAGAGATAGAAAGGACTACATAAACCAGAGACTACATCAGCCTGAGACCAGAAGAGCTAAATGGTGCCCGGCTATAACCGATGACTGCCCTCCCAGGGAGCGCAACAGAGAGCCCCTGAGGTAGCAGGAGAGCAGTGGGATGTAGACCCCAAATTCTCGTAAAGAGACCAGACTTAATGGTCTGACCGAGACTAGAAGGACCCCAGAGGTCATGGTCCCCAGACCTTCTGTTAGCCCAAGACAGGACCTATTCCCAAAGCCAACTCTTCAGACAGGGATTGGACTGGATTATGGGATAGAAAATTATACTGGTGAAGAATGAGCTTCTTGGATCAAGAAGACACATGAGACTATGTTGGCATCTCCTGTCTGGAGGAGAGATGAGAGAGCAGAGGGAGTCAGAAGCTGGCTAAATGGACACAAAAATAGAGAGTGAAGGGAAGGAGTGTGCTGTCTCATTAGCGGGAGAGCAATTAGGAGTATATAGCAAGGTGTACATAAATTTTTGTGTGAGAAACTGATCTGATTTATAAACTTTCACTTCAAGCACAATAAAAAAAAATTTCTTGCCTTGAATTCCATTTTAATCTTAATGTTACTATCTCTAACTTATTGCAAGTGCCTACTACAGTTTTTACCTATCCTTTTCTTCATAGCCTTTTTGTGTTACTTCATTTAGGTGTATTTTTTATAAGTGGTAACTTATTGGATTTTAGTTTTTAATACAAGCTGAGTGACTTTTCTCTATTAGTAGGGACTTTAATGTTTACACTTACGTTTAGTCTGACTGCCATGGTTTCGTGCCTTCCTTTTCATGTGTGCATGCTGTTCCTTTTCAGTGTTATTTGCTCTGCAGGCTTGGTTTTGTTTGCTCTTATCTTTCACTGTGATTTTTGAAGGTGGACATTCCTCTGATTCTGCTAGTGGTCTCCTGAGTGCTTTCCACAAATGTTCTTTAAGCTTGTATTTGTTTAATTGTACCAATAAAAAACTGAACAATAACTTTTGGCTCTCTATGGAAAAGGAAGCACTAAACATTTTTTCTTCCTCCAGGACTTGTT
Source organism: Elephas maximus indicus (assembly GCF_024166365.1). Classification (NCBI taxonomy): domain Eukaryota; kingdom Metazoa; phylum Chordata; class Mammalia; order Proboscidea; family Elephantidae; genus Elephas; species Elephas maximus. The sequence continues at coordinate 69,398,996 of NC_064824.1, read as the reverse complement.
AACCCTTCCCTTTGTTGGTCTTCATTAATTTAATCTGGGGTAGCTAGCCATTTGAAAAAAATACAGCTTTTTTCTCATTATAAAGTAATTGATATTCCTGTAAGACATTGGGAAAATACTAAAAAGTACAAAGACCAGCAGTAAAAAATCTGCCATTGTTTTACTATACCAAGACAACTACTCTTAATATTTTGGTATATTTCCTTTCAATCTTTTTAAAGCATAGTTTGTGTGATTGAGACTATACTGTACATATAATTTTTATATGCTGTCTTATTTAGTGAAATGTTCTTATAAGCAAAGCAGTTGTTTTTAGTTCTTACAGAATCTTCACAAACATTCTAATGACCTTGTTATAGTCCATAAAGTAGATGAGTCATAATTTATTACCATATCCCTATTATTATACATTAAGGTTATTTTCAATTTTTTATTGTCGTAAATAATTTTGAGTAGAATATCTTTGTACAAAAAGGAAAAAAAGCGCATTTCTTTTTTTTTCTAATTTAGGCTTGTTTATTTAGGGTAGATTCCCAGAAAGAAATTAGAGGGTCAAAAGTAATACATTTTTAAAAAGGCTTAATTTATATTGCTAAATTGCTTTCCAAAAGAAATCCCAGCATTAAAAATAAAATTTCAGGATGATTCCTATCTTGTTACTTTAGTTATATTAGCATTTTAGACCTAACAGCATCAATCCATCTCCCATTACTGGTGTTTACATTAACATATCTATAGCTTAAAGTCTGTTTCAGACATCTCTACCAACTCTTGCCAACTCCTATCTCCAAAATCATGAGTTCTTTTTATGATTCATGATTTTATGATTCACCAAATTGTGTCCATGGGAGAATGTTCCTGAAGTGCTTTTTTTGTTGATTACTGATAAAATTAATGCCTTATTTGATTTAATCATAAGATTTCTTCTCTGAGTTTTGAGTAATCAGTGACTTAGTTTCACCAAGAAAAATTACTTTTTGTTACTAGTATCCTTGACTGCCACGCCCCCCCATCCTACCTTTGGTCCATAGACCAAGGAAAAAACAACAGTAAATTAAAACATAGTTCTAGGAGGGAATTGAAAGTGAGTTGAGTCCTCTAAAAAAGGAGAAAAGAAAAAAGAGAGAGAGAGAAATGCTCAGATTGAAGTAGGAGCTTAAGATTATATGAAACTAAAGATAAAACAAAAAATAGAGTCTTAGGTCGGTAGATGGAATGGATCCAGATTCTGACAGATAAATTGAGAAGTGCTGAATCTTGAAAAGGGCAATAGTAATTTAGATCATTATGATGCACTTCAAAGCCCCGCTGAAATTTCTACTCATCTAGGAAGCCTTAAATATGATCTCTCCCATCCCTAAACTCTCACATTCCTTTATCTATACTTCGCATCTGGCATTGATCATTTTTACTCTGGATGGTAGTGGTATGCCTGCTTCTTCTTCCCTCAACAACTCTAAGCTCCACGTGACTCACGTCTGCACTCCCACTGCACCTGGCAAACTGCTTTACCCAGGGTAGGTGCTCAACAATTATCTACCAACATTTACGGAAATGTTTATCAGCCCGTAACTGTTTTCAAAATCAATGGATATACGTACGGGTTGTAAACCATTCCCAAAAGACTTTCTTTAGTAAATGCCCAAAGTGAATAACAGGTTAGTAGACAAATATTTAACTGGGAACTTTCACATAGTGGCAGTTTTGGAAATTTCATTGTATTGTTTTTAAGATGTCGTTTTTTTCTTTCCTTCCCATAATAAACCACCCATTCATTTTCCTTCGTATTAACAACATTTTTCTTTTTTTTTAATATTCATTTTCATTTTCTCATTAAACAACTACAACACTAAATTTATTTTCCCTTAAATGTGTGTGTATGTAAATATTTAGGATCACAATCCAAGATTATCTTTTCTAAAAAAAGTTTCTAACTTTTTAGTGTAAGTATTCAGCTCGATGAATGTTCAAAAATAGAACACACGTTTCTAATGAGCACCTAAATCAAGGAACGGAATATTAGTTACCTTTCAGAATCCCTCTCTTGCTTCACGGTGGCATTTTGACTGGATTTTTTTCGGTGTTGCAGGGGCAGGGGGGAGAGAAAGGGGAGAAATTTCATTAACATTTGGTATTACTGTATCGTTTCAAAGTTTCTAAATATGTATGAGGTTATATACATCTCTTCTTATTTTTACCACGTATCTAATTTTAATAAGATTCAGCATTTTTTTATTTGACGGGAATGCCTTAAGTTATTTCAAAAGTCTTCAAACTGGAGTTGGAAAGATATTGTCAAAAAACAAGGATGTTTGTTATTTATTTTTCTAAAGAAAAGAAACATCAATTTATTTGCCTACAAAAAAAAAAATTGTACTGCAGAAACAAAATCAAGGGTAACGTCTTGGGGATCCTCTAGCATGACGAATCTATACGTCAGCTGAACCAGTAAAACTGAAGACACCTAAAGTGGAACGTTAGACAGAAGTGGTTTTGTATATTTTCTTAATTACTTTCCTAAATTGCCTACCTTGTTAATAGGTACATTGTTGATTATAAGTCTGCTATATGAGCACTGTTTGCTTGTTGTACTTTGTTTTTGTAAACATTTCATAATACGTCCTTGGAGGGCAGTTTCTAGTACACTTTGGGGGAGGGAATATTGTTCCGAATTTGGTTATGATTTTTTAACCTCAGGCAAAATCAATTAATTTTGAGAATCTAGTAATTCAGTTTTTTTGTGTATGGACCAAGGCTTTTTGTTTGTTTGTTTTCCTTTTGACCAAGATTTTTCAAACGGGTTGACAAACCTGAAAGAAAACATTTCTCTCTCTAGAAAGAGCAGAGGAAATATAACTTGGCCTATGAGCACAAAACCGTGCAACTATCTCTATAGGGGTTTGGAAACCAAAACCTTCAAGCACTGGCTTTGTGAATTGTGCAGCCACAGGTAAAACAAACACAATGAAACGAGAGTTCTTCATAATCTGCTGTAAGGGAGCCATTTTTTCTAATGATCTAGTCATTACATGGTAAGGCACTGGGATCTTAGATCTGTGAGCATATATTTGGACAAAGAATGAAATCAAAATCTGGGGGTGAGTCTGGGCAGAGGAGGCAGTGTTGGCACCTCAGGTAACATTGTCCACCATTCCTTTTTTCTTTAACATTTAAATATAATATTTCAACCGTATAAGAGTATATCTATTATACATGTGTAGCTGAAAGAAAAAACAATAAAACAAACACCTCTGTATCTATCACCCAACTTAACAGGTTGTACATTTAGCAATGCTTTGGAAGCCTCTGAGGGTCCTCATGATTGCATCCCCCCTTCCCCTGACAAAGGTAACCACTCTGATTTTGACTTCTAACTCCTTTTCTTTCTAGTTCTACCACATGTGTATTTCTGGATAACACATTGTTTAGTTTTTGAATGGCTTTGAATTTTTTATAAATGGAATCAAACTGCATTCATTCTTCTGTAACTTGTTCTTTTTAATAAGCATTATGTTTGAGCATTTTTATTGTTGTATAGTATTCCATTCTCTGAATATACATCAAACCCAAAACCAAACCCCCTGCTGTCAAGTCAATTCCAACTCATAGCAACACTATAGGACAGAGTAGAACTGTCCCATAGGGTTTCCAAGGCTGTAATCTTTACAGAAGCAGATTGCTACATCTTTCTCCCACGGAGTGGTTGGTGGGTTCAAACCTTTGACCTTTTGGTTACCAGCCAAGCACTTAACTGCTGCACCACCAGGGCACCTCTGACTATACATAATTCTTTTTATCCCTTCTCCTGTTGATGGCATTTGGGTGGTTTTGGGTACTATGAATAATAGTGTTGTGGACATTATTGTTTCTATTTCCTAGTGCACATGAACAAGAATTTCTCTAGGATATATTCTTTGGAATGGAATTGCCAGGTCACAGTCTCTTCAACTTTATTAAGTAATACCCCATTAACTATTTCTTGCTTAATTCAAAAAGTCTGGGGTCGCTAGATTTAGCAAGTAAGAATATAGGTCACTCAGATAAGTTTAAATTGCAGATAAACCACAAATAATTTTTAATATAAGTATTGTTGTTGTTAGGCGCCATTGAGTCAGTTCTGATGCATAGAGACCCAGTGTGTGACTGAATGAAACACTGACCGGTCCTGTGCCATCCTCACAATCATTGCTATATCCGAGCCCATTGTTGGAACTACCGTGTCAATCCGTCTCTTTGAGCGTCTTCCTCTTTTTAGCTGATCCTCTACTTTAAATGAATACGCTCCATGCAAAATTTATGTTTTATCTGTCAACCCTAAAAAGGTCAATGAACTTTCCCAATCCACAAGCACTGTTAACTAGAAGATGAGAGTGAGGACGTGGAGAAGCCCTTGGCACTCTTCTGCTAGAGTGACCAACCAAGATGTTTATCAGCACGGTAACTCAGGGTGAACTTGCTAGCCAGCTGTGTGGGTGACTGAGTCAAATATGTTTTCAGCACCAACTGTATGCCAGGCAGGCACTAGATGTTAGGAATAACAACTATAAAAATGACAGACAAGGGTCCTTGCCCTCCATAGGCTTTTTTAGTCCAGGGGGGAAACATGACAGAGGACAACGCAGGCAATAATATATGTTCTACAAGATCACTGCTGGCGAATGTTTAATAACTGCCTCTGGTGGGGAGAAGAAGCCCTGATATATAGTTTTTGCTGATTATGGAGGAGTAAATACTCTCACCCTGGCTGATTTCAAGAAACCAGTGTGATATGACTAAACATAGAGTTGGGAAGAGATGCACCCAATCTGCTCTGGGGTAGTACGAGTGCCTCCAGCATCCCACTGTATGCGAGTACGTAGAAGGACACCTCACCCATATCTGTATGGGAATACTTAGAATGATACCTCATCCAGATGGTAGGCTTATTTATTGTTCGTTTGGGGAAAAGGGACTTAGACAGCTTAAAGCATTAATTATTTCCTCAAATAATAAAGGAATGCAATAAAAATAATAAACGAATGAGATACTAAGATGGAAAAAATGCATTTTATTATATCTAGAATATTTGAGCATTTTGTAAATATGTTACAATGGCATATATAAAGAGTCTTGAAACATAGTTGTAAATATGACCACCTCTCCTGCATTGCTCCCTCACCTGTATCCCTGCTCAGTGATACTCATTATTCATTGTATAACAGAAAGAAACATTGCCCAGTCCTCAGCCATTCTCACAATCATTGCTATGTTTGAGCCCATTGTTGCAGCTACTGCGTCAATCCATCTTGTGGAGGGTCTTCCTCTTTTCTGCTGACACTCTACTTTACCAGGTGTGATGTCCTTCTCCAGGGACTGGTCCCTTCTGATAACATGTCCAAAGTATATGAGATGAATGAAGTCTCCCTATCCTTGCTGTTATGGAGCATTTTGTTTGTACTTCTTCCAAGACCCAACCCATTGCTGTCTAGTTTTTCCAGCTCATAGCTAGCCTATGACACAGAGTAGAACTGCCCCACAGGGTTTCCAGGGAGCATCCGGTGGATTCAAACAGCTGACATTTTGGTTAGCAGTCGTAGCTCTTAACCGCTGTGCCACCAGGGGCCCTCTTCCAGGACGGTCATGGTATATTCAATATTCTTCACCAACATCACAGTTCAAAGGCATCAATTCTCCCTCTATCTTCCTTGTTCGTTGTCCATCTTTCACAGGCATATGCAGCTACTGAAGATACTATGACTTGGATCAGGTCCACCTTAGTACTCAAAGTAATATCTTTGCTTTTGAACACTTTAAAGAGGTCTTTTGCAGCAGATGTGCCCAATGCAATACATTGTTTGATTTCTGGACTGTTGCTTCTGTGGGCATTGATTGTGGATCCAAATAAAATGAAATCCTTGATGACTTCAATCTTTCCTCTGTTTATCATGATGTTCTTTACTGGTTCTGTTGTAAGGATTTTTGTTTTCTTTATGTTGAGGTGTAATCCATAGTGAAGGCTGTAGCCTTTCATTTTCATCACTAGATGCTTCAAGTTCTCTTTACTTTCTGCAAGCAAGGCTATGTCATCTGCATATTGAAGGTTATTAATGAATCTTCCTCCAATCCTGATGCTGTTTTTCTTCATATAGTCCAGCTTCTCGGATTATTTGCTCAGCATACAGATTGAATAAGTATGGTGAAAGGATACAACCCTGACACACACCTTTTCTAATTTTAAACTATGCAGTATTCCCTTGTTCTTTTCAAGTGACTGCCTCTTGGTCTGTGTACAGGTTCTTTGTGAGCACATTTAAGCGTTCTGGAATTTCCATTCTTCTCAATGTTATCCATAATTTGTTTGAGCCACACAATCGATTGCCTTTGCATAGTCAATAAAACACAGGTAAACAACTTTCTGGTATTCTTTGCTTTCAACCAGGATCCATCTGACATCAGCAATGATATCCCTTGTTCCACGTCTTCTCCTGAATCTGGTTTGAATTTCTGGCAGTTCCCTGTTGGTGTACTGCTGCAATGGTTTTGAATTATCTTCAGCAACATTTTATTTCCATGTGATATTAATAATATTGTTAGAGAATTTCCACATTCTGTTGGCCCACCTTTTTTTGGAATGAGGACAAATATGGATCTCTTCCAGTCAGTTGGCCAGGTAGCTGTCTTTCAAATTTCTTGGCATAGATGAGTGAGTGCTTCTAGCATCGCATCTGTTTGTTGAAACATCCCAATTGCTATCCGGTCAATTCCTGGATCCTAGCTTTTTGCCTATGTCTTCAGTGTAGCTTGGACTTTTTCCTTCAACACCATCAGTTCTTGATCATATGCTACCTCCAGAAATGATTCAATGTCGACCAATTCTTTTTGGTACAGTGACTCCATACTCCTTCCATCTTCATTTGATACTCCCTGCGCTGTTCAGTATTTTCGCCATAGAATTCTCCAGTATTGCAACTTGAGGCTTGAGTTTTTTCCTGTTTTTTCAGCTTGAGAAATGCCAAGCATGTTCTTCCCTTTTCGTCTTCTAACTCCAGGTCTTAGCATACTTCCTATAATTCTTTGTCTTCTCAAGCCACCCTTTGAAATGTTCAGCTCTTTTACTTCAGTTTGCTTTAGCTACTCTACGTTCAAGAGCAAGTTTCAGAGTCTCTTCTGACATCCATTTTGGTTTTTTCTTTCTGTCATGTCTTTTTAATGATCTTTTGCTCTCTTCATGTATGATGCCCTTGATGTCATCCCACAACTCGTCTGGTCCTTGGTTATTAGTGTTCAATGTGTCAAATCTATTCTTGAGATGGTCTCTAAATTCAGGTGGAATGTACTTAAGGTTGTACTTTGGCTTTCTTGGACTTGTTCAAATTTTCTTTAGCTTCAACTTGAACTTGCATATGAGCAGTTGATCGTCTGTTCCCCAGTCATCCCCTGGCCTTGTTCTGATGATATTGGTCTTCTCCATTGTCTCTTTCCACAGATGTAGTCAATTTGATTCCTATGTATTCCATCCAGTGAGGTCCACACATATAGTTGTCATTTATGTTGTTGAAAAAACATATTTGTAGTGAATAAATCTTTGGTCTTGCAAAATACTATCATTTGACCTCCAGCGTGGTTTCTGTCACCAAGGCCATATTTTTGAAAACCAATTCTTCTTCGTTTCCGTCTTTCCCATTCCAGTCACCAATAGTTACCAATGCATCTTGACTGCGTGTTTGTTCAATTTCAGACTGCAGAAGTTGGTAAAAATCTTCCATTTCTTCATCTTTGGCATTAGTGGTTGGTGTGTAAATTTGAACAATAGTTGCATAAACTGGTGTTCCTTGTAGGCTTACGGATATTATCCTATGACTGATGGGGGGGGATTACTATGAGGAGGTACTCCAAAAAGTTAACTCCAGGTTAAATAATAAAAAAAAAAAAAAAATCAAAAGCCACTATTAAATTTGGGTGCATCCTCCCAATATTTTTTTTAAATCAAAACACCTTTATTTTCGTCTTTAAACAGAAAACTACTTATTTTCCAAGACAATCACAATTAACTTAGAAAATTTGGCATTTACAATGCATTCAAAACATTCTCCTTTAACTGGAAACTTGGTGTTATAGAATCTCAAGATTAAAAAGTTAAAAATAATCCATTTTGTTGCCATTATAAAACAAAACAGAAGCTAGCATGTCAAGAAACTCCACTCATACTTCAGGTCCTTCTCCCCCAGAAACCAGTATTGTTATGTTACGTCCATTTAGCAAAATCTGATCTAATACAGTAATCTTTCTTCTTTCTGGTGTGATTTCAAAAGTCATCAAAACCTAGAAGTGTGCCAACAATTTATCACTCTTCATCACAATTTGAATTCTTGATCCTATACACTTGCCTACAAGTTCTTGTGGAAGCAGCTGCAACAGGTTAGTGGTACCATTAGCTGCCATGGCTACACTGGAAGTGGCCCCTCTCAGTAATTTTTAATGCATACCTACAAACAAATCAGGATCATAATTTATTTTTTCACTTAGTATAACATGAAACTTTTGCCATCTTTTTCAGTATTCTCTGAAGACATTATTTTAAACGATGGCGTGACATTCCATTTTCCGACTAAACCATGGTAATTAGCTCCCTATTGCTGCAGAGGCCTCTTTGTAGGTGCTATCTTAATTGTAAGCTATGAAAGGCAGAAATTGATCATTTAATTGTCCTTCCTAGCCAGCACTCACAAAAATATATCTAATTTGATGATGAATATGCATGATCCTCCATTTATAATAAAAGGAGCCAGTCAGCATAAATGTTACACGGCTAAGGGCTGATATAAAGGTAACCTGAAGCTTCGGAGAGAGGGATAGGATCCTATCTTTTTGTTCGGGCTCTGTATACTCTCGAGTTGAGCTCTGTATAGAGTCTTGGAATTGGCAGGAACTTTACAGATCTAGCCACTTTTCCAAAGATCAGGTAATTGAATTAAAGATTGTGACTAGTTTCTTAACTTCCTTCCAGCTCTATGCTCTTTTCACCACAATCTGCTAAGCTTATTCCTTTAAAAATACAGTAAGAGCATATACTTATCTACATGTTGTTATAGAAACTTTATACCCCCTTATAGTTAGAGTGCATATAATATGACATAAAAATCTAATGGTAAACTCGTGAGTATGTATCCAAGAGAAAGGAAGGCATATGTACACACAAAGACTTGTACATGAGTGTTAACAGCAGCACTATTTGTAAAAGCGAAAAATGGCCGTAACACAAAGGTTCATCAATATGTGACTGGATAAACAAAGTGTGTACATTCATACAAATGAATACCACTCAGCAATAAAAAGGAACGAACTATTGATAAATGCAACAATGTGATTGAATCTCAATTATGTCCAGTGAAAGAAGCTAGAGAAAAGAGTGCCTATACTCTGGTTCTATTTATTTAAAATTTTAGAAAATGCAAACTAATCTATAGTGACAGTGGTTGGGGATGGGGGGGAGTGGACGAGGAACCTCAGTAGAGAAAACTTTGGGGGTGATGGATATACTGATGATCTTGATTGTAGAGAGGGTTTCAAGGGTATATACATGTCAAAATTTATCAAATTGTACACCTTAAACACATGCAGTTTACTGCATGTCAATTATACCTCAATAAAGCTGTTTAATTTGTGAGATCTACCTCTTACATTTGAAAAGCAGAAGATGATTAAAAACCCACTGAAGTATCTCAAGCATAAAACTAAAATTACTTCTGGAGATAATTGACAACCAAGGTTCTATTCTAGTATGATGGTTTATCTGAACAAAACATTACTGTCAGAAATGCAAAGTCATAAAAATAAAAAATAGAAATGACATTTTTGTCCCCTGGTAATCATGCCATTTCCTCATGCCTGTACAATTGCTCTATATCATAATCTGTTTACTGTTCTATTCAACTTGGTTTTTTAAAGAATGCAATAACCTTGTTGTACTTTTCCTGAACTACCAGACTACTCTTTTATATACAAGATGTCCAATCCCTGGTGCATGTGTGGGTGTGTAGAAAGCTACACCGCGTCTATAAATTTTAGAAAATGCTGTAATTTGCTTTGAGATTTTCTAGTCAGAGCTGGGGGAAAAATAGAAACAAATTGGAACTTTCTAGAAACATGCCCTTTCTACACGATGAACACTGGGTAATTTTCCTAAATATGTGAATTCAGCGTTAAAAATTTTCTATTTAGATTTTCCACTTACGGTTTCAAAACAAAAAGAACTGCTATGCCACATGTACGGTCTACAATACCGGTAGTGATTTTCAATTCCTTTACTAAAGATTTTTTTTTTTTTTAAGAAAACATTCAGAAAGTTTATATCGCAACATCCCCCTCCCCAACTTATTTCCTCAGTTCTTTTATTCGGTAATTACTCCCATTCTGCAGAGTGGGAGACGCACACAGGTTTTTTGCACAGTACAGAAGAGCAAGACAGAAGCAACTTTCAACTTTTCAGTTCCATCTTGAAAAACGATGACTTCTAACCACGGAGAAGCGACAGTCGAGCAAGAGCAGAAGCATTCCTCCCCAGGCTGGGTGTGGGTCGGGAGCCAGGCGCGCTTCCGCGGGAGAGGGGGAGTCAGGTGGCAGGGGCGCGGGAGCCGGAGCTGCGCGGAGGGGGCGCGTGCGGGGCGCGCCTCCCTCCGGCCGGCGCGGGGAGGGCGGCCCGCGCACGCGAGTCCGTCGGCCCGGGGCTCCCGCGCTGCGATCCGCGGGCGCGCCGGGGGCGCCCCCTCGGCCGCGTCTCCTCCCTCGCGCGCTCGCTCCCTCCTCACACCCCCGCCCCCAGGCTCTGGCAGGTCCCTCCCCCATGCCTGCTCCGGCGGCCGCCGCCGCTACCGGAGGCGCAGGAGCCTCGCGATAGTGTTTGCACAGGCGGCGCGTGACGCCGCCGCCGCCGCCTCCTGTAACTGATGCAGAGGTTACCCTGCCGCCGCCGCCTCAGCCGCCACCCACCGTCCGCTGCCGCCGCCACCCAGGCGACGCCGGGGGCCGACGCACTGCAGAGGTGCCGGCAGGTTCCGCCCGCGGAAGTCTCCTCGGCCGGCGCTGCCCGCGCTCCGCCCGCGCTTCGACCCCAGCCCGGCGGGCGCCCCCTCGACGCCCTTACCGCGGCGCTCCTTCCCTCCGCCTCTTCTCCGGCGCGCCCGCCCGCTCCTTCTCTTCTCCCCCTTTTCCTCCTCCCAGTCCCCTCTCCTCCCCTCACCTCTTCCCTTTCCACCTCCCCCCTGCTCGGTTTCCTTCCCCCATCCCCTTGACTCTCCCCTCCCTGCCCTCACTCTCTCCCTCGCCCTCAGCGCGGCCCCCGCCATGACGGAGGCGGGTGCCGGTGCCGTTGCCACTGCTGCTGTCTCGGGGGCAGAGTCGGGTTCCCAGAAAGTAGCTTGATGAGTGTCCAAAGTAGCAGTGGAAGTTTGGAGGGGCCGCCATCTTGGTCCCAGCTCTCCACGTCTCCAACCCCGGGCTCGGCGGCGGCGGCCAGGTCCCTGCTGAATCACACGCCGCCATCCGGGAGGCCCAGGGAAGGTAAGCACCGCCGCGCCCGCTCGCGGGCCCCCTTCCCGCGCCACGGCCCCCGCGCCCTCGGGTCTCCTCTCCTCGACCCTGGGGTGGGGGATGGTGGCGAGGTGGCCGCGAGGCCGCCGGGCTCCGGGGAGGTAGTGCGCTGGCTGTGGGTGGTGGTTCACGGGTGGCGGAGGAGACGAGCGAGGGGGTGCGGGCTGGTGGGGACGGGGCGAGGCGCACAGACTCGTCTGGCTTCCTAAGAGCCCGTCGTGCGAGGGTGGGAAGCCTCCCTCCGGACGCGAGTCCCTTTCTGCCCCCTTTCCTAGTACACTCCATACGTTTAACCTCCTGGCCTCCTCTGTCTCTGGTGGGTTTTCCCTCCCGTTGGAGCATTCATCCTCGCGAGCCCCCTCCCATTCGCCCTCGCACTCCTCCCACAGAGGCGGTCCCGTGGCTCCGCAAGCTTTGCTGCCCGGGACCTGGATGCACTTCGTTTGCAGGGTCTCTTCTCTTTAGGGAGAGACGCTGAAATTATTGTCTAGGCAGACTTTGATCCCCTGCCCTAGAGCAATTTAAACGACAGTGTGACTCGTGGGCAGGTTCTTAAATCACCCCTCCAGATGGTTGCAACTTTCTCTCCTTCGCCATCACCTTCTGCGTGTTTGTGCGTTCTCTCTCTTCTGCAAGTAGACTACTGTTCTTCTCTGACAGGGTCGTGGGTTTTGTGGGAAATATCTGCGTAAAGGTTACTGCAAACACGCACCAGATCGGTTACGATTGTTTTCTAAGTTTTCTGGCTTCTTGCATGAAAGTGTGCTGCCACCAGATGTAGCAGTTACACAGCTAGTAAGACACCGGAGTGCTTTTGGCTAAAATTTCAACTTGCTGTGTTTAACTTTAAGTATACGACACAAAATGAAATTCAGGAGAACGCTCATTTATGGGGGAAGAGTAAATGTGCATGGAATCGCGTTTAACGCTCTTTGTCTGGAAAATGTTTAGCGGTATTCATCAGCAGTTGGTAAACGGGTTGTTCAGTCCCAGTTGTCTCATGCAAGATTGTAGCCACATTTTCACAAGAAGAAAAAAAAAAAAAACGTGTGGAAGTCAGTCTAATGGATCTTTTAAAGAAAGCAGGAGCATCAATTTATGTAGAAATCGATGGGTTTAATTTATTTTGAAAATATCACTCAATATTTATTACTCATAGCCTTGACAGTTGTTAATCTAGTGTTTTGTGCCCTGAATCCAGCGGTTCAGGCGTAGCATTCTTTGTCATTTTGTTCCTGTGAGCATGTGTGAAAGTGACAATAGGCTCAAAGATTGGCATGAATTTGCTCTAGAAAATTCGTGGGAAGGTTTGATTTATGGCATCCATTAAACATGCTGAATATATTGACAGACATTTTTCCCTTTCATTTTGCTCTCAACACTGAGTTCTGGTTATTAATAAAAGTTTATTTATTGACTCACTCAAATTTAGTATCTGGTGATCTTTGTGCACTTGAAAAATTTTAAATGAATATTTTAAAAGGTATTTTGTAAACGGAACAGTTGGGTGCTTTTAGCATGCTTTTACTTCGTAATTTCATTAAGGTGCTTACTGGTAGTGTTGTGAGTTGAGAAAGACCATTTTATTTTATTTTTTAAAGGTGTTTTATCATTCATTCCTCAATTGTTGAGCCATTATTGTAAGCCAGTCCCTGTACTAGATACTGAGGGTATATGATTATGTCTGTTATTGTCTGTTGTTCATCTGTTGACATTGGTTATCAGTGTTAGTAATTTGGGGGCCACGAAATCTAGATTGAGTTTCTGAAGTTACTTCAACTCTAGTTAAAAATTTCTTTATCTGTACTATTCTGCACTTTTCCTGATATTTGAAAGTTTTGAAGGGTTAGAATAATTAACCTGGACTTTGAAATAACCAGAATTTTCCAGCAGTTTAGATTACCGTAGATTTTTGTGTAACCTAAAATAGGGAATCTGTTAATTAATACGAAAGTAGGATGTGTTTTGTGAAAGTTATATTTCATATCAAGTCCCTGCGTGTGGTCTCTCTCTGACCAACCAGCATGTAGATTAAAAACTGAGTTAACCAGTTGCTATCAAAATCAGTTCGAACTCAGGGCAACCCCACGTGTGTCTGAATAGAACCTGTGCTCCATAGGGTTTTCAGTGGCTGATTTTTCAGAAATAGATTGCCAGGCCTTTCTTCTGAGGCACCTCTGGGTAGACTCCAACCTCTCTGAAACCAGTTGCTATCAAGTCAGTTTCAACTCATGGCCACCCCATGTGTGTCAGTGTAGAACTGTGCTCCATAGGGTTTTCAATGGCTGACTTTTTAGAAGTCGATCACCAGGCTTTTCTTCTGAGACACTTTTGAGTGGACTCAAATCGCCAACCTTTTGGTTAGCAGGAGAGTACTTCAGTCATTTGCACCACCTAGGGACTCCCAACCCTCTTTCGGGATATATTTCTCTTAGAGCTTGAGTTATATCCTCAAGTTTCACTAATGTTAACAGGAACATTGTCCTATCAAAATGGAGATATCCTCTATAGAGTAGAATCCGAGTTTATATTTTTAAAGTGTTTAGCACCTTTTCCAGGTATACATGTCACTGTATTATATAAATTGATGTAACTTCAGAGCTTTTGACTTCTGTTGGATGTTAGTAAGAACCATTAACATGAATGGAACTTAAATGTATGTGTCAAGGAGAGAACAAACTTTGTTTCCTGAAAAATTGAATCTATTTTAATTTAAAATATGGTAATAGAAAAATGTAAACCTCGGAGAGATACACACACACGTGCGTACATGTTTGTTGTTAGGTTCTGTCAAGTCAGTTCCGACTCATTGTGACCCTATGTATAACAGAATGAAACCTTGCCTGGTCCTCACAATTGTTATGCTTGAGGCCATTTTTGCAGCCACTGTGTCAGTCCATTTTATTGAAGGTCTTCCCCTTTTTCGCTGATCCTCTGCTTTGGCAAGCATGATGTCCTTCTCCAGGGACTGGTCCCTCCTAATACCATGTCCAAAATATGTGAGATGAAGTCTTGCTGTCCTTGCCTCTAAGGAGCATTCTGGCTGTACTTCTTCCAAGACAGATTTGTTCATTCTTCTGGCAGTCAGGTATTCAATATTCTTCGCCAACACCATAATTCAGAGGAATCAGTTCTTTGATCTTCCTTATTCATTGTCCAGCATTCACACTCTTATGAGGCAATTGAAAACACCATGGCTTGGGTCAGGCGCACCTTAGTCCTTGAAGTGACCTCTTTGCTTTTGAACATTTTAAAGTGGTCTTCTGCAGCAGATTTGCCTAATGCAGTGTGTCGTTTGATTTCTTGACTGCTGCTTCCGTGGGCCTTGATTGTGGATCCAAGTAAAATAACATCTTTGACAACTTCACTCTTTTCTTTGTTTATCATGATTTTACTTATTGGTCCAGTTGTGAGGATTTTTGTTTTCTTTATGTTGAGGTGTAATCGATACTGAAGGCTGTAGTCTTTGATCTTCATCAATAAGTGCTTCAAATCCTTTTCTCTTTCAGCAAGCAGTATGTACATGTATAAATACTAAATGTGTGATGAACTCTTATAAGCAAATTTAACTTTGAAAATGGGTGATTTTTAAAGATGTACCATAAGAATCTGTAAGAGTTACTAATTTATTTTTGAAGTTTTGACACATTTGAAGCAAACAAACAAGTCTTAAGATTATGATCTGCTTATTTTTAATGCTCCATACTTTGGCTTTCTTCCTCCCTCTCACCCTACTTACACTATCATATTTGTATAGTTTTATTTTATGACAGATAAAGTATAGTTTTAAATATGATAAGATTTAGGAATTTATTAGTATTTACAAGTTTGTATGAAAATACAGTGTGGACTACTTTTCCTCTGGATCTCAAAGCTTTTCATGTAGCAATCTTGAAGTTCTCTTAGAGGTGCTCAGCAGTGTAGCTCTAGATGTATTCTGTTGGATCTTTTAAACCTGTGGTCTCCATCCTGTTTTGTCTTCTAATAATCCTGAAATTAAGGGAGTGGGGAGCGCAAAACACAGTTTGTCCCAGATTTCTGAATAGCCAAGACGCCATTAGAAAAAGAGGACCAATCACTAAATGTGATTCCTCCGTGAATATTTACGTCCTCCAAATAGAGCCTGCACACGTGTTAGCACAATGAAAGTAGCTTTTTTACTTCAGAAGAAGAAGCAGACAGAACACAACAGACAAGTGGTACCACCAGCTCAAAAGCTGTTCGGGCAGAAATGGAAAACAACTATGTGTGCCCTGCTATGCACCATAGATGAGGGACACAAAGGACATTTATATGACACACCTGTCCCCCTGGCACTGGAAGCTGTCCTGGTGGAGATAGAGAACTTTTCCGTGCATGCTTTTACCTGGCATCGTAGGTGAGGAACACAGAAGAGGGCCTACCTTCTGCCAGTCCTGCCTGGCTGTTGCTGTTGTTAGGTGCCATCGAGTCGCTTAAGATTCACAACGACCCTATAAGACAGTGAAACTGGCCCATAGGGTTTCCAAGGAGTGGCTGGTGGATGTGAACTGCTAACCTTTTGGTTAGCAGCTGAGCTCTTAACCACCAGGTCACCAGGGCTCCCCCGCCCCAGCTAAAAAAAAAAAAAAATTAATTAGGTGCACTAAGGTCAGCGACAGTTCGAATCTTCCAGGCGCTCCTTGGAAACGCTATGGGGCAGTTCTACTCTGTGCTATAGGGTTGCTATGAGTCGGAATCGACTCGACAGCACTGCGTTAGTTTTTTGAGTAAGGTCAGCGATGGTTAAAAACAAAAAACCCAAATCGGTTGCCATCGAGTCGATTCCGACTCATAGCAACCCTGTAGGGCAGAGTATAACTGCCCGATAGGGTTTCCTAGGAGTGGCTGGTAGATTTGAACTGCTCACTTTTTGGTTAGCAGCTGAGCTTTTAACCACTGCTCCTCCAGGGCTCCAAGCAGTAGTTAGAGGTCTGGAAATCTACATGAGAAATAGGCTATGCTTTAGCCTTTTTGGCCTCAGGACCCCTTTACCCTCTTAAAAAATTATTGAGGACCCCAAAGAGTGGGTTATGTGGGTTAGGCCTGCTGATATTTTTAAAATATTAATTTCTTTAGATATAACAATAATAAACTCATTCCGTGTTAACAAAATAACTTTTATGAAAAATAAATGTTTGAAAACCGAAAATTTAGTGAGACTAACGACATTGTTTTACATTTTTGCAAATCACTTTAATTTTCAGTTTACTGAAGACCCCTGGATTTTGCTTCTGCTTTGTCAGTTGTGAATATGTTATTTTGATTTGAAGTACATGAAGAGAATTGAGCTTCAAAGATACGTAGTTGGAAAAAGAATATTTTATTACGCTTTTCAGAAATTGTGCATATTCTTCTTTGGCCTAAACAACAACAACAACAAAAAAACCCAAACCCGTTGCCCTTGAGTCGATATTGACTCATAGCGACCCTAGAGTAGAACTCCCCTATAGGATTTCTTAGGCTGTAATCTTTATGAAAGCAGACTGCCACATCTTTCTTCTGTGGAGCGGCTGGTGGGGTTCGAACTGCAGGCCTTGTGGTTTGCAGCTGAGTGTTTAACTACTGCACCACAAAATTCAATAAGTGGCAGGTTTTTTTTTTTTTGCTAAGGTTACTTTCAATGTAGAATCTGAAACCTTATCAATGAACTTTTCATACTCTGTTAATGTTAGAACCCACTGGTCTCTGGATGACCAAGAAGGCAGAATCTGATGAAGCAAGACTGCTTATACAATTCTCTTAGAAAAAAGGATTGGAGAGAGCAGCCCTTACTGGAAAATATCACAGGGTTGCCTGTACTATCCAATATTGTAAAAAATAAAAATAAAAAAACAACAAAATTCACTGGTCTTTTTGCACTATGAATAGATCTTATAAACATCATGCCTTGCTCATTTGGAAACTACTGGTTCACTCAGTTATGCAAATCTTTGAAGTGTCGACACAATTTTCTATACAGTATTTTAAAGATTACGTTCTTTAACATCACTACCCATCTCATTAGGAAAGCCTTTATGTTTTGAAAAGTTGTCAAGCTCAGAGTGACAAATACAAGTTTTGAAAATTCCAGTTTCTGTTTGAAAGCCCAGTTTTATCTTTGGCAGTCTGTACTGTCATGTTCCTTGAAGTAACACGTTCACTTCATTCATTTTTAGAAAGCCTGAATAACCATGGTTTTGTGTTCTTTCACATAAAATGATATGCCATGAAAAAGAGTGGCTCATTTCAGCTTGCAGTTCAGTCATGTTGTCATTAGGTGCCGTCGTATAATGTAGTAGTGGCGTCAGGGGTCCTCTGACTTCACAAAGTGGGAGGATAATCACCATTGGGGTCAGCGCAAAGCTGATTCCAGTGAGGTGGAGGTCAGACATACCTCCGCTCTCTAACCTTTTTTTTTTTTTTTTTTTTACGAATTCTAACACCATCTGTCCTTCCCATGGCACTCTCCACTTCTCTGATGGGTTCGATAATTCATTGCAATGGCCACACAGAACTCATAGGCCATACTTATGATTGTGGGGTTTATTCGAGAAGTTTACAGTTCAGGGTCAGGATCAGCTTGGAAGTAACAGAAACAACTCAGGAGACAGGATACAGGTCGGCAATCAGGACGACTTCCAACCAAGAGCTCTCAGCTCCTTTTTGGCTTTGCCAGCAGGTAGGCCGTTTGCTCCAGCCTCTGCTGCCAGCCCCTGTTCGGGCTGGGCATCTGCTCTGTTGGGACAAGTGTTACAGCTCTTTAGCTCTGCCAGCACTCCACCAGCAAGCATTCTGCTCTAAGGCATTCACCTCTCTGGCTGTGTGGGTTACCAAGCCCCACCTCAGCTGTCTCATGCCGGTCTCCTGGTTCCCTTCATCTCATGCTGCTGCCGCTCTTACTGCACTGTCTCTCATGGTCTCTTGCCGTCTTCAGTGTAACAGTTCTTCTCTTGGGTCTAGGAGGTTCCCAGTGCAGGGACCCTGTTATGGATTGAATTGTTTCTCTGCAAAATGTGTATCAGGTTGGCTAGGCCATGATTCCCAGTATTGTGTGGTTGTCTACCATTTCGTCATCTGATGTGATTATCCTGTGTGTTGTAAGTCTGAATCCGTATGATGTTGATGAGGCAGGATGAGAGGCAGTTATGCTAGTGAGGCAGGACCCAATCTACAGGATTAAGTTGTGTCTTGAGTCAATCTCTTTTGAGATATAAAAGAGAGAATCAAGCAGAGAGTAGAAGGACCTCATTACTACGAAGCAAGAAGAGCCAGGAGTGGAGTGTGTCCTTTGGATACTGGTTCCCTCCACTGAAAAGCTCCCTAGACCAGGGGAAGATTGATGACAAGGACCTTCCCCCAAAGCCAACAGAGAGAGAAAGCCTTCCCCTGGAGCTGGCACCCTGAATTTGGACTTCTACCTTTCTGAACTGGGAGAGAATGGATAACTAAGACAGAATTTGGTACCAGGAGAGTGAGGTGCTGCCCTAACAGATACCTACAATGTGGAAGCAGCCTTGGAATTAATGTTTAGAGGCTGGAAGAATTTTCAAGGGCAAAAAAAAAAAAAAAAAAATTTCGAGCCCAGATTGGCTCGAAAAGGCTGTTGGTGGAATTATGGACGTCAAAGGCATTTCTGGTGAGGGCTCAGAAGGGAGTAAGGAGAGCTGTGACGGTGCAGATGGCGAGAAACGGCGGCAGCAGAACAGGAGACTGTTGTGAGATAGTGCGGGAACTGACCTGTGGAGTGAGAGAGCTGAGTGCCTTCAGGCAGGAGGCTTGCTGGCAAAGTGCAGTGCCTCTGGGCACTTATTGGTGGAACTAGGCTTGCTGAGCACCTTCAGGCCAAGAGGCTAGGGAACCAGGAAGCATAAGCTGAAGAGACAGGGAGCATGGGAATCAGAGCTGCCTCAGTCTCAGAGGGTGGGGCCATAACCTTTGGGCTCTGAAAGGGTGGAGCCATGGCCTCTCGGGTTTCAGAGGGTGGCGCCAGAGCCTCCTAGGTTTCAAAGAGTCAGCTCTTCACCAACTCCGTTGCAGAGGGTGGGGCTATTCTTCACCAGTGCCAGGGAGAAGGGACCAGATCAGCTTCCCAGAGCTGAGGGGGCAGAGCTGCCATGCTCAAGGTGCAGAAGAACAGGGCTGGCTGGGGCTGAGGGGATGGAATCGCCACTCAGATAAACTAGGTGAATAGGGCCACCCAAGCTGAGGGGGCAGAGTTGCTGTCCCAGTGGGCCTAGAAGTTAGAGCCGAAGGCTAGGGCTGAGGAGCCTCCACCCAGAAGTCAGAGAACATGGCCAACACTCAGAGTCTGAAGGGGCAGGGCCTTTGCCTAGATGGTCTCGGTGAACAGAGGATTATTTTCAAGGCTTTAGAGCTAATGTAAATTGTTTTGCTGACTTAATGCCCGTTAGCTCTTTCCCTCCAATTTCTCCCATTTGTAATAGAAGTATTTACCTTGTGCCTGTCCCACTAGAATTTGTACTTGGAGTTGGTTTAAGACTTTTTGGATGATATGATGAGCTTTATGTGTTTTACATGTGGCAAGGACATGAATTTTTGGGGGGCCAAAGGATGGAATGTTATAGATTGAATTGCGTCCCCCCAAAATACGTATCTAGTTGGCTAGTCAATGGTTCCCAGTACTGCGTGGTTGTCCACCATTTGGTCATCTGATGTGATTATCGTATGTGTTGTAAATCCTAACTTGTATGATGTTAATGAGGCAGGGTTAGAGACAGTTATGTTAATGAGGCAGAACACAATCTATAGGATTAGGTTGTATCTTGAGTCAGTCTCTTTTGAAATACAAAAGAGAGAATCAAGCAGAGAGGAGAAAGACCTCATACCACCAAGTTAGAAGTGCCAGGAGCAGAGCACGTCCTTTGGACACGGGGTTCCTGCGCTGAGAACTCCTAGGCCAGGGGAAGGTTGATGACAAGGACCTTCCCCCAGAGCCAACAGGGAGAAAGAGCCTTCCCATGGAGCTGGCGCCCTGAATTTAGATTTCTAGCCTCTTAGACTGTGAGGGAATAATGTTCTACTTGTTTAAAGCCATCTACTCATGGTATTTCTGTTATACCAGCACTAGATAACTAAGAAAGACCCCCAAGTCCAAAGGATGCGCCTCACTTCAAGTTTTTCTTGGTGTTAGTGAGGTCCCCCTCCAACCTCTGTGAAATTGGTTCCTTTAAGCCTAACAGGATGGCAAAACTGAGCAATCCCCTCGGTAGGCCACAGCCGCCTAAATTGACAAATCCCGACAGGTGTTCTACAAACCTTACTTGCATTTTAGACTAGCCGGTCCCTTTACAAGATTGTGGCCTAGCGAATCGTCTTAGCAGAACTACAAACCCAGGGCCAGAACGGCTATATATAAAGAGAAACCATTGCCCTGCGTATTGAGTCAGTCATGCAGTATTTTTTCTGTACTGCATAGAAGTGCTTTACATTATGTCACATAAAATATTAAAAACATATTCAAGGGTTAGTATTTCATAAGATAAATAATTTTATCAAGGATATTAAGCAAAACACGTTTTTTGCTTTTTTTTTTTAACTGTGAGCATTTGGTGATGAAAAATGCAGTGGCTTCTAGTATGATTTGGTGCCCATTGCTTTTGCCCTATAAATGTCAACACAGCAAAAAAACCAAATAGTGCCTTAATGTTATTGTTAAATTAGTTTGACTTTGCGGATTCCCTGTAAGTATCTCCAGTACCTGTAGAAGTCTGTGCACTGTACTTTTTAGCCTAAAGAGCCTACTTGAAGGGTGGGAGACGTGTCCATCTTCGGACACAGATCGAGTTCTATATAGCTTTTTGGCAAGAATCTTAGTATAGCAATTAGACTTGTCCAACAAAGGAAAGAGCTGCCTCTTAGTTAGCTAAAAGAATTTTGAAGCAGAATTGAGGACTATTTTGGGGGGGGGGGTGGGGCGTGTGGAGATAAATTCTGTAGATTCTTGTATTGGGTGCTGTTGGGTTAAATGACTTAAGGTTTCGTCTAACTTAA
This sequence comes from Elephas maximus indicus, assembly GCF_024166365.1. Taxonomy (NCBI): domain Eukaryota; kingdom Metazoa; phylum Chordata; class Mammalia; order Proboscidea; family Elephantidae; genus Elephas; species Elephas maximus. The sequence continues at coordinate 69,377,417 of NC_064824.1, read as the reverse complement.
AAATGTAAATATTCTGTGATTCTTTGAAAATCCCTATAGTTAAATTGTACTTATGTATCCATTAACGTTTTTGAATATTTTCTCAAGTCAGTATGAAACTTGTTCATTTTATTATTGCTTTGCATTTTTATTGTTCTTTTCCTCTGAGAAATTTTCTGTGTTTCCTGGAGTCAACATGATCAGTCTTCCTGAAATCTTGCTAAATTCCCTCTAAAATATAGTAAGTTTTGAAGACATTTTAGGGAATCAAATGCTGCTTATGATACAGTTTAGTAGAGTTGTAGTATATTTGAGTACAGAATTTTAGAGTTCTACGGGGAGGTGGTTTTCAGTTTTGAAAGGGAAACTCTAAACATAGTCTATATCGTCTTTTAAGGAGCCCTGGTGGCACAGTGCTAAAGTATTGGCTGCTAACTGAAAGGTTGGTGGTTCAAACCCACCACCCTCTCTGCGAGAGAAAGGTGTGGCAGGCTGCTTCTGTAAAGATTACACTCTTGGAAACCCGATGGGGCAATTCTTCTCTGTCCTGTAGGGTTGCTGTGAGTTGAAATTGACTTGATGGCAGTGGGTTCTTTTATTTTTTTTTATTGTTTATGTAATTTCAGAAGTAACGCACATAAGCTCTTCTACTGTTTTTAAAGCTAAAGAGCCTGAAAAGAGGAAATGTGAAGAAAAGGTATTTAAATTGATGTCTCTTGAATTTAAAAAATGTATATTAAGTATAACCTTGACATAAAATGAAGAATTTTAATTATCTTATTCTGAGAATTATGCATGTAATATTTATCATTACTTGCAGCAATTAGTATTTTATTTTTATATGGAACATAATCTCTTCTGCGAGTTGGATTGAAAGGTTAGATTTTTTCATAGCAGGAAGTTAGGCATAAATTCTCACTTTTTTGAGGTCAGTTTAATAGGTGTGGTGACACCCAGCTTGAGATTTCATATACTTGTTGCTCATTTTCTATAGAAGACACATAAATTAAGTCATTTAATTTCATAAATGAAACTTATGCTTCTTAATTTCTAAGAATATTAGAATAAGTTAGAAGAATAGTGTTTTGAAGCATGAGAAAGCACATTGATTGTAATTGGAGTCCAAGTTTAGTCTCTGCTTTGCCATTAACTAGCTGTGTGACCTTGGGCGAGTTTTTTACATCTCTGCTTCACTTTCATAAAATGGAAATTATAGAACTGAAAGGGGGACCTTGAAAGAATCTAGTCCAGACCTCTCATTTTACAGATGAGGAAACTTTGTAATTTGCTCAGGCTTTCACTGTGAGACATTTGGAACCAAAATTCAAAGTTTCTGACTCTGGGGTTCATACTTTTTCTCTTATATGTGGTTTACTTTTCATCTGTAAAATGAAGGGGTTGGATTAGAGACTCTTGGGGTCTTCCAGCAAAAATATTTCATTTTTGTAAGAGTCCTAATATAACTTATTGGAGGAGAATTCGTAGCCCTTGTGTGTTGGTGAAAAATATTTCTTGAAGAAACAGTGACCTTTTCAAGGTTATGTTTTGGTTTGTAAGAAGAAGGTAGTTATCTTCAGTATTACCAAAGAATATTTAGGTTGTATTTAAGAGAAAGTAAGTACTATGCTAGGTGATCTTGTTTTCTTAATGATATGTATACTATACACTGTTATGAATATATTAACATATAAATTACATAAATAACAATGTGATGCTCTGATGCAAACTAACTAGATGTAATTACTCCTCAGAAAATATTTCTGGAGTATACCTTAGCCTGGATCCTTGTTTTTACCCTTCCTAGTTCTGTGTCCCACAGGATTGTCTTATTTCCATAGTACTTCCATCATGCTACCTTTTATTATAGTTTTATTTGTATTGCCTACTACACAAGAAGGTCTTGAGTTTAGAAACTGTGTTTTGCTCATATGAGTATTCTCAATGCACAGTAGGATGTTCTCTACAGAGTTGGCACCCTAAAAAAGTTTTGTTGAAGGATTGTTAAATTTTCTTAAGAACTAAATGATTATGTACTTCAGTATATACTTCTTGCAGTAATTCTTAGAGAAATTATGTTTTAGAGGTCTATATGGATAACAGTAACAATTATAGTTAATATTTAATTGAGTTTTAAGGATATTAATTCATTTAATCTTCATAGCTCTGTGAGAGAGATATAATCCATGTTTCCAGATTTGTTTGGTTTACCTCTAAACTTCCGTGAAATGTTTTTGGCTTGAGTTTTATATATGTATGAAGATAAGATTTAAAAAAAGAAAAAACAAATAGAAACTTAAACAACCAATTTAGAAAGTTGTACCAGCTATGCAAATCTTTTTGTTCAGTCCCTTTATGAAAAAGATTAGTGGTACATTAACGAAAAATCTTATTTTCATTTTTGATAATCCAAATTGTAATGCTATTTATCTTACTATTTTGGCCTCATAAACCCGCCACAGCCATAACAAGTAAACATTAGAATTTGAAAATAGTTTTCCACTATCCACGTAGGAGCAATCCATTCACTTGTGGAGGTGTGAATAACCTGATGGAGAAGGCTCTGAACTAAACTGAGATGCTTTAGTGGAAGATTGTTGACTTTGTTATTAATAGTGAATATGGGCAGGGAAAAGAGGCTTTGAAGTTCAGTCTGACTCGTTTGTAAGAAGAATTTTTTAAAAACAGTTTTGATTCCTTTATTGCATTAAAAGAAAATCCCCTAGAAACATGTATTACATAGCAAATCTAATGAGAAACAGAATTTGAATGGGTTGATATGAACTCAAAGCACAGAGTGAAAAGATGAGCAGAGCTGATCCAGGTGGTAAGTTGTGAATTTGAGTAAATCTCCCCAATGTGGCTTCATTGCTAGGTCTGAAATTTTGTGAATTTTGAGATGTACCCGTATTCAGGTAAAAGTGGTTACATTCTACAAACAGGCATTAGAAAGTCCAATATGAGGGGGTTTTTTTGGGGGGGGGAGTTGCTTGCAATATTTGTTTCTGTTCATTTATATGGATAGTTAAGAATTAGTTACGTTCATAAATTTGTGCCTTTCCTTGAAAAGTAACATGGCTGGAGAAAATGACAAACTTCTAGGTTTAAATTCTTAAGCATTGCCAGATCAGTACTAGTATTGTTAAATGTGATACATTGTATGATTTCATGATTCCATACTTGATACTATGTATTTGTTTCCTATCTGATGATGAGTGAATCATAGTGTCACTAGAGAAAGTCATTGACCCATTTTGAATCGGACAGTCATGAGGTCTGCTATGCTGGGAATGACAACTTGAAGAGGAATGGTGTTGCATTCATTATCGGAAAGAACATTTCAAGATCCGTCCTGAAATACAGTGCTGTCAGTGTTAGGGCAATATCCATACACCTACAAGGAAGAGCAGTTAATACAACTATTTAAATTTACCCAGGAACCACAAAGGCCAAAGATGAAGAAATTGAAGATTTTTACCAGGTTTTGCAGTCCAAAATTGATCGACCATGCAATCAAGATGCGTTGATAACTACTGGTGATTCAAATGTGAAAGTTGGAAACAAAAAGGATCGGTAGCTGGAAAATATGGCCTTGGTGATAGAAATGATGCCGGAGATCGCGTGATAGAATTCTGCACGATCAACAACTTCTTCATTCCAAATACCTTTTTTCACCAACATAAATAGCAGCTATACACATGGACCTTGCCGGATGGAATACACAGGAATCAAATTGCCTATATCTGTGGAAAGAGACGATGGAAAAGCTCGGTATCATCCGTCAGAACAAGGCCAGGGGCTGACTGTGGAACAGACCATCAATTGCTCATATGCAAGTTCAGGTTGAAACTGAAGAAAATTGGAACAAGTCCACGAGTGCCAAAGTATGACCTTGAGTATATCCCACCTGAATTTAAAGACCATGTCAAGAATAGATTTGATGCATTGAACACTAATGACTGAAGACTAGAAGACTTGTGGAATGACATCAAAGACGTCATACGTGAAGAAAGTAAGAGGTCATTGAAAAGACAGGAAAGAAAGAAAAGACCAAAATGGATGTCATAAGAGACTCTGAAACTTGGTCTTAAACATCGAACAACTAAAGCAAAAGGAAGAAATGATGACTTGAAAGAACTGAACAGAAGATTCCAAAGGGTGGCCCGAAAAGACAAAGTAAAATATTATAACGACATGTGCAAAGAGCTAGAGATAGAAAACCGAAAGGGAAGAACGTGGTTGGCATTTCTCAAGCTGAAAGAACTGAAGCCTCGAGTTGCAATAGTGAAGGATTCTATGGGGAAAATATTAAATGATGCAGAGAGCATCAGAAGTTGGAAGGAACACACAGAGTCATTATACCAAAAAGAATTGGTATACATCAGCCATTTCAGGAGGTAGCATGTAATCAGGAACTGATGGTACTAAAGGAAGAAGTCCAAGCTGCACTGAAGGCATTGGCGAAAAAAAGACTTCAGGGATTGACGGAATGTCAGTTGAGATGTTTCAACAAACAGATGCAGTGCTGGAGGTGCTCACTCGTCTGTGCCAAGAAATTTGGAAGACAGCTGCCTGGCCAGCTGACTGGAAGAGATCCATATTTATGCCTATTCCCAAGAAAGATGATCCAACAGAATGTGGAAATTGTCAAACAGTATCATTACTATCACATGCAAGCAAAATTTTGCTGAAGATCATTCAAAAGCAGCTGCAGCAGTATATCGACAGGGAACTGCCAGAAATTCAGGATGTGGTTTCAGGAGAGGATGTGGAACCAGGAATATCATTGCTGATGTCAGATGGATCCCAGCTGAAAGCAAAGAATACCAGACAGATGTTTACCTGTGTTTTATTGACTATGCAGTGGTATTCGAATGCGTGGATCATAACAAATTATGGATAACATTGTGAAGAATTGGAATTCCAGAACACTTAATTGTGCTCATGAGGAACCTGTACATAGTTCAAGAGGCAGTTAGTTGTTCGGACAGGACAAGGGGATACTGAGTGGTTTAAAGTTAGGAAAGGTGTGCGTCAGTGTTGTATTCTTTCACCATACTTATTCAATCTGTATGCCGAGCACATAATTCCAGAAGCTGGACCATATGAAGAACAGGGTATCAGGATTGGAGGAAGACTCATTAACAAGCTGTTGTTATGCAGATGACACAGCCTTGCTTGCTGAAAGTGAAGAGGACTTGAAGCAGTTACTAATGAAGATCAAAGACCATAGCCTTCAGTATGGCTTACACCTCAACATAAAGAAAACAAAAATCCTCACAGCTGGACCAGGAAGCCACATCATGGTAAACGGAGAAAAGATTGAGGTTGTCAAGGATTTCATTTTACTTGGATCCACAATCAACATGCTTAGAAGCAGCAGTCAAGAAACTAAAAGACATGTGGCAATTCTGCTGCAAAAGATCGCTTTAAAGTGTTGAAAAGCAAAGATGTCACCTTGAAGACCCAGGCCATGGTGTTTTCAGTTGCATCTTATGCGTGTTAAAGCTGGACAATGAATACGGAAGACCAAAGAAAAATTGATGCTTTTGAATTGTGTTGGCGAAGAATATTGAATATACCGTGGGCTGCCAAAAGAATGAACAAATCTGTCTTAGAAGTACAACCAGAATACTCCTTAGAAGCCAGGATGGCAAGACTGTGTCTTACATACTTTGGACATGTTGTCAGGAGGGATCAGTGCCTGGAGAAGGATACCATGCTTGGTAAAGTAGAGGGTCAGTGAAAAAGAGGAAGACCCTCAACAAGATGGATTGACACAGTGGCTGCAACAGTGGGCTCAAACGTAACAAGAATTGTAAGGATGGCGCAGGATCAGGCAGTATTTCATTCTGTGGTACATAGGTTCGCTGTGAGTTGAAACTGAGTGGACGAGACCTAACAACAAAAACAAAGGCTAGATCAAAAATGGCTATATGCTCCATTCTGAAATATGAAAAATTCCTTCACACCCCAGCTTCTAAAATTAGGAATAAGACAAGGATGCCCACTATAACCAATCAGTTCAGCATGGTACTCGGGGTTATGGTCACTAGAGTAGGCTATTTTCTTCTCCTTCTGAGACTCCAGTGACATATGTATTAAAAAAAAAATATGTATTAGACTTCACTAAATGCTCTTTTTTTTTTTTTAAATGCTCTGTTTCTTAATCTCATTTCTGTATTTTCTATCCATTTATTCCCATGTCCGGTTTTAAAGATATGTTTTCTTGACCTATATTCCAGTTCATTTTTTCCCTTTTAAGCTGTGGCTAACATGCTATTAAACTTATCCACTGACTTCTTAATTTAGTATCGTTTATTTTTTAATTCTAGAATACCAATTTGGTTCTCTTTTTAGTTTCAAGCTCTCTACTGAAGCACTCGGTCTTACTATTCAGTGTAGTTGTTTGAAAGTCTGTGGCTGATAACGTCATTATCCAGATCTTTTTGGATCTTGTCCATTGTTTCAGTTTGCTTTTCAGTCATGTGTTGTTTCCTTGGGTTTTTATTTGTTTATTTTATTGTGTATAGGGCACATTATATGAAAAACTGTAGAAATAATTTGAGGTCTAGAATGCAGGCAGTCTTCCATGACAGGATTTGCGTTTACTTTTGGCATAAACATAGGGGCACTATAAATCTCAGGAGCCCTGGTGGCGCAGTGGTTAAGAGCTATGGCTGCTAACCAAACGGTCAGCAGTTCGAATCCATCAGCTGCTTCTTGGAAACGTTCTGGGGCAGTTCTGCTTGGTCCTACAGGGTCGCTATGAGCCAGAATCTACTCGACGGTAATGGGTGGGTTATAAATCTCAGGTTTTCTAAATCTACTTTTAAGTATTGAGATGATTAGAAGCTAATTGCTGTGAAGTCCAGTTTTATTTCTCATTCACTTTTACTCCAGGACCGAAATCCCAACCCACAGTTTGAGGGAGACCCTGTATTTTATATTTTATCTGGCTAGTCCATTGAGACTGTTGAAAGTTTTATTTAGCTTCTCAGCCTCTCAGGCCTCTAGTTGTTTAATAAGCAAATGCATTGAGACTGTTGAAAGTTTTAATTAGCTTCTCAGCCTCTCAGGCCTCCAGTTGTTTAATAAGCAAATGCTTATAGGGGAAGAAGAGCCTTATATGCCAGGCTCACATCTCTGGATTTTCTTCTTTTCCTGTATTTTGGTACCATGACTTCACTTCCAGGTGTCTAGAAGCAGACCTTTCTTTTTTTTAATGTAGCTCAGGTTTTCTTAGCCAGAGCATTGGTCTGATTTACCTAATCTGCCATTGCCAGAAGTAAAAAAATTCTTATTTGCTTGTATTTTTAATAGTTTAGTTGACTTGCAGATTTTGGGTGAATTGAATCTTTTTTTCTTCTCTCTCTACTCCCTCCCTTCCTTCGTCCTCCTTTCCTTTCTTTTGTTTAAGTTGTTGATTGGCTTTGTGTAGAGTTTGAATAGGGCCAAGTCGTGGAGCAGTTAGCCATCTGGAGTTGTAGGTTTAAGTTGAAGCAGAAATAACTTTGCCTTTATGCCTCGAAGATTACTGTAATTTTTGAAGTCATATTTTGGCAAGTAAGTAGTATTCATGTAAGTTACTTTTGGGTTTAAAGAAAATATTACAATATTTTTTTTTTTTTGTCAAGTCTTTCCATTCTTCAGGAAGTAGTTATAACAAAGCTGACTACAGTGAGCTTGACACTGAAGAAGTGTAATGAATTGTGATGTTTAAATTTGTCATTTACAAGTATTTGAAACTTTACATTTGTATAATGTTTTTGTAATTGTAAAAATCTAACTTTATTCTTAGAATCAGTCTTGTAGACTTCCTGGATTTTAGCAGTTTACGTGCTTCATAAGTTGTAGTTAATGTCTCAATTCGTTAATCATCAAAGATAGTGATAGTGATGCATAGTTGAGTTAACTGATATCTGGGGCTACTGTTTTCTGTTATTGTAAAAGAACAACACATTGATAAAATGCTAAATAATGCACAGTTCTACCACTCAAATACAGCCTTTTGATTTTAGAAAAAACTATGTTTTCTAATGAGATAAATCATAATAGAGTTGTATCTTATTCAGGGGTTAGGTTCTAAAACACTGCATAGTCAGTATTTGTACCTTTATTTCATAATTTTAGTAGCTGGGATCCATTTTGTTGGTGCACCCTTATGTTACATTATTCCTTAAATATTGGATTTTTTTTCTCAGTTCTGTTTTTTTGCCACTACAGGTAAAAATTTGACATACATCTTTGTTTTGTCATCTTGTTTCTCTTAGTGCACTTTGAGCAATAACTTAATATAAAAACTGTTTAGCCTTAGAAATAGACTTGTAGAGTTGCAAATACAGTATAACAGTCTTTATACTCTTGGAAAATTTCATGCTTTATACATTGTAGTTATTCGTTCAGTTTGTTGATTAAGTTATTGAATCAAAAAGTGGGAATATCTTTATAGATGTTGCTGTATTGTAAGAGTTGTACGTATTTACAGTGCCACCAGCAACATAGATGTAAACCAGTTTAATGGAAACATCACAACTCTTGTTGGTAATACTTAAGAAGAAAAATGTTTTGACTTGTTAAGTAGGTGTAGTATTCCAAGTTACTTTACTTGCATATATTTAATTTTTAAGAGGGTAAGCAGTTTTTCACATGTCTATTTTTTTTCTATATGTGAATTATTTGTTTTAAGAATTACACATCAAATTTATTCAAAAGGAGTAACTTTGAATTGCTTCATCGTAGAATTGTTTAGATATGTGTTTTTTTAAAAACTGAGCTAAGTGAATTAACAGAGGTCGCACATCCTTGATGCCATGGACCCATTACAATTGCTTATTGCTGCTAAAGCTTTTTTTTTTTTTCAATCCATAATTACTGACTTAGAGGAGTGTGGTAGTTCTTATGTTAAGATTACTTGTCTGAATTGGCCAATTTACTTCCATAGATTAAGGAGCAGCAGAGAAGAAAATTGATGGGGATTTTTTTTTTTTTTAAGAGGAGCTAAATTATTTTAGTTTGTCACCCAAATACTGACATTGGAAGTTTGAAGGTTTGATTTTTCAGACCCGTGTATCATGGTATGGTAGCCTCCTTGTTAAGATCAGTTTATAGTGGTTATTGGAAATTCTGATGGCAAAATGGCTAAGAGCTACAGCTGCTAATCAGAAGGTCAGCAGTTTGAATCTACCAGGTGCTCCTTGGAAACCCTATGGGGCAGTTCTACTCTGTCCTATAGGGTGGCTGTGAGTTGAAATTGACTCGACAGCAATGGGTTTTTATAGTGGTTATCTATCCTCAATTTACTGAAACCAAAATAAATATATTAAATACACTGTTTTAAGTACCTTGAGATATAACAGATGTTTTTCTTCCCGAAATTTTGTGTTAAGTTGCTGGCTAAAATGTAGGTGCCTTGGCTAGTTAAGAACTTCTTGATAGTAGCAAGCATCGACTTATCTTTTAAAGCCAATCTTTTGATAAATTACAACCTAACCTCAACCTTCTTGAGCTTACTTTTAACAGGCAAATGATAAAGGTGATCAGACTTTTCATTAAATTGGTACCATGGGTTCTCAGCAATTTTATTGTATATTTTAACTATTACTTGGAATTATTTTCTAAATTCGTATAAAGTAAAAATGACTTTTAGCCTAGCTTTTTGAGATGACAAAGCTGTGTAATTAATTGTATAAGTTTTATGTTTATTAAAAGTGCCCAGTGAGCTTAGTAACTAATGAAATTTTATTCTAAGGTTTGGGCTTAGTCCAGATCCTGCAGGTATTAAAAAATCCAGCATGTGCTGACGTATCTGTGTGTGTCTGTAGGTGTGGTGAGAAATCAAATAAGAAGCTATATGTAAAAGACTGTGTTTGTTTTATTTTAAAAAGTCCCTTCATTGAATCTAGGGAAGGACAACACACAATACAGGGAAAGTCAGCACAACTGGGCTAAACCAAGCTAAGAAGTTTCCTGAATACGCCAAATACTTCTAGGGACAGAGTAGCAGAGGTGGGGGTCTGGGGACCATGGTTTCAGGGGATATCTAGGTCAATCGGCATAACAAAGTGTATTACAACGTTCTGCATCCCACTTTGGTGAGTGGCATCTGGGGTCTTAAAAGCTAGCAGGCGGCCATCTAAGATGCATCAATTGGTCCCAAGCTACCTGGAGCAAAGGAGAATGAAGAACACCAAAGACACAAGGAAAATATTAGCCAAAGAGACAGAAAGGGCCACATAAACCAGAGATTCTGTCAGCCTGAGACCAGAAGAACAAGATGGTGCCCAGCTACCACAAATGACCGCCCTGAATGGGGAACACAACACACAGTCCCTGATGGAGCAGGAGAAAAATGTGTTACAGAACTCAAATTCTAGTAAAAAGACCAGACTTAATGGTCTGAGACTGGAGGAACCCCAGAAGACGTGGCCCCGGGACTCTCTTGATAGCCCAAATCTAAAAGCATTGTAAAAGCCAACTCTTCAGACAAAGATTAGACTGGACTTTGAGACATAAAACGATACTCGTGAAGAGTGTGTGTCTTCGCTCAGGTATATATGTGAGACTAAATGGGCAGCTCCTGTCTGGAGGCTAGATGAGAAAGCAGAAAGGGTCAGGGGTTGGTTGAACAGACACGGGAAATCCAGAGTGGAAAGGAGGAGCGTGCTGTCACATTATAGGGAGAGCAGCTAGGGTCACACTATGTATAAATTTTTGTGTGAGAAACTAACTTGAACTGTAAACTTTCACTTAAAGCACAATAAAGAAAAAGGTCTATTCATTGAATCAACATCTTTATTGATATTTATTCTTTTTTATTTCATTTTATTTCTGCTCTGCACCTGGTTCCTTGTTTTGGAATTGGGTATTGAGCATGGGTTGGCAAACTTTTTTTGTAAAGGGCTAGCTTGGACCCTGAGTCCAAAGGACATGCTTGCTCCCGGCCCTTCTTTCTTGGTGGTAATGAGGTCCTTCTCCTCTCTGCTCGATTCTCTCTTTTATGTCTCAAAGGAGATTGACTCAAGATACAACCTAATCCCATGGATTGTGTCCTGCCTTATTAATGTAACTGCCTCTAATCCTTCCTCATTAACATCGTAGAGGTTAGGATTTAGCATACATAGGATAATTATGTCAGATCACAAAATGGAGGACAGCCACACAGTCCTGGGACTCATGGCCTAGCCAAGTTGGCACACATTTTGGGGGGCACAATTCAGCCCATACCAAAAGGAAAGACCGAGAAGGAGTAAGGAGTACTGCGAAGCAGTAAATCATTACTATGTGTTTTAAGTACATGTCAGATGGTTACCTCTGAGGGGTGGGATTTTGGGAGACATGGGAGTATTGGAACTTTTCACTTTTATGTTTCCATATTGTTTATTACAACAAACACATACTACGTTAATAATGGGGTGAGGCACAAAACCAAAATAGATTCTTGTGTAGTTAGTACTTGGGAGGTTAGAGACAGGATACAAGTTGACGTTCTAGTTGTGAAGAGAAGGTAATTAACAGGTCATATTTTTACCAAATTCCTATTTTGAAACTTTGCTAGATTTCTCCTCCCTGTGCATGCACATACGTTCTCTCTCTCTCTCTCTCTCTCTCTCTCTCTGTTTCATACATGTGTACACCCAGACCCTTCTTTTGGACCCTTCTTTTTAAATACGGATGCTCAGTTGAGTTGATAATAAGCTCTAAAAAAGGGCAGTGTAACTTTCAATATCTCAATTTCCTTATCTTTAAAATGCAGGCTTTAACTAATATAAATGTGAATAATATAAAAATATGTATGTGTGTATATGTACACATATATCTGCATGTGTATATAATATATATATGAGAGTAAGTCAAAGAATATTGCTACAAAATCATAGAAACCTTTACTAAACAAAAATATCAAAATGTGAAGCTGTTGTTTCTCAACATATTCTCCACCTAGGTCTTCTGAAGGCAGTACTTCCGTCTCACTAACACCTCCCCAAAGAATTCTGTGTGCTTCGATTTATACCATGTCCAAACAGGAGTTTTGGCATCTTCTAGGGACTCGAATCAGGTTCCTTTTAAATATTCTTTGAGTTTTGGGAACAAAAAAGTCTGAAGGGATAAGATCAGGGCTGTAGGGTGGATGGCATAAGGTTTACCAACTGACTTCTCATAGGACACCTTTGGTACCCTCGAAGAATGAGCTTGGTGCGTTGTTATGATGGAAAAAAATTATTTGGCGTAACTTTCCTAGCCTTTTGGCCTTTTTCTCACCAGTGCAGTTTTCAGCTTTCTTAAAACTTCTTCATAATAAGCCCCGTGATTTGTTCTCTGTCGTTCGAGAAAATCTGTCATGATAACCCCTTAGGAACCCCAGAAAACAGTTGCCATAACCTTCTGAGCAGGCTTCCCTCTCTTGGCTCATCTTCGAGGTCTTCCCAACCTTCCTTAAAATGGTTGGTCCATCTAAAAACTGCTGTTTTGTGTGGGGCAGCATTCCCATAAACTTGTTGCAAAGCTTCAATGATTTGGGAAGATGTCCACTTGGGTTTTGTTAAAAATTTGTCATTAGCCCTGACCTGAAAATTGTTTTTTTCCATGGCACAAAAAGTATCCTTTTTTTTTCTGACGATACCTTAACAAGACTTAAGATGAGCATATTGCTGAGAGAACATGTCTGCACCCATCCACTGATCAGAGTCATATTTAAACATGTTTTTTTTGGAATAAACTCGTGCATGTGTGAACTGGAACCTTGGTTAACAATAGTTTTTTTTTTTTTTTTTTACAACTTTTTTTTTTAATTGTACATTCAGTGCAGGTTTACAGAACAAACTAGTTTCTCATCAAACAGTTTAGTACAAGTATTGTTCTGTGACATTGTTTAACCCCACAGCATGTGAACACTCTCCCTTCTCAACCCTGGGTTCCCTATTACCAGCTTTCCTGTTCCTTCCTGCCTTCCAGTACTTCCCCCAGGGCTGGTGCCCCTTTAGTATTCTTTTGTTCCATGGGCCTGTTCAATCTCTGGCTGAAGGGTGAACCTCAGAAGTGACCTCATTACTGAGCTGAAAAGGAGTCCAGGGGCCATACTCTCAGCATTTCTCCAGTCTCTGTCAGGCCAGCAAGTCTCGTCTTTCTTTCTGAGTAGAATTTTGTTCTACATTTTTCTCCAGCTCTGTCTGGGACCCTCTGTTGTGATCTCTATCAGAGCAGTCAGTGGTGGTAGCTGGGCACCATCTCGTGGTTCTGGACTCAGTCTGGTGGAGGCTGTGGTAGGTGTGGTCCATTAGTCCTTTGGATTAATCTTTCCCTTGTGTCTTTAGTTTTCTTTATTCTTCCTTGCTCCTGAAGGGGTGAGACCACTGGAGTATTCTCGATGGCCGCTCACAGGCTTTTAAGACCCCAGACGCTACTCACCAAAGTAAAATGTAGAACTTTCTTTATAAACTCTGTTATGCCAATTGAGCTAGGTGTTTTCCCGAGATCATAGTCCCCACAGCCCTCAGCTCAGCAGTTTGTTCCCTCAGGGAGCTTGGATGTGTCTGTGGAGCTACCCTGACCTTGCCTTGAACAGGTTGTGCTAGCTTCCTCAGTATTGTGTACTGTCGTACCCTTCACCAAAGTTACCACTTATCTATTGTCTGTTAAGCGTTTTTTCCATTTCCACCCCTTCCTTCCCTCATAACGTCAAAGATTGTTTCTTTTTGTACGTAAACCTTTTCAAGAGATTTTACAGTAGTGGTCTCATACACTATTTGATCTTTTGTGATTGACTTAGTTCACTCAGCATAATGTCCTTCAGATTCTTCCATGTTATGAGATGCGTCACAGATTCATCATTGTTCTTTATCGTTGCATAATACTCCATTGTGTGTATGTACCACAGTTTATCTGTTGGTGGGCATCTAGGCTCTTTCCATCTTTTTGCTATTATGAACAGTGCTGCAGTGAACATGGGTGTGCATATGTCTATTTTTGTGACAACTCTTTATTTCTCTAGGATATATTCCTAGGAGGGGGATTTCTGGATCATATAGTATTTCTATTTCTAGGTTTCTACGGAAGCGCCATATTGTTTTCCAAAATGGATGTATCATTTTGCATTTCCACCAGCAGTGAATAAGAGTTCCAATCTCTGTGCAGCGTCTCTTAACATTTCTTCATATTTTATTGATTCACGCCAGTAATAATGGGGTTGTGAGATGGTATCTCATTGTGGTTTTGATTTACATTTCTCTGATGACTAGAGATCGTGAGTATTTCCTCATGTGTCTGTTGGTCACTTGAATGTCCTCTTTGTGAAGTGTCTGTTCATTTCCTTTGCCCATTTTTCAATTGGGTTGTTTTTGTTGTGGAGGTGTTGGATTTTCTTGTAGATTTTGGAGATTAGACCTTTGTGTGATTTGTAGTAGCCAAAATTTTTCTCCCAGTCTGTAGGTTCTCTTTTTACTCTCTTGGTGAAGTCTTTAGATGAGCCTAAGTGCTTAATTTTTAGAAAATCCCGGTTGTCTAGCTTATCTTCTGGAGCTTGTGTTGTTGGTTGTGGTTTGTATCCTGTTAATGCCATGTATTAGGGCCTCTGGCGCTGATCCTATTTTTTCTTCTATGAACTTTATAATTTTGGGCTTTATATTTAGGTCTTTGATCCATTTTAAGTTAGTTTTTGCATATGGTGTGAGGTATGGGTTCTTTTTCATTTTTTTTTGCAGCTGGATATCCAGTTTTGCCAGCACCATTTGTTAAAAAGACTCTTTTCCCCATTTGATGGACTTTGGGCCCTTGTGGAAGATCAGGTGATCATAGGTGGATGGATTTACATCTGGGTTCTCAGCTCTGTTCCATTGGTTAGTGTATCTGTCATACCAGTACCAGGCTGTTTTGACTACTGTGGCTGTAGAGTAGGCTCTGAGGTCAGGTAGTGAGAGTCGTCCTACTTTATTCTTGTTCTTTAATAGTGCTTTACTTATCCGGGGCTTCTTCCCTTTCCGTATAAACTTAATGATCAGTTTTTCCATCTCTTTTAAGAATATTGTTGGTGTTTGGATTGGTATTGCATTGTATCTGTAAATCACTTTGGATAGAATTATCATTTTCACAATCTTGAGTCTACCTACCCATGAGCATGGTATGTTTTTCCATTTATGTTTATCTCTTTTGGTTTCTCACTGTAGTGTTTTGTCGTTTTCTTTGTATATGCATTTTACATCCATGGTTAGATTTATTCCCAAGTATTTTATTCTTTTAGGGGCTGTTATAAATGGTATTGTTTTCCTGGTTTCCTTTTCGTTGTTCTCTGTATTGATGTATAGGAATCCAACTGATTTTTGTATGTTTATCCTATATCCTGCTGCTCTGCTGAATCTTTCTATTAGCTCTAGTAGTTTTCTTGTGGAGTCTTTTGGGTTTTCTATGTGTGGTATCATACCATCCGCAAATAGGGACAGTTTAACTTCTTCATTACCAATTTGGATGCCCTTTATATCTGTTTATTGCCTTATTTCTCTAGCTAGGACTTCTAACACAGTGTTAAATAGGAGTGGTGATAAACGGCATCCTTGTCTTGTTCCTGTTCTCAAGTGAAATGTTTTCTGCCTCCCTCCATTAAGAATGATGTTGGCCGCTGGTTTTGCATAGTTGCCATTTATTATGTTGAGAAATTTCTGTTTTATACCTATTTTATGGAGAGTTTTTATCAAATGCCTTTTCTGCTTCTAATGAGATGATCATGTGATTCTTTTCTTTCCTTTTATTTAGGTGGTGGATTATGTTGATTGACCTAATGTTGAACCATCCTTGCATCCCTGATATGAATCCTACTTGGTCATGGGTTTTTTTGTTTTTTTTTTTTTAATGTGATTCTGAATTCTGTTGGCTAGAATTTTGTTCAGGATTTTTGCATTTATATTCATGAGAGATATTGGTCTGTAATTTTCTTTTTTTGTGGTGTCTGCCTGGTTTTGGTATCAAGATTATGCTGGCTTCACAGAATGAATTCAGAAGTATCCTTTCCTTTTCTGTGCCCTGAAATAGTTTGAGTAGTACTGATATAAGCTCTTCTCTGAATGTTTGGTAGAATTTGTCAGTGAAGCTATCTGGGCCAGGAACTTTTTTTTGTTGGGATTTTTTTTTTTTTCAATTACTTTTTCAATCTCTTCTGTTATGGGTCTGTTCAAATTTTCAACATCATTATGTGTTAGTTTGGGTAGGTAGTGTGTTTCTAGAAATTTGTCGATATCTTCTAGGATTTCAAATTTGTTGGTGTATTTCATAACACTCTGTTATGGTCCTTTTTATCTCAGTTGGGTTTGTTGTAATGTCTCCTATTTCATTAATTATTTGATTTATTTGCAACTTCTCCTGTTTTTCTTTTGTCATTTTGGCTAGTGGTTTGTCAATTTTGTTGATCCTTTCAGAAAACCAACTTTTGGTTTTGTTGATTTTTTTTTTAATATAATTTTTAGTGTGCTTTAAGTGAAATTTTACAAATCAAGTCAAGTCTGTCACACAAAAACCCACATACACCTTGCTACACACTCCCAGTTACTCTCCCCCTAATGAGACAGACTGCTCTCTCCCTCCACTCTCTCTTTTCATGTCCATTTCTTCAGCTTCTAACCCCGTCCACCCTCTCATCTCCCATCCAGACTGGAGATGCCAACATAGTCTCAAGTGTCTGCCTGATCCAAGACGCTCACTCCTCACCAGCATCCCTCTCCAACCCATTGTGCAGTCCAATCCATGTCTGAAGAGTTGGCTTCGGGAGGGGTTCCTGTCCTGGGCCAACAGAAGGTCTGTGGGCCATGACCACCAGGGTCCTTCTAGTCTCAGTCAGGCCATTAAGTCTGGTCTTTTTATGAGAATTTGGGGTCTGCATCCCACTGCTCTCCTGCTCCCTCAGGGGTTCTCTGTTGTGTTCCCGGTCAGGGCGGTGTCATCAGTTGTAGTCAGGCACCATCTAGTTCTTCTGATCTCAGGATGATGTAAGCCTCTGGTTCATGTGGCCCTTTCTGTCTCTTGGGCTCATAATCGCCTTGTGTCCTTGGTGTTCTTCATTCTTCTTTGATCCAGGTAGGTTGAGACCAATCGATGTATCTTAGATGGCTGCTTGCTAGCATTTAAGACCCCAGACACCGCTCTTCTAAGTGGGATGCAGAATGTTTTCTTAATAGATTTTCTTATGCCAATTAGATATCCCCTGAAACCATGGTCCCCAGACCCCTGCCCCTGCCACGCTGGCCTTCAAAGCATTCAGTTTATTCAGGAATCTTCTTTGCCTTTGGTTTAGTCCAATTGTGGTGACCTCCCCTGTATCCTGTGCTGTCTTTCCCTTCACCTAAAGTAGTTCTTAGCTACTATCTAATTAGTGAATGTCCCTCTCCCACCCACCCTCCCTCCCCCTTCTCGTAACCAAAAAAGAATGTTTTCTTCTCAGTTTAAACTATTTCTCAAGATCTTGTAATAGTGTCTTATACAATATTTGTCCTTTTGCAACTGACTAATTTCACTCAGCATAATGCCTTCCAGGTTCCTCCATGTTATGAAATGTTTCACAGATTCCTCACTGTTCTTTATCAATGCGTAGTATTCCATTGTGTGAATATACCATAATTTATTTATCCATTCATCCGTTGATGGGCACCTTGGTTGCTTCCATGTTTTTGCTGTTGTAAACAGTGCTGCAATACACATGGGTGTGCATATATCTGTCCGTATAAAGGCTCTTTATTTCTCTAGGATATATTCCAAGGAGTGGGATTGCTGGATCGTATGGTAGTTCTCTTTCTAGCTTTTTAAGGAATCGCCAAATCGATGTCCAAAGTGGTTGTACCATTTGACATTCCCACCAGCAGTGTAGAAGTGTTCAACTCTCTCCACAGACTCTCCAACATTTATTATTTTGCATTTTTTGGATTAATGCAAGCCTTGTTGGAGTGAGGTGAAATCTCATTGTAGTTTTGATCTGCATTTCTCTAATGGCTAATGATCGTGAACATTTCCTCATATATCTATTAGCTACCTGAATGTCTTTAGTGAAGTGTCTACTCATATCTTTTGCCCATTTTTTAATTGGGTCATTTGTCTTTTTGCAGTTGAGTTTTTGCAGTATCATGTAGATTTTAGAGATCAGGCGCTGATCAGAAATGTCATAGCTAAAAACTTTTTCCCAGTCTGTAGGTAGTCTTTTTACTCTTTTGGTGAAGTCTTTGGCTGAGCATAGCTGTTTGATTTTTAGGAGCTCCCTCCCAGTTATCTAGTTTTTCTTCTGCATTCTTTATAATATTTTGTATACTGTTTATGCCATGTATTAGGGCTCGTAACATTGTCCCTATTTTTTCTTCCATGATGTTGATTGTTTTAGATTTTATATTTTGGTCTTTGATCCATTTTGAGTCAGTTTTTGTGCATGGAGTGAGTTATGGGTCTTGATTCATTATTTTTGCAGATGGATATCCAGTTATGCTAGCACCATTTGTTACAAAGGCTGTCTTTTCCCCATTTAACTGTTTTGGGGGCTTTGTCAAATATCAACTGCTCATATGTGGATGGATTTATGTCTGGATTTTCAGTTCTGTTCCATTGGTCCATGTATCTGTTGTTGTACCAGTACCAGGCTGTTTTGACTACTGTGGCGGTATAATAGGTTCTAAAATCAGGTGGAGTGAGGCCTCCACTTTGTTTTTCTTTTTCAGTAATGCTTACTTCTCCGGGGCCTCTTTTCCTTCCATATGAAGTTGGTGATTTGTTTCTCCATCTCATTAAAGAATGTCGTTGGAATTTGGATTGGAATTGCATTAAATGTATAGATCCCTTTTGGTAGAGTAGACATTTTCACAATGTTAAGTCTTCCTATCCACGAGCAAGGTATTTTCTTCCACTTGTGTAAGTCTCTTTTGGTTTCTTGCAGAAGTGTACTGTAGTTTTCTTTGTATAAGTCTTTTACAGCTATGGGAAGATTTATTCCTAAGTATTTTATCTTCTTGGTGGATACTGTAACTGGCATTGATTTGGTGATTTCCTCTTCGATGTTGTTTTTGTTGGTACAGAGGAATCCAACTGATTTTTGTGTGTTTATCTTGTATCCTGATACTCTTCTGAACTCTTCTATTAGTTTCACTAGTTTTCTTGAGGATTTCTTAGGGTTTTCTGTGTATAAGATCATGTCATCTGCAAATAGAGATACTTTTACTTCTTCCTTACCCATCTGGATGCCCTTTGTTTCTTTATCTAGCCTAATTGCTAATTTCATTTTTGATGATTTCCAGTTTTCCTAGATTCATACTTTGTATATTCCAGGTTCCGATTATCAGTGGATATTTGCAGCTGTTTTTTCTCATTTTGAGAAATCAAACTAACTACATCTGTGGAAAGAGACGATGGAAAAGGTCAATGTCATCAGTCAGAACAAGGCCAGGGGCCGACTGTGGAACAGACCATCAATTGCTTATATGCAAGTTCAAGCTGAAACTGAAGAAAATCAGAGCAAGTCCACGAGAGCCAAAATATGACCTTGAGTATATCCCACCTGAATTTAGGGACCGTCACAAGAATAGATTTGATGCATTGAACACTAGTGACCGCAGACCAGACGAGTTGTGGAATGACATCAAGGACATCATCCATGAAGAAAGCAAGAGGTCACTGAAAAGAAAGAAAAGACCAAGATGGACGTCAGAGGAAACTCTGAAACTTGCTTTTGAGTGTCGAGCACCTAAAGCAAAAGGAAGAATTGATGAAGTAAAAGAACTGAACAGAAGATTTCAAAGGGCCTCTCGAGAAGACAAAGTAAAGTATTATAATGACATTTGCAAAGAGCTGGAGATGGAAAACCAAAAGGGAAGAACACGCTCGGTGTTTCTCAAGCTGAAAGCACTGAAGAAAAAATTCAAGTCTTGAGTTGCAGTAGTGAAAGATTCCATGGGGAAAATATTAAACGACACAGGAAGCATCAAAAGAAGATGGAAGGAATATACAGAGTCATTACACCAAAAAGAATTAGTTGATATTCAACCTTTTCAAGAGGTGGCATATGATCAGAAACCGATGGTACTGAAGGAAGAGGTCCAAGCTGCTCTGAAGGCTTTGGCGAAAAACAAGGCTCCAGGAATTGATGGAATATCAATTGAGATGTTTCAACAAAGAGATGCGATGCTGGAGGTTCTCACTCGTCTCTGCCAAGAAATATGGAAGACATCTTCCTGGCCAACTGACTGGAAGAGATCCATATTTATGCCTGTTCCCAAGAAAGGTGATCCAACTGAATGTGGAAATTATAGAAGAGTATCATTAATATCACACGCAATCAAAATTTTGCTGAAGATCATTCAAAAACAGCTGCAGCAGTATATCCACAAGGAACTGCCAGAAATTCAGGCTGGTTTCAGAAGAGGATGTGGAACCAGGGTTATCATTGCTGGTGTCAGATGGATCCTGGCTGAAAGCAGAGAATACCAGAAGGATGTTTACCTGTGTTTTATTGACTATGCAAAGGCATTCCGACTATGTGGATCATAACAAACTATGGATAACACTGCGAAGAAGGGGAAGTCCAGAACACTTAATTGTGCTCATGAGGAACCTTTACATAGATCAAGAGGCAGTTGTTCGGACAGAACAAGGGGATACTGATTGGTTTAAAGTCAGGAATGGTGTGTGTCAGTGTTGTATTCTTTCACCATACCTGTTTAATCTGTATGGTGAACAAATAATACGAGAAGCTGGACTATACGAAGAAGGACGGAGCATCAAGATTGGAGGAAGACTCATTAACAACCTGCGTTATGCAGATGACATAACCTTACTTGCTGAAAGTGAAGAGGACTTGAAGCACTTACTAATGAAGATCAAAGACCACAGCTGTCAGTATGGATTACACCTCAACATAAAAATCCTCACAACTGGACCAATGAGCAACATCATGATAAACGGAGAAAAGATTGAAGTTGTCAAGGATTTCATTTTACTTGGATGCACAATCAACAGCCATGGAAGCAGCAGTCAAGAAATCAAAAGACGGGTTGTATTGGGCAAATCTGCTGCAAAGGACCTCTTCAAAGTGTTGAAGAGCAAAGATGTCACCCTGAAGACTAAGGTGCACCTGACCCAAGCCATGGTATTTTCAGTCGCATCATATACATGTGAAAGCTGGAGAATGAATAAGGAAGACCAAAGAACAGTTGATGCCTTTGAATTGTGGTGTTCGCGAAGAATATTGAATATACCACGGACTGCCAAAAGAACGAACAAATCTGTCTTTGAAGAAGTGCGGCCAGAATGTTTCTTAGAGGCAAGGATGGCGAGACTGTGTCTTACATACTTTGGACATGTTGTCAGGAGGGATCAGTCCCTGGTGAAGGACATCATGCTTGGCATAGTACAGGATCAACGGAAAAGAGGAAGACCCTGAACGAGGTGGATTGACACAGTGGCTGCAACAATGAGCTCAAGCATAACGACAATTGTAAGGTTGGCTCAGGACTGGGCAGTGTTTCTCTCTGCTGTGCATAGAGTTGCTATGAATCGGAACCGACTCCATGGCACCTAACAACAACAGCAACATAGTTTTTCATAGTAATCTGATAGGATTCTTTTAATTTCAGTTGGGTCTGTTGTAATATGGCCCTTCTCATTTCTTATTTGTGTTATTTGCCTCCTCTCCTGTTTTTCTTTTGTCAGTTTGGCCAGTGGTTTATCAATTTTGTTGATTTTTTTCAAAAAACAAGGTTTTGGTCTCGTTAATTCTTTCAATTGTTTTTCTGTTTTCTATTTCATTTACTTCAGCTCTGATTTTTATTATTTGTTTTCTTCTGGTGCCTGTGGGTTTCTTTTGTTGCACTGTTTCTATTTGTTCAGGTTGTAGGGATAATTCTTTGATTTTGGCCCTTCCTTCTTTTTGGATATGTGCATTTATTGATATATATTGGCCTCTGAGCACCACTTTTGCTGGGTCCCAAAGTTTCTGATAGGAAGTGTTTTCATTCTCATTGGATTCTCTGAATTTTTTTATTCTATCTTTAATGTCTTCTATAATCCAGTCTTTTCTGAGCAGGGTATTGTTCAGTTTCCAAGTGTTTGATTTCTTTTCCTATTATTGATTTCCACTTTTATGGCCTTATGGTTAGAGAAGATGCTTTGTAATATTTCAGTGTTTTGGATTCTGCTAAGGCTTGCTTTATGACCTATTATGTGGTCTATTCTAGAACATGTTTCATGTGCACTAGAAAAGAAAGTATAGTGGGTTGATGTTGGGTGGAGGATTCTGTATATGTCTACGAGGTCAAGTTGGTTGATTGTGGCATTTAGATCTTCCTTGTCTTTATTGAGCTTCTTTCTGGATGTCCTGTCCTTCACCGAAAGTGGTGTGTTGAAATGTCCTATTATTATTGTGGAGCTGTCTATCTCACTTTTCAATGTTCATAGAATTTGTTTTATGTATCTTGCAGTCCTGTCATTGGGTGCATAAATGTTTAATATGGTTATATCTGCTTGGTGTATTGTCTCTTTAATCATTACATGTTGTCCTTCCTTATCCTTTCTGATGGATTTAACTTTAAAGTCTATTTTGTCAGAAATTAATATTGCCACTCCTGCTCTTTTTTGATTGTTGTTTGCTTGATACATTTTTTTCCATCCTTTGAGTTTTAGTTTCTTCGTGTCTCTAAGTTTAAGGTGTGTCTCTTGTAGGCAGTATATAGACGGATCTTGTTTTTTAATCTATTCTGCCACTCTGTCTCTCTATTGGTGCGTTTAGGCCATTTACATTCAGGGTAATTATGGATAGGTATTTAGTGCTACCATTTTGATGTCTTTTTTGTGTGTGTTTTTGACAGTTTCTTTTTCCCACTTGATTTTATGTGCTGAGTAGATTTTTCTTTATATATTGTCCTTTCCTCATATTTGTTGTTGTTGATTTTGTTTCTGCCGAGTCTCTGTTTTTCCCTTGTATTTTATTTTGATAAATAGGATAGTTTGTCTCCTTTGTGGTTACCTTATTGTTTACCCCTGTTTTTCTAAATTTAACACTAACTTTTATTTCTTTGTATCGCCTTATCTTCCTCTCCATATGGAAGGTGTATGATTACATTTCTTAGTCCCTCTTTATTATTTTAATGTTGTCTTGTTTTATATAATAACATCGCTGTTACCCTGTTTTGGGTGTTTTTTTGTTTTTTTATAATCTTGCTTTGTTTTTGTGGATTTCCTCTCTGGGTTGACTTCTGGTTGCTCTTCCCAGTGTTCTGGTCTTGGGTTGATACCTGATATTATTGACTTTCTAACCAAAGCACTGCCTTTAGTATTTCTTGTAGTTTTGGTTTAGTTTTTACGAATTCCCTCAACTTGTGTTTATCTGGAAATATCTTAATTTCACCTACATTTTTAAGAGACAGCTTTGCTGGATATATGATTCTTGGTAGGCAATTTTTTTCCTTCAATTTTTTAAATATGTCATCCCATTGCCTTCTTGCCTGCATGGTTTCTGCTGAGTAGTCCGAGCTTATTCTTATTGGCTCTCCCTTGTAGGTGACTTTTCGTTTATCCCTCACTGCTCTTATAATTCTTTATTTTTGGTTTTGGCGAGTTTGATTATAATATGTCTTGGTGACTTTCTTTTAACATCTACCTTACGTGGAGTTCGTTGAGCATCTTTGATAGATATCTTCTCATCTTTCACAATATCAGGGAAGTTTTCTGCCAACAAATCTTCAACAATTCTGTCTTTATTTTCTGGTATTCCTCCCGTTCTGGTATTCCAATCACTCATAGTTTATTTCTCTTAATAGAGTCCCACATGATTCTTAAGGTTTCTTCATTTTTTTTAATTCTTTTATGTGATTTTTCTTCAAACATATTAGTGCCAAGTGATTTATCTTCGAGTTCAGAAATTCTAGCTTTTACTTGCTCAGTTCTGCTCCTCTGACTTTCTGTTGAGTTGTCTTATTCTGTAATTTTATTTTTAAACTTCTAAATTTCTGATTGCCATCTGTCTGTGGATTTTTCCAGCTTATTAAACTTTTCATTATGTTCCTGAATAATCTTTCTAATTTCTTCAGTTGCTTTACCTGTGTGTTCCTTGGCTTGTTCTGTGTATTGCCTCTTTTCCGTTCTGATGTCTTGAAGGGTTCTGTATATTAAACTTTTGTATTCTTCATCTGGTAATTCCAGGAATGCACTTTCATCTAGAAGATCCCTGGCTTCTTTGTTTTGAGATCCAGTTGAGGTGATCATGGTCTGTTTCTTTTTGTGACTTGATATTGACTGTTGTCTCTGAGCCATCTATAAGTTATTGTATTAGTTTATGCTTGCTTACTGTGTCGTAGCTGCTTGCTTTGTTTAGTTTTGGTATACCACTATGGGTTGCTTGAGTGAGCTAGCTTGATTATTTTCACCCTTGGAGCTGTTGTGTCCTGTCCTCAGTTGGCTATAGCTGTTATGAGATATATCAGTCTAGGAGTCCATTCAGTTTTCTTGTATGAATTCAGCTCAGGTTTCCAGGTAGCAGATCAAGTGTGTGGTACAGACTCTGTCCTACAGTCTTAGAGGGGCAGAGGTGATTGGCGTATATACTGGTATCTGATTGTAGCAGGGGTCACACTCTGAACAAGGCAGGGGGCTGAGAACCGACCCTAACGTGTCTCTGAGGAAAGTGCATCTCTGTTCCCTAGAGCGTGCTGGTGGGTGGGTTCTGCAGAGGGACTATGGGCACCCAACGTTTTTGGTTGTAAGGACTGGGCGGTACCAGTTATCTTTGAGCCCCTGTCACGGATGGCTTGGTGCCCTGAGTGGAGCTACGAGTACTTAGGTTCCTGATGTGGGTAGGTGAGGACCTTGTTTAATAGGCAAAGTAATGTCAAACATCAAACACCCACCTCTCAACTGCACAGCTGAAATGGTTGGAGTTTGCCAACAAGGGCCTATTCTCCTGAAATAGGTCCACACAGGTCCACGTAGAAGGGAAGGGTGCTCAAGGTCCACAAATGGTTTACGGCTGGACAAGAGCCGCTTCTGTCCTGAGCTCCCCTGGTTAATGGAGCTAGCAAATTATCTTTTCCCCCCAGTTGGAAATTTTTTCCTTCGCCAAGGCCAGGAGGATGACTCTAGGTGCTCACCAGGGTTTATCTCAGGCCCAGGGATTCAGCTGCTGAAGCTGGCTTGGGTGTGTGTGGCGGGGGGGGGGGGCACGGTAAAATATCCGCAAGTACTTAGCTTTTGCTGAGAGTGCCGTTCTCGTGTTTCCAGAAGGTTGAATAGGCTGTGTGGCTGGCTCCTTCTCCCTGAGGAAACTGTGGCTGAAGGCTAGTACCAGCGTGCTGGCGCTGTCACCGCTCTGGAATGGTGCCTGAGGGGTGCCCACGATTCAGGTCTGGTAACTCTTGTCCACTTCTGAACGGTCTCTTCCTCCCCCTGCCCCTCAATTTGTTGTCTAATCTTGCCTTTGATGCTCAGGGCTCCCAGCTTGTCACAAATGTACTCGTTTCACTTGTTTTTTCGGGTCTTTGTTGTAAAAAGGGCTTGCTGGAAGTGTCTGTCTATTCTGCTATCTTAGCTCTGCCCTTGTTGATTATTTTTTATTGTTCTTCTATTCTCCATTTCATTTATTTCTGCTATGACCTTTATTATTTCCTTTCTTCTGGTGGATGTAGCCTTCTTTTGCTGTTCTGTTTTTGTTTGTTCAAGTTGTGTGGCTAATGTTTTGATTTTGTCCCTTTTTTTCTTTTTTTGTTGTGTGCATCTACTGCTATAAATTGACCTCAGAGGACTGCCTTTAATGTGTCCCAATGTTTTGGTATGATGTGTTTTCATTCTCATTTGCTTCTAGGAATTTTTTTTATTCCACCTGTGATTTCTTCTTTTACCCAGTGGTTTTTAAGCAGGGTGTTAATTCAGTTTCCTTGCAATTGACTTTTTTCTTTACTCTTCGTGTTGTTAATTTCTACTTTGATGACGTAAGGGTCAGAGAAGATACTTTGTATTTTCTCAGTGTTTTGGACTGTCCAGGGTTGCTCTGTGGCCTAAAATGTGGTCTGTTCTGGAGAATGTGCCATGTGCGTTGGAAAAGGATATGTATTTTGTAGGTGTTGGATGGAATGTTCTATATATCTCTAAGAAGTCAAGTTGGCTCATTGTGGTCTTCAGCTCTTCGGTATATTCGTCGATTTTCTTTCTAGATGTTCTGTCCTAATTTACTGAGAGTGGTATGTTGATGTCTCCTACTATTATTGTGGAACTGTGAATTTCTCTTTTCAGTGTTGTTAGAGTTTGTTTTATGTATTTTGGAGCCCTGTCATTGTGTGCATAGATGTTTATTATGGTTAAGTCTTCATGATGAATTGTCTCTTTAATCATTATATAGTGTCTTTCTTTGTCTTTTATGGTGGATTTTGTTTTAAGGTTTGTTTTATCTGAGATTAGTGTTGCCACTCCGCCTCTTTTTTGGTAGCATTTGCTTGATATATATTTTTTCCATCGTTTGATTTTTAATAAATTTGCATCTTTGTTTCTAAGGTGTGTCTCTTGTAGACAACGGATTGATGGATCCTGTTTTTTAATCCATTCTGTTACTCTCTTTCTCTTTATGGGTGCATTTATGCCATTTACATTTGTGTAATTATTTATAGGTATGAGTTTATTGCTGTCATTTTGTAGCGCTTTTTTTGTGGTGCTAACATTTTCTTTGTTCCTCTTACTCTTCTGCGCTGAGTTCTTTTAGTTTGTGGATTTCTTTTGTTTTTGTAGATTTTGTTTTTATTGAGACTTTGTTTTTCTTTTTTATTTTGACGAGTAGGTTTGTTAACTTTCTTTGTGGTTACCTTGAAAGTTACCTTTATCTTCCAAGGTTTGTACCAGTCTATTATTACTTGGTATCACCTTACCTTCTTCTCCATTAGAAAGTTCTATACGTACACCATTTATTCTCTCTTTTCATGTTCTGACATTGTTATTATTTACAAATTAATGTCTTTGGTTCCCTATTGCAATTCTTTTGATTTTCGATAGTCTTTTAGAGTTCATTTCCTAGGCTGCTATCTGCCTGGTCCAATCTTGCGTCATAGATTCAGGCCATGATATAATGTTGTTTGTTCCCAGACCAAAGGACTCTCTTTAATAATTCTTGTAAGTTTTGTTTTGTTTTGTTTTTACATATTCCCTTAATTTCTGTTTATCTGGAAATGTCCTAATTTCACCATCATATCTGAACTAAAGTTTTGCAGGTTACGTTACTCTTGGTTGGCAGTTTTTTTCTTTCAAGGTTTTATATATGTCATCCTATTGTCTTATTGCCTGCATGAGCTTAGTCTTACTGTTTCTCCTTTGTATGTGACTTTTTGTTTTTTCTTGAGCTGCTCTCAGGATTTTTTCTTTGTCTTTGGTTTTAGCGA
Organism: Elephas maximus indicus; assembly: GCF_024166365.1. Taxonomy (NCBI): domain Eukaryota; kingdom Metazoa; phylum Chordata; class Mammalia; order Proboscidea; family Elephantidae; genus Elephas; species Elephas maximus. Next base: position 69,350,076 of record NC_064824.1, on the reverse strand, counting down.
GTGTGATTATGATATGCCTTGATGTTTCTTTTGGAGTCTATCCTGTATGGGGTGTGTTGAGCTTCTTGGATGGTCGGCTTTTCATCATTCATGATATTAGGGAAGTTTTCTGCCAGCAGTTCTTCAGTGATCCTCTCTGTGTTTTCCTTTTTCTCTCCCTGTTATGGAACTCCAATCACTCACAGATTTTTGCTTTTGATTGTATCCCACATGATTCTCAAGGTTTCTTCATTTTTCCTCGTTCTTCTTTCTGATTTTTCCTCAGAGTTGTATCCAGATAGTGGCCTTCAATTTCACTGATCCTGTCTTCCATTGTTTCAAGCTGTTCCTTGGCCCTTCTCTTACAGTGCCCATTTCTGAAATGTTATTTATCTTTTGGGTTTCTAATTGTTGTTTTTATATGATTTCTAGTTGTGAATTTATTTCGGCATTTTCTTCCTGTATTATTTTCCTGAATACCTCCTTTTTTTTTGGTCTGTATTTTCCATGAATTTGTCTGCCTTTTCTGTAAAGTTGTCTTATTTTTTCCTCATTTTGTCTGCTTTTTGCTTCAACTCTTGGACAGCTCTGAATAGTGGAGATTTGAATTCCCTGTCAGGTACTTCTAGTGCCTTTTCTTCTACTAGAAAGTCATCTGGTGTTTTATCTTGGACACCTACTGGAGCCATGCTGTCTGAGTTTTTTAAATTGTCTGCTGTCTTCAGGACATTCAGCAGTTATTTTCTTCATTTCTTGATTGTAGATTTTTTTGTTTCATCCTGCTTTGGTATTTGGTTATGTCTGAGCAGACGGGCTGTGCGTTCTTTGTTGTTTGTTCGTCTGTAGTCATGTTAGTTTTCACCTCCTTGTCGAATGAGCAGGGGCAGTCACTTAGCTGTGGTGCAGCAGGGCAGGTCCAGATGAAGGGGTGGGGCTGGGATGGGTTGTTTGTGGCACATACTAGGGCTGACATGGTAGGCCAGGAATTAGTGCTGGGCAGGTTCTGCTAAGCCATGCCTGTGCTGCTCAGGGGTGTGATGTTCAGTGCATGGGTCCACGGTGTAGATGGGCAGGAAGGAGTGGGGGGTTGTAATGTGTGGAGGTAATATGGGTATGGGAAATTGAAGAGAGAGGAGAAAGAAACAGGAACCAAAACAAATAAACAAAGGAAAGAAAAAAGTGCTAAGGGAGCTTCCCATTGGAATGGAGAGATGAGAAACCGAGAAATGGTGAAAAGTAAAAAGGGTAAAGAAAAAAACTAGATAAAAATTGGAGGAAAAAAAAGAGAAGACCCCAGGGGTCCCACTGGTGTGGCTGCGAAGACTGGGAAAGTGGCTCCTAGCTGCGCAGTATAGCCTGGCTAGAGGGGGTATAGACATCACACAGCACCAGGTATTCAGGAGACATGAAAAGAAGCTAAGCATAGAGAGACAGGAACTGAGAAAGGGAAAAAGAGGAAAAAAAAAAAAAAAAGGAAAAAATGCCTCCAGGGATCCCACTTACACGGCTGCATAGATTGGGGAAGTGGGTCCTATGCTGTGCAGTGCAGCCAGGCTAAAAGAGGCCCCCAAGCCATGAAAACAAACAAAAGAAAACAAGCAAAAAAAAAAAAAAAAAAGCCCCAGGGATCCCACCAGCGTGGTATCAGTGGCCAGGGCAGTGGTTCCCAGTCGAGCTGGGCTTCACAGCCTTTCAAGAAGAAGCACAGATGGCACACGGGGCCAGGTGTTCATGAGAAAGGAGGGGGATATGGTGGGAGGCACAGAAGAAACCAAAAGAAGTGGAAAGAAGCAACACCAGCTCAGGGAGGCAGCCAGTGTAGGTGGGGCAAATCTTAGTGGCCTGGGGCCAAAGTAGTTGCCTCAAGTCAAGAGACTGTGGCTGGCAGGAAGCAGAGGAGGCCAAAGGGGGTGGGAGGAGAAGGGTGGGGTTTAGAAAAGCCCTTGTTACTGGGTGCTCTGTCTCCTTCTAGAAGCTCCTTCAAGCTGCTTTCCTGTGCTTCCTGTCCACTGATCCCCAGTAGGAATCCAAGGTGGCGAATCTGTGCTGCGTTAGCTGATAGGGGACCTCCCTGCATATCTCTTTTTGTCCTCCTCTGTCACTTTCTATTCCATTCAGTGTTTGGCTGAGCTCTTTATCTTGTCATTTGTCACTTTGGGTTCCAGGAATGATCTTTGTCTCTGTTTTAGTTTTTCTGGTCTTTGTTGTGAAGGGACGCCATGGTGCTTCTGACTGTGGCGCCACATTGGCTGGAAGTCCAGTAATGATACTTTTTTACTTAACCTCCTTAACGTTAATGTACAATGTATACTTAACACACACACACATAGAGACAGAAAGATTGATTTTTAAAAGGCAAATTATTATAAGTCTGAGACTAGAGGAAGAAGAGTTATACTACCACTACATTAACATAAAGAAATTAAGCATTGAAATATATGCCATTCTACTTACCAGGAATTCTTAACCCTGTCTATCTGTGTTTATTTTTGATGAAAGAAAAATTAGCTGTTAGACTTTATTCTTTATTAATAAGAATAAAATGGAAATTAAATTATTCTCATCCTCTAAGGCTGTGACAGTAGAGAGAACCATAAGCCAGAACTCTTTATGCTCTGCCTCTGTTAGAAGTTGCATCTTCTTATATCAGTAATTTGGTCTCAGTATATCTGAGTCTTTTGCTGTAAAGGTTATAAAAAAGTGTTCAAAACGACCAGCATCTTAAAGATAAGGTAAAGTATTAATCTGACTTAGAGTGATTCTAGATCAGACCTGTCTTCTCTTTACCACATACTTGGAAAATTGAACATGTTGACTGGATTCAGGGACCTGATTGCCTGTGATTTACTTTTCTAGTCCTTCATGGTGAAATATTTGGGACGTGTGTGTGAGTATGGTTATGTATATATGTACAGCACATGTGTATTTGCATGTGTAGACAGATGGATAGATGTACAACTCAGAAATAAATGGTTTCATGAAACAGAATAAAGCACAGAAACAGACGCATGTGTGTATGACCAGAGAGAGATTTCAAATCAGTGGGGAAAGGTTAGGTTAGTGAGAAGTTTTTCATTCTCATTGTGTGAAATTTTTGGGGAGAAAAATTCTGGATGTATACAAACAAAAAATGGATTAAAATTCTAAGTATCAATATCTAAAATCATTAGAAGAAAATGTAGGAGATGTTTTTAGTAATTTTATGGGGGAGGAAGTTGTTAGAAAATAAATTGGGCAAGTTTTGTAATAGCTCGCCTAAGATGTTTATTTAAGTGTCAGAAAATTAGAATATTTGGTTTTAAAATAGGGAATCAAACTGTAGGACAACTGATGGAATGTAGTCATTGAAAAGGATAAATTTTGTTAATAAAGATATCATATAAAATACTGTCAGTGAAAATAGGTTTTTGATTTATTAACCATGTTTAAATGGATATTTAAAAACGAGAGGCAAGTGTAAACAGTATAGACTTCTTGAATTCTTTTTCTTTTCTGTACTTTCAAGTACATTAAAAACCATTGAGAAGGAATGATTTAATGACATTTTATTGAAATAATCCTAACTTTTTCATAGTGTTTCCATTTTTGATGAAAGCGTTCTCTGCCTTACAAGGTGTAATATGAAAAGAATTGATAGAAGAAAAACCTTAAATGTTCTGTACGTATCAGCTTATTAGATATCGTAAGAAAAGTATCAGTTGAAATCTGGAGTGAATTAAAATATTTCAGATTTAAGTTTTTAATTTGAAGATGTGAGGTGATGGCTGAACAGCAGTTGAATCTACTATTAGTGGAAAGGTTTTAGTGAGCAAACTTTGACTTTTTGGCAACTGGTATTAACAATTTGAAAACATACATTCTAGGTGTTTTGATTTTGTTTTGGCTATCAAGGAAGATGAAGACTTACAGTAATTAAAAAATGGTATGATGAAAAAAAATTTTTTTAAACAAAGTGGTATAACTCTGAACTTATATTGTCTAACCAGAACTAATAAAATATCCAGATAGATGCATCCTTTTACATTTGCCGCCTTAGGAGGCCATACTTGTATAATAGCTAAGACTTATTGAGAGAGAAAGTGTATGTGTGTAAGAGGGAGGAAGAGATGTTTATTAGAAGGGGGCATGACAAACTGCTCTAATGGGGCAAACTATTATTTTCTGGTTTCCTGAAATCTTTCTTCATAGCATAGGATTATGTGATTGACTTTAATTTGGACAGTAACATCCCCTGTTAAATATTTTATGTGTAGTTTTTGATTTATTGTTGTACGTGTTAGGAAACACTTCAGCAAAAATAGTAGCATAGCAGCATAACTAGGAGATGGGATATCCTTATTAATGATATAGCGTTTATAGTGACATTTACAGTTTCTCTTTGAAAACTATAAGCATTTACTGCATGATGGATTATGGCAAAATTGCTTTTTCTGCAGAAAATTTCACTTCTTGCAATTGAGGACTTAATTTTGGGTGTCAGAAATGACAGTTTGATTCCATAAAAGATTGAAGTATTTGAAATGTGCCCTCTAGAACACAAGTTGGCAAACTATTTTTGCATGGCTTGTGAGTTTAGAATGTTTTTTATATTTTTAGGTGGTTAAAAAATGAAAAGAATAATTTTGTGGCATGTGAAATTTAAATTTCAGTGTTCATAAATAAAGTTTTATTGGAACACAGCTGCTTTTGTGCTAGAACAACAGATCTGAGTAGTTGTGACAAAGACCGTATATAGCATTCTTACCACTTTATACTGCTGCTTTGGTTCACTACAGATTTTAGTGCTGCAGTTATAACTTGACAGTATTTTGAGTACCACGTGAATTGCCAGTCTGCAACATTTTATTTTAATTTTGTCATTACCAATGTATATCCATCATGTCAAAACAAAAGGAAAAACGTAGATTTTGAATAGCATGCTTTTGCGGCACAGTAGAGTGTGGATTATTTTGTTATTGAATTAGATAGCAAAATAATGTGCTCATTATGTAGTGACACTGTAGCTGGTAAGGAATGCGATATACATTGAGTACTCATCACTATATTCCCAACTCTGAGAAAAGCAACGGAACAGTTAGAAACTTTAAAGTGGAGTAACTTACCACAGCTTCATTTCTTCATAAAAATAATAAATGAAAATGAGGCTGTTACCAAAATAAGGTATTAAATGGTTCATTTGTTGGCCAGGCACGGAAAGCCAGTTACTAATGGTGAGTTCATTAAATGGTGTTTATTTGCAGCAGTCAAGGAAATATGTCTAGAGAAAATAAACTTTTTTAAAACTGTTAGCCTTTTGGTAAGAACAGTTGATTTAAGACTTGAGGACGTTGGAAACAACATCAGAAGTCAACTTAAAAAACAAGGCAAATGAGTTTGAGTAGTTTTCCTGGGCTCTTGATGAGTCAGCAGATGTTATTGATACTACTCAGTTGTTTATTTGAAGAGTCAATGCTAAGTTTGAAGTGACTGAAAAATTAGTCTGTGGAACAGCTACAAGTGAGAATATTTTCAGAGTTGAGAAAACACTAAGGGTAACATGAAGTGGAATCTGCTAAGATGTGTTATAATTCATGGTGGTAAAAATATGTGTGGTACAGAAAAAGGCTTAGGCTTGGTTGGACAAATTTAAAAAGCTTGTAAAAATGTAAGATGTTCAAAGTCTATGGTTAGTCATTGTGGGTATGCTTATTATATTGTACATTTTATTGTATGGTCCAACCATAAAATCTTTGACTCCATCATGTGTTATTGAATCAGTACTGTCAAGGCAACTTTCACTCACTGTCATGGACTTAACCATCATCAGCTGCGTGAATCTTTGGTAGAACTTGAAGCTGACCATCCTGTCTGGCTTAGCAGTGGTAAAGCTTTATTGCAATTTTTGGAGCTTAGGGCAAAGATTGAAATTTTTCTGAACAAAAAGCACCGCTGTTACCAAACAATGATTGGTTTTGGAAATTAGCTTTTTTTTGTAGATTTGACGATGTTTCTTAATGAATTTAATTTAAAATTACAAGGCAAAACTGTGCTTACGTATGAAACTTAGGCTTCAGTAAAATCATTTTCGGTGACAATTAATGTTGGAATCACAGGTAATATGAAGCGGGTTTATACACACTTCGTGCCGTCAAAGCAGTGAGCTCCTCATTCCCACACAAATTGGCATGGATGTATTTTCCAAGCTCAAACTACAGTCCCAGCATAATTTTTCAGACATTGATGCAAGTGCTATGTCTGATACATTTCAAAATCCATTTAATTGTCCAGTTGAGGAACTTCCACCTAACCTTGAATTGAAGGGGATTCATCTGCAATGTGATGACATGCTAAAAGGCAAATATCAAGAGAAGGATCTAATCAAATTCTGTAGCTGCTTTCCAAGTAATGAATATGACTAATTAAAGTCATATGCTTGTGGATTGTTATCAGTATTTGGTAGTGCCTATCTCTGTGAAAAGGCTTCAGAGATGAAATACATAAACACTCAATTATAGATCAGCATTGACAGATGAACATTTCAGTCAATTTTGATGATCGGAAACCCAATTAAAGATAATGTTATCCCTCCTCGAAAGAATTCCATTCTCCTTACTAGTAGACCTGTATTTTTAAAAATTGCACTCAGTTATTATGTTTTTAATTTGTCAATAAAAAGTTTGTCAAAATGTTCTTGGTCTTATTATATAAATACCTACATAAAATAAGTAAATAAATGATTTTACCTGTTGATCTGCAAAGACTAAATACTTATGATCTGGTCCTTTACAGAAAAAGTTTGCTGACCCCTTCTCTTCAGCAGTGCTTCTCAAACATTAATGTACCTAGTAATTCCCTGGGAATCTTACTAATATGCAGATTCTGATTTGGTAGATCTGGTGTGGGAATCTTATTAATATGCAGATTCTGATTTGGTAGATCTGGGGTGGAACCCAGGATTTTCCATTTCTGATGAGTATCCTGGTGATACTGATACTGCTTATCCATGAACTGCATTTTGAATATCAAGACTCTGGTAGTCAAGGTTAGATTTTAGACAGGGGTACTAACAGTTGCTAATCATCTGTATGTGCCAGGAATTATATCAGGGATTCTTGCATATATTACTTCTTTAAAATGTTATAAAAACTTTTTAGAAGGTGTTAGGGATCAAGGTAGGTTGGGTCCCCTAGGAAGAGTTTTCAGTTAGAAGCTCATTTTTAAAGATTTTTCTTGAGTGCGTAGCTTCCTCTGGGACTTCATAGGGGAGGGTCGAGGTCCTAGAGGAAGCTATACATATGAGAAACAAAAACAATGGGAGACAAAACACACCACAGTATTGTTAGCTGGTCCAGGTCAAAGTAGGACTTGATGGTCTTATCCTCCCTGATAAGTTCCAGTGTGCTGTCGATCAGTTATCAAGCCAGAATGGGCATACTGTATAGCACATACATTTTGCAAATACTTTCTCCCAATCTCTTGCTTGCCTTTTAATCTTTGTGTGTCTTTTGAACCTGCAAAATTTTCAAATTTTTATGAAGTCCAGTTTATTGATTTTTTCCCCTTTATACCAAAAAACCTAAACCAATTGCCTTTTTTGTGTGTGTGTCCTGTTTAACAAATCTTTGTCAAACCCAGGTTCAGTGTATTTTCTCCTATATTTATTTTTCTCGGAGATTTTATAGTTTTAGCTCTTACATTTAAGTCTGTGATCCATTTTGACTTAATTATTTGTATGCAGTGACGTACAGTGAGGTATAGGCTGAGATTTGTTTTCACATGCATGTGTAGCATCATTGGTTGAATCTTCATTGAGTTGCCCTTTCACTTTTGTTAAAATCTGTTGATCATAAATATGTGGCTCTGTTTCTGTATTTTTTTGTTTCCTTAATCTATATGTCTGTCCTTTGGCTTGTTTTGATTATTGTCCCGTAACTATGCTCTTCTTTCTCAACATCATTTTGGCTATTCTATATTTGTTTGTAATTTATTTTAGAATTTTTTATTTTATTGTGCTTTAAATGAAAGTTATAAATCAAGTCAGCCTCTCATATAAAAACTTATATACACCTTGCTATGTCCCCCTAATGAGACCTTATATACATCTTGCTGCTGTCCCCCTAATGAGATAACACACTCTTCCTTTCCACGCTGTATTCCCTGTGTCCATTCACCCAGCTCCTGTTCCCCTCAGCATTCCATCTCCCGTCCAGACAGGAGCTGCCGATATAATCTCATGTGTCTGCTTGAGCCAGGGAGCTCACTCCTCACCAGTATCATTGTCTATCCTACAGTCCAGTCCAATCCCTCCCTGAAGAGTTGGGTTTGGGAATGGTTCCAGTCTTGGGCTAACAGAAAGTCCAGGGGTCCTTCTAGTCTCAGTCAGACCAGTAAGTCTGGTCTTTTTACTGGAATTTCAGGTCTGCATCCCACTGTTCTCCTGCTCAGTCGCGGATTCTCTGTTGTATTCCCTGTCAGAGCAGAAATCGGTTATAGCCAGGCACCATCTAGCTCTTCTGGTTTTAGGCTCATGTAGTCTCTGGCTTATGTTGCCCTTTCTGTCTCTTGGGCTCATAATGACCTTGTATCCTTGGTGTTCTTCATTCTCCCTTGCTCCAGGTAGTTTGAGACCAATTGATAGATCTTAGGTGGCCTCTTACTAGCGTTTAAGATCCCAGATGCTACTCACCAAAGTGGGATGCAGAATGTTTTCTTAATACCTTTTGTTATCATTTGCTTGTGATTTTTAGAATCAACCTTGTTAACATCTCCTTCCCTCCAAAAAAAAAAAAAAAAACCCTGCTGAGAGTTTGATTGGTACTTGATAGAATCTATAGGTAAATTTCAGGAGAAATGCCATATTAACAATACCAAGTCTTCTAATTCATGGGCCTGGTATCCCTCTTCATTTATTTACATCTCTTAAAATTTTTTATCAGTGTTTTGTAATTTTTAGCATACAGATCCTGTATATATTTTGTTAAATTTACAGCCAAGTGTTCCCCCCATCCCCCCAATCGTCCTCTTCCTTCTTTTCCTCATCTTCTTCTTTTCTTCTTGGGATTACTGTACATGGCATTTCAAAAAAATTTTTTTGATTATCAGTTATTCAGTGCTAGTGTATAAAAATACAGTTGATTGTTATACAGTCATGTGTTGCTTAATGTTCACGATTCGTTCTATGAAATAGGACATTATGTGATCTAGATGTTGTGCAAACACCATAGGTAGGACCCTGTAATCAAGGTAAAATGCTTAGATTTTATTTGAAGGACAATGGGAAGTTTTGTAGGGTGTTAGAGAGGGGAAGTGAGAATGGCGTGTTCTGATTTGAGTTTTTAAACAGCTCAGAGACTCTTCAGGGCAGCTGGGTGGCCTAGGCGAGGGAGGAGGCTGCTGGATTGATTAGTCCTGGGGAATGGTCATGGCAGACTGAGGTGGGGTGGCAGCAGAGGGATAAGCAGAAATACTTGGGTTGTATTTCAGAGGAGATTTCACAGGAGTTGTTTTTATTATAAGATACGCATGTTGCACACGGGAAGCTGCTACATACGCTACGTCCCATTCTCTGATCAGGTTGTCTGAACTCTGTTACAACCTTACGGGACCACAGACGTTACCTGGTGCATGACTGTATATTGACCTTTTATCTTACAACCTTACTAAAATCTCTTATTAGTTTCAGGAACTTTTTTATAGGATTTTTTGAATTTTCTGTATAGACAATCATGTTGACTGTGAGTAAGTGAGCTTTTGATTTCTTCCTTTCCAGTCTGTATGCCTTTTATTTCTTGCCTTCTTGCACTCGCTAGAACCTCTTACAAGATGTTGAATAGGGATGGTGAGGGGGAGGACATCCTTGCCTTGTTCTAAATCTAAGGGAAAGACATTCAGTTTTGGTTTTATGCTGTTTATGTTAACTTCGGTTTTATGATTTTGCTTTTAGGTTTTTCATAGATGCCCGTTATCATGTTGAGAAAGTCACCTTCTTTTTTCTGGTTTGCTGAGACTTATCCTGCATAGGTGTTGAATTTTGTCAAATGTTTTTTTCTTCATGTATTGAATTACCATGGGTTTTTTTTTTTTCTTTTTTTTTTTTAGTTTGTTAACAAGGTGAATTACACTGATTGATTTTCAAATCTTGAAGCAGCTTTCCATTTCCAGGATAAACTCAGTTGTGATGTATTATCCTTTTTTTATATTGTACTTTTGATTTGTTAATATTTTATTGAGAATTTTGAAGTCTTTGTTCATGAGGGCAGTATTGGTCTATAATTTTCTTGTAATTTCTTCATCTGGTTTTGGTTTAGGAGTGATGTGGACCTCATAAAATGAATTTGGAAGTGTTTCCTCCTTTTCTATTTTTCGAGTAGATTGCATAGAATTGATACTGTCGCTTCCTTAAATATTTAGTAAAATTTGTCAGTAAAACCATTTTGTTTTGTTCATTTTCATTTTGTGTGTGTATGTATGTGGAAAGATAGTTCTAGTGACAGAACGTAGAAAGTAGTCTATTTGGGGGCATAGTTAGATTAAGACAATGAAACTTGTGTTTGGTTTGAGATATACTGAGTTTGGAATGATGATGGGACAAGAAGAAATGAGTTACACCATGATGCTTGGTCAGTTTTAGTTCCCACCTGGCTACTTAAATTTTAATGACAGCTCCAAGGTGACTTCTTGGAGCCACTTCTATTTTATTATGCAAGGGTTCTGTGAAGATCAAATTTGAGAAGGTAGAGAGTTTTGGCTAATAATAGCAGATACTTGCAGTACTTTCTCTATTCCTGGCACTCTTCTAAGCACACTCTATATAAACTCAAAACAAAGATCTGTGGCATAAGCACTATTATTTTTGCTCCCCATTTACAAATACAGAAGCGGGAACGAAGAGAGGTTAAGTAACTTGCCCAAGATCACACAGCTAGTGAGACTAGGTTTAGTGTGGTTTCAGAATCCCTGCTTTAAATACTACTGTCTTCTACTGAATACAACTATTATTCGATTTACACACCAACCACTAATGCCAAAGATGAAGAAATTAAAGATTTTTACCAACTTCACTTGTCTGAAATTGATCAAACATGCAATCAGGATGTGTTGATCATTACTGGTGATTGGAATGTGAAAGTTGAAAACAAAGAAAGATCAGTAGTTGGAAAATATGGTCTTGGTGATAAAAACAATGCTAGAGATTACATGATAGAATTTTGCAAGACCAAGAACTTACCCATTGCAAATACCTTCTTGAACAACATAAACAGCAAGGCAACTATACACATGTACCTCGCTGGATGGAATATGTAGGAATCAAATCCTGTACATCTGTGAAAGAGGTGATGGAGAAGCTCAATATCATCAGTCTGAACAAGGCCAGGAGCCGACTGTGGAACAGACCATCAACTGATCATATGCAAGTTCAAGTTGAAGCTGAAGAAAATTAAAACAAGTCCACAAGGGCCAAGGTACAACCTTGAATATACCCCATGTGAATCTAGAGACCATCTCAAGAATAGATTGAGGCATGGAACACTAATGACAGAAGACTGGATGAGTTGTGAAATGACATCAAGGACATCATACGTGAAGAAAGCAAATGGTCATTGAAAAGACAGGAAAGAAAGACCAAAATGGATGTCAGAATAGACTCTGAAACTTGCTCTTGAATGTAGAATAGCTAAAGCAAATGGAAGAAACAATGACGTAAAAGAGCTGAACAGAAGATTTCAAAGGGTGGCTCAAGAAGACAAAGTAAAATATAATGAAATGCGCAAAGACCTGGAGTTAGCAAACCAAAAGTGAAGAACTTGCCCAGGATTTCTCAAGCTGAAAGAGCTGAAGAAAAAAATTCAAGCCTTGAGTTGCAACACTGAAGGATTCTATGGACAAAATACTGAATGACACAGGAAACATCAAAAGAAGATGAAAGGAATACACAGAGTCACTGTACCAAAAAGTCGACATTCAGCCATTTCAGGAGATAGCATATAATCAAGATCCTGTGGTATTGAAGGAAGAAATCCCGGGTGCACTGAAGGCATTGGCAAAAAACAAGGCTCCAAGAATTGACAGAATATCAATTGAAATGTTTCAACTAACAGATGGAACACTGGAAGCACTCACTTGTCTAAGCCAAGAAATCTGAAAGACAGCTACCTGGCCCAAATACCTGGAAGAGATCCATGTTTGTCCCCATTTTAAAGAGAAGTGATGTAACAATGTGGAAATTATTGAACAGTATCATTAATATCAATGCAAGTAACATTTTGCTGACAGGGAACTATCAGGAATTCAAGCAGGATTTAGGAGAGAACATGGAACAAGGGATATCATTGCTGATGTCAGGTGGATCGTGGCTGAAAGTGAAGAGTACCAGAAAGATGTTTACCTGTGTTTTATTAACTCTGCAAAGGCATTTGACTGTGTGGATCATAACAAATTATGGATAACATTGCAAAGAACGGGAACTCTAGAACACTTAGTTGTCCTCATGCAGAACCTGTACATAGAACAAGAGGCAATTGTTTGAACAGAACAAGGGGATACTGTGTGGTTTAAAATCCAGAAAGGTGTGCATCAGGGTTGTATCCTTTAAAAAAAAGAAAAAATTTTTTTACACCATACTTATTCAATCTGTATGCTGAACAAATAATCTGAGAATTCAGACCATATGAAGAAGAATGGGGCATCAGGATTAGAGGAAGACTCATTAACAACTTGCAATATGCTGATGACACGATCTTGCTTGCGGAAAGTGAAGAGGAGTCGAAGCACTTACTGATGAAGATCAAAGACTACAGCCCTCAGTATGGATTACACCTTACCGTAAAACAAAAATCCTTGAAACTGGACCAATGAGCAGCAACATGATAAAAGGAGAAAAGATTGCAGTTTGTCAAGGATTTCATTTTACTTGGATCCACAGTCAACATCCATGGAAGCAGCAGTCAAGAAGTCAAATGAGGTATTGCATTGGGCAGATGAGCTGTTAAAGACCTCTTTAAAGTGTTAAAAAGTGAAGATGTTGCTTTGAGGACTAAAGTGTGCCTGATTCAGGCTAAGGTATTTTCAGTAGCTTCATATACATGTGAAAACTGGCCAGTGAATAAGGAAGACCGATGAAGAATTGATGCCTTTAATTGTGGTGCTGGCAAAGAATGTTGAATTTACCATGGACTGCCATAAGAATGAACAGATTTGTTTTAGAAGAAGTACAGCCAGAATGCTCTTTAGAAGTGAGGATGGCTAGACTTCATCTCATGTATTTTAGATGTGTTATCAGGGGGACCAGTCCATGGAGAAGGACATCATGCTTGGTGAAGTAGAGTGTCAATGAAAGAGAGGAAGACCCTCAGTGAGAAGATTGACAGAGTGGCTGCAGTGACGGGCTCAAACATAGCAATGGTTATGATGATGGTGCAGGACGGAACAGTGTTTCGTCCTGATGTACATAGGGTCGCTATGAGTTGAAACTGACTAGAGGGCACCTAACAACAACAATAACTGCTTGTCTAAAATAGAAGCAAGTCAGAATTTAAGCATGGTAAATGGAATCATGGGAGCCCTGGTGGCACAGTGGTTAAAGTGCTCTGTTGCTAACCAAAAGGTCGGTGGTTTGAACCCACTGTCCACAGAAGAAAGAAGTGATAGTCTGCTCCTGAAATGATTACAGCATTGGAAACCCTATTGGGCAGTTCTCTGTCCTGTAGGGATGCTATGAGTTGGAATCTACTTGAGGGCAGTGGTGGTTTTTTTGTTTTTTTTTTTTTAATGCAGCCATTAATGCAAAATCTTTCTAAGATGTGACAGTGTATTTACTCTGCTGTTCTGCTTTCTACTGTCAAGTCTCTGAGAGTTTATAAGTAACAAGTGTTATCTGTCTAGGTATCATTCTTAAATTTTATTGAACTGGTGAAGATACGTACTCCTGTGGATTTAATGATTTGAGGGTAGCGGCAGTGAGGTCATGTAGGGCATTATAAAAATACAAATTTGCATGGCCTTTGTTTTCTTAAAGTATCTCACTTGCACATATTTTTAAAATGTGATGTAATATTTTCAAATGATCCTGTGCCAGGGAAAAATTGGTAAGTTTATTATACAGCAAAACCTCACTGGGTTATAAGCTCTTTGAGGCCAGGAATCACGTCTGTCTTGTTACTGTTTTACTTCCGCTGCCAGATGTAAGACTTGGCTGACTTGGCATATAATAGGTGCTGAAATTGAGAATCATCAATTTTGAAACCAGATAGTGTATGAAAAGAGAACAGAGGCGGCAAAACCTCACTGGGTTATAAGCTCTTTGAGGCCAGGAATCACGTCTGTCTTGTTACTGTTTTACTTCTGCTGCCAGATGTAAGACTTGGCTGACTTGGCATATAATAGGTGCTGAAATTGAGAATCATCAATTTTGAAACCAGATAGTGTATGAAAAGGGAACAGAGGGCCTCCGATTGACTGTTGGGGGAAATTTATAGGTAAGAGAGAAGGGGAAATAGAAAAGGTATGGTTGAATTGTGAAAAGCTAGAACTGTGTATTACAAAAGCCAAGGGTAGAGAGATTTTTTTTTTTTTTAATTCCCTTGAAGGATATAGTACACAGTGTCTGATGTAATAGCAGGATTACAAAAAAGAAAATATTGATGATATTTGAAAACACATTTGTCAGGAGTATACTTATAATGGAAACCAGATTCCATGGATCTAAAGAAGATGTGGTTATGAATCAGTAACTTAAGGATTAAAACAGGAACGATAATATTAACAGCATGAAATTCAAACTAAAGTGTGTTTTAAAATACCTATAAAGAGGTCAGAAGGAAGCAAGCGATTGAATGCAAAAAAAAAAAAAAATGCAGCAGTGAGATGGGATATCAAGAAGGAATTGGCTCAAAGGCAAAAATTGAATGTTTTAGCTTTGTAGAGGAAATTACCTCTTCCTCTCCTCCTCTGAGATGAAAGGGAGCCCTGTTGGTACAGTGGTTAAGAGCTAAGGCTGCTAACCAAAAGGTCAGCAGTTCAAATCCACCGTCTGCTCCTTGGATACCCTTTGGGCAGTTCTTCCCTGTCCTATATGATCGCCAGGAGTTGGAATCAACTCAGCGGCAACTAATGCTGCTGCTGAGATGAAAGGAGGAAGAGTGGACAGGAAAAGATGTATTCAGGTACCCATTGTTGTGGAGTTGATTCTGACTCATACTGATCCTATAGGACAGAGTAGAACTGCCTCATAGGGTTTCCAAGGCTGTAATCTTTTTTATTATTATTATTTTAATTACTATACTTTAGATGAAGGTTTACAGAACAAACTAGGTTCTCATTAAACAGTACACATACTGTTTTGTGACATTGGTTACCAACCCCACGACATGTCAACACTCTCCCTTCTAGACCTTGGGTTCCCAGTCATCAGCTTTCCTGTCCCCTCCTGCCTTCGAGTCCTTGCCCCTGGGCTGGCGTGCCCATTTAGTCTCATTTCGTTTTATGGGCCTGTCTAATCTTTGGCTGAAGGGTGAGCCTCAGAAGTAACTTCATTACTGAGCTAAGAGGGTGTCCAGGAACCATACTCTCAGGGTTTCTCCAGTCTCTGTCAGGCTAGTAAGTCTGGTCTTTTTTTGTGAGTTAGAATTTTGTTCTACATTTTTCTCCAGCTCTGTCTGGGACCCTCTATTATGATCCCTGTCAGAGCAGTCAGTGGTGGTAGCCGGGTACCATCTAGTTGTGCTGGACTCAGTCTAGTGAAGGCTGTGGTAGCTGTGGTCTCCAAGGCTGTAGGAGAGACTGCCCATTTTTCTCCCGCAGAGTGGCTGGTGGGTTTGATCTGCAGACATTTCTGTTAGCAGCCAAGGATTTAACCACCGTGACACCAAACCTGTTGCTGTTGAGTCAGTGCCCACTCATAGTGACTGTATAGGACGGAGTACCCCATAGGGTTTCTAAGGAATGGCTGGTGGATTCAAACTGCTGACCTTTTGGTTAGTTAGCAGCTGAGGTCTTAACCACTGTGCCACCAGGGAGCCTTTATATTCGGTAAAACCCCTCACATCTCCCCCCTACCCCCCCCCCCCAAAAAAGAACCATTGGCACTGAGTCAATTCCTACTCATAGCGACCCTGTAAGACAGAGTAGAACTGCCCCGTAGAGTTTCCAGAGAGTGGCTGGTGGATTTGAACTGCCATCCTTTTTTGGTTAGCAGTCATATGTCTTAACCACTGTGCCACCAGAGCTCCTTATATTCAGGTAGCCAAAAAGCAAACCTGTGCCATGGAGTCGATTCCGACTCATAGCAACCCTATAGGATGGAGTAGAACTGCCCCCTAGGGTTTCCAAGGAGCGCCTGGTCAATTCAGACTGCCAGTCTTTTGGTTAGTAGGCAAACTCTTAACCACTAAGTCATCAGGGTTTCCTGTATTCAGGTAGGGGGATCCAAATTAAATGTTGAAACATGACTTCTCTCCATGCTGTCCTCTATACAGGTGAGGATGAAGGGTAAGAAAGGGGATTTTAAAATATAAGGTCTTTAGGAATAGTTCTTAACCTCTGGGAGAGGAATGTCAAGGTATGTAGAAAAGGGCTGGTGTAGTTTAAAAATGTGCTCCAAATGATTCTGTATTCTGCACAATACCCTCCTTGTTCCCTTTGAGAAGTACTCATTTATGTGAATTCTAGCTTTTTTCTCGGTAGTAAATTAGAAGAGATGGATAAAAGTTTAATTGAACTTCAGCAAGAATTTGTGGTGCTTCAGTCTTCATACTAGCAATTACATGAGGGTGCTTTTTTTTTTTTTACTTCTTAAGGTGATTGTTTAAAAATAGGTGTTAATCTCTGTGGTCTGTTTGTTACATGTGTGCATGTTCCACTACCCTGTGGAAACTGAAAATTAGCAACTGCAAGAAATCTCCAGAGATGTGACAACAATACAATCCTTCCCAGTTTAATATATAGTCAGATGAGGTATATATAAACAAAATAACTAACAGAATTCTAAATAAGCCTAGAATAAGGAGGTTATTCTGGGAGAACAGGGTATTTTTCAAACTGTGGACCATGGTCCATTAATGGTTCATGAATTCAATTTAATGGGTCAGAACCAGTGTTTTTTTTTTAATGGTCTAGAATAGACTAGAAACTGTTAGAGTGCATTGCATGCAGTAACGTTGTGTTTGTAAAAAAAAAAAAAAAAAATTTTTTTTTATTGTGCTTTAGGTGAAAGTTCACAGCTCAAGTTAATTTCTCATACAAAAACTTATACACACATTGTTATGTGACCCTAGATACTATCCCTATAATGTAATGGCAAAAACTTTTTAATATATGTGTGTACATACCTGTGAACTGAGTTGGGTGGAAAATATGTTTTTCACTGTGGATTACAGTCAAAGGAGTTGGAAATCCACTGTTTTAAAGGAATAGGATATTTTGCCCAGGGGTGTAGACATTATATAAATTTTAAAGTACTGATAAGACTCTTAATTTCATCTTTCTTTAGCATTCGTTTATAGACTTTTTATTGACTTTTTAACTAACCATATACAGATATACCGTTTATGTGTATGCATATATAATATGTGTATATACATGCAAATAATGTGTATATGTATATATATATATTTTTTTCACTTCTTAATAGGTGCAATGGATGAGCTTCATAGTCTGGATCCAAGAAGGCAAGAATTATTGGAAGCTAGATTTACAGGCGTTGCAAGTGGGAGCACTGGGAGCACTGGCAGTTGCAGTGTTGGAGCTAAAGTGAGTAAATTTGCAATCTTTGACTTTCTTTGTATGATCTAAAATACATTCTGTAAAGGATCCCTGCATATATGCATAATGGCAAATTACTATTTATTTTAATTTCTATAATGTGTTGAAAGAGTGAAATCAGTGTTGATTAACCTGACTTCTAGTATGGCATGATGTATTTCAAGGACATTATTTTCCCATATGGCATAATATGTTTCAGAGATAAAAGAAATTTTGGTAGATTGTACTGCCTTTCTCCCATTGTATAATTTCTTTACCTTTCCTCTTCTTTGTTTCTCCTTTGCCCCTGCCGTATTGCTGTCTGTATAATCCACTACTTCTAACCGCTGCATAAAACTTAATAGAGTATCTCTTACCTATGAGCTCTCCTAGTGATAGATACCAGAAGAATCGTGGGAAGAATTCAAGGACATCATGCATGAAGAAAGTGAAAGATCATTAGAAAGACAGAAAAGGAGGAAGACCAAAAAGAATGTCAGAAGAGACTCTGAAACTTGCCCTTAAGCTCAGAGTAACTACAGCAAACAGAAGAAATGATGAAGTAAAATAGCTGAACAGAAGATTTCAAAGTGCAGCTCAAGAAGACAAGGTAAAGTATGATGAATGTGCAAAGATTAGAGTTAGAAAACCAAAAGGGAAGAACACAATTGGCATTTATCAAGCTCAAAGAACTGAAGTGAAAATTCAAGCCTTGAGTTGCAATACTGGTGGATTCTATGGGTAAAAAAACTGAGTGACACAGGAAGCATTAAAAAAAGGTGGAAGGAATATACAGAGTCACTGTTCCAAAAAGAATTGGTCGGTGTTCAACAACTTCAGGAAGTAGCATATGATCAGGACTACTGCACTGGAAGCATTGGTGAAAAACAGGGCTCCAGGAATGGACAGAATACCAATTGAAATGCTTTGACAAATGCATGCAACATTGGAAGCTCTTAGTCCTCTATGCCAAGAAATTGGGAAGACAGTTATGTAGCCAACCCGTTGAAAGATATCCATGTTCATGCCCATTCCACAGAAAGGCAATATCAAATGGAATGTAGAAATCATTGATCAGTATCATTAATATCACATGCTAGCAAAATTCTGCAGAAGATAATTAAAAAATGACTGCAGCTATACATCAGCATGGAACTGCCAGAAGTTCAGGCTGGATTTAGAAGAGGATGTAGAACGAGGGACTGTTGCCAGATAGATCTTGGCCAAAAACAGAGAACTATCAGAAAGATTTTTATCTGTGTTTTATCAAACTACACAAAGGAATTTCACCATGGGGGTCATAACAAATTATGAATAACATTGTGAAGAATGAGAATTTCAGGGTACTTAATTGTGCTCAGGTGGAACCTATAGATGGCTCAAAGACAGTCATTTGAACAGAACAAGGGGATACTGTGTGGTTCAGAATTTGAAAAGGCATGTGACAAGGTTGTGTCCTTTCACCTTACTTATTTGGTGGGAGAGTTTTTTTTTAATTGTGCTCAGGTGGAACCTATAGATGGCTCAAAGACAGTCATTTGAACAGAACAAGGGGATACTGTGTGGTTCAGAATTTGAAAAGGCATGTGACAAGGTTGTGTCCTTTCACCTTACTTATTTGGTGGGAGAGTTTTTTTTTAATTGTGCTCAGGTGGAACCTATAGATGGATCAAAGACAGTCATTTGAACAGAACAAGGGGATACTGTGTGGTTCAGAATTTGAAAAGGCATGTGACAAGGTTGTGTCCTTTCACCTTACTTATTTGGTGGGAGAGCTGGACTGCATAAGCAAGAGTATGGTAGCAGGATTGGAGGAAGGCTCTAACAACCTGCAACATGCAGATGATACAACCTTGCATATCGAAAAGAAAGATGAAGCACTTACTGATGAAGGCCAAAGACTACAGCGTTTAGTAATGGATTACACCTGAAATGAAGAAAACAAAAATCCTCACAATTGGACCAATAAGCAACATCATGAAAAAAGGGAGAAAATATTGAAGTTGTCAAGGATTTCATTTTACTTGGATTCACAGTCAATGCCCATGGAAGCAGCAGTCAAGAAACCAAATGACATATTGCATTGGACAAATCTGCAAAAGACCTCTTTGGAGTATTAAAAAGCAAAGATGCCACTTTAATGTCTAAGGTGCATCTAACCCAGGCCATGTTTTTTTCAGTCACTTCACATGCACGTGAAAGTTGGAAAATGATAAAGGGATACGGAAGAATTGATGCATTTGAACTGTGGTGTTGGTAAAGAACATTAAATATACCGTGGACTGCCAAAAGGATGAAAAATCAGCCTTAAAAGAAATGTAACCAGAATGTTCCTTAGAAGCAAAGATTGTAAGACTATGACACATCATCAGGAAAGACCAATTGCTACAAAAGGACATTGTGTTTGGTAAAATAGAGGGCCAGCAAAAATGAGGGAAACTTTCAGTTTGAGATAGTTGACAACACTAGTCACAACAATGGACTCAAACATACCAACACAGTACTGGTCAGCATTTCATTTTGTTATACATAAGGCCTCCATGAGTCAGAGCTGACTTGATGGCAACCAAAAACAACAACTGCCCGTGAGGCCTCCCGATGATAGTCACCAGGTTTGTCTTCAACTCCCCACTACCTCAGACTGCAATGAAAATTCTTGTACTCGTTCTCTTAAGGGTCTTGTAAGGATTTATTTAGCGAACATTCCTAAAAGCAGAATTGTTAGATCATAGCGTATGTATAGACTTATGTTGAGTAAACAGCACAAGATTGCTATTCAGAACCGTTGTGCTGATCTGCAATTTCAGCAGAATGCATGCATATTTCCATATCCCCACACCCTCACAAACACTTGGAGTTATCCACATTTCTCATTTTTGACAGGCCAATAGGTATAAAATACCTCGTTTTGATTGTACTGCCAATTATCTTGAATATTCATATGCGTATTAGCTTGTAGCGATTATTAACTTTTAAATTGTTCCCATTCGTTTCTATTAGATTGCTTTATTTTTTGAACTGATTTGCGCATGTCCCTTGTATAGTCTACATATTAATTCCTTGTTTTATACACTGCAGACGACTCCTTCCGTTTCAGCATGTGTCTGTTAACTTTGTTCATGGTGTCTGTAATTGTACAGGAATGGTACCCATCATTGCACAGGACTCTTAATTTTTTTATTATGAAATTCACCATTTTTTGCATTATGGTGTACACCTCTGAAGTTTTGATTAACTCTTGGTATACTAAGAAAAATGGTCATCACCATTAGCGATTTGGGTCATATGGACTCTTTTTATATTTGTAAGTTATTTTACCACTAATTTACAGGAGTAAGAATAAAGATACAATGAAAAACAACTTTATTAGACATTTTAATAAGAATTTAAGCATAGTAAACCTCTTTGTATCAAGTACATTTTGGTGCACAAACATAAAAGACAAAAGAATATTACATAATGAAATCCTTCTGGTTGAATGACCAACTGGATGAGAATACCATGTTTCATCTTTGTCCTTAGAAATAAATTGTTGAATTCATTAATTCTTGAATTTGAGAAAATTCGTCTAGGATAATGTCATCTGAAGACTGTCTCTGAGATTTCACTGTCATCAATTTTAGAGGCTGGAGTGCTGCCGTTTTTCTCTTTGTGTTTATTTTCTGATTTGTCTAATGTGAAATGTCTTTGTTATTTTCTTCTCTTGGCCATTATGAGTGGAAAATGAAAATCTCTGAATTCTCAGTTGGATTCTGTGAATGCTAAAATCAGACTATAAAGATGGTATCTCTAGTCTTTTATACCTTCTTGAAAGATGATGTAATACTTTGGGCAAGGCAAACAGAAAACTGAAAGAGATAATTTATCTCGCTATTACATCAGCCATTTAGACCATTAGATCTGTATTGTTTTTGTATTGCTACTATAAAAAATCACTGCCAGCTTACTTGCGTAAAACAACACAAATTTATTAGCTTATAGTTCTATAAGTCAAAAGTCTGACAAAGCTCTTACTGGGCTAAAGTCAAGGTGTTGGCAGGACTGTACTCCTCTTTGGGGGCTGTAGGGAGAACCTGTTTCTTTGCCTTTTCCATGTGCCTCAGCTCATGACCCCCTTCCTCCATCTTCAAAGCCAACAGTGTTGCACCTCTCTGACCCTACTCCCAAAGTCACATCTCCCTTTGACCACAGCCTGGAAAGATTCCCTTGATTTTAGGACTCATGTGATTAGATTGGGCCCACAGGATGATCTGAGATAACCTCCTTACCTCCCTTAATTGTGTGTACAAGGTTTCTTTTGCTATGTGAGGTAACATATTCACAGATTCAGGGGATTGGGGCAGGGGCATCTTTGGGAGCCATTATTCTGCCAACCTCACGTCATTCTTCTGTTTTCTTATTATTTAATTTTAGTATAGTTGGAAATAATTGATGAATGATGATGAGTAATGATGGTAATACCTAGAATGTTGAAATAACAAAATATTTCTAGGTACTGTATACCGAACTGAAACCAAACCTGTTGCCATCGAGTCAATTCCAACTCATAGCGACCCTATAGAGCAGAGTACAACTGCCCCATAGAGTTCCCAAGGAGGGTCTGGTGGATTCGAACTGCTGACCTTTTTGGTTAGCTGCCATAGTACTTAACCACTACGCCACCAGGGTTTCCAGGTACTGTATAGGAAAAATAAAATCAGTAAGATCCCATAATTTATCTTGGATTTATGAAAGGGTCAGGCAGACATATGGTTATTATAAGATAGAATGAGTTTTAGTCTATTATAAAAAGTAAACTGTATTTTAGTTCTTTGGATGATCTTTAAGAAAGACTTAAAGTCCAGCAATATTAATCTCGAAATAGTTGGAACTGCTTGAAAAAGAAGCTCAAATATTAAAATTGGGTCCAGTGGATCCTGATGGTAACCTAAGGGCTAAATACTTTCCCCACCTCTGGGCCACAGAAATATTCTGTGGTTTATTCTATTACAGTTTTACTGTCATATTTGGTCTTTATCTAAGGTCTATCTTTTATATACTACTGATAGTGACCCTTTTTTTTTTTTTCTCCTCCCAGTGAATCACTTTTCTCCTTACTTTGTCTTCCTCTATAAATTTTGGTTCTGATTTAATTTTCTTTTGCTTTGAGGAATTTCCTCAGAATACATACTGTCATATGTTTTGAGTCTTTGTATATTTAAAAATGTCTTTCTGTTGCTTTCCCATAGTACCTCAGTTGTCCACAGACATTGTTTATATAGCTTCTCATTTCCAATCTTTCTTCAGCTTAAGGAAGTTTTCTTTTTAATATTTCTTTGATTATTATTTTTCCTTAATCTCTTCCACCAGTTATTTTCATGGTAGGCCTCCTAGATACATATTCTGTGTCTCCTTTTTTTGCCATAATTTCAGTTTCTGCATATTTTTTATATTAAAAATAAATCTCATTTTCTACATTATTGATTCAGCTTCTAGCAGTGTTTCTTCCCACTTTTTACTGAATTTAAATTTTTGCAGTCATGTTTCAGAATGAGAATTTTTAAATAGGTATAATTTGAGATAAAAGTTTGGTGGTGCAAATGGTTAAAGCCCTTGATTACGAACCAAAACGTTAACAGTTCATATTCACCCAGAGGCAGCTAAGAAAAAATGCCTGGTGACCTGTCTCCAAAAGGTCATAGCCTTGAAAACTATGGAGCAGTTCTACTTTGTACATACAGGGTATCCATGAGCTGGAATCAATTTGACAGCAAACAACACAATTCCTCATTATATATTTTTTAAATATCTTTCTGTTTCTAATGCAATTTCTGCACCAGTTGAACCACCTATTCTGTGTTTGTCTATGGCTCTCCTGCTCTCTGTCTCTCGCAAGCTAATTAAAAAAAAAAGAAAAAAAATTTTTTTCTTTTTTTTTTTTTTTTTAAGCTAATTAGGCTCCTTAAATGACCTGTAATATTTTCTTGCCAACTTGTGTTTTGTTGGTGAGGGTTTCTACCACATCTGTTCAGGTCAGGCAGTTGGGTCTTCCCAGCAATGGTGGATTGGCTGGTGGTGAGGAATAAACAAGATGTTTCTTCACAGTATTCCTAGTGTTGACTTCATATGCCTTCTAGACCAGCACATGAAGCAGAAATAATCAGCTCAAGTCAGCTGCTAGGCCTACTCTCGAGCAGTCCTGGGACAGACTTTCTTTACCATAGGTTTTTTCCAGAAAGGCAGGCCTGCTCCAGTTTCCCTATTTTGTATTATTAGTTCTCCCAGAAACCCTGGTGGTGTAGTGGTTAAGAACTACAGCTGCTAACCAAAAGGTTGACAGTTCGAATCCACCAGGTGTTCCTTGGTAACTCTATGAGGCAGTTCTGCTCTGTCCTATAGGGTCACTACGAGTCGGAATCAACTAGACGGCAATGGGTTTGGTGTTTTTTGGTTTTCAAGAGATTTGTATATCCTGATTCTCTCATATCCCTGATTTGAATATTTGAAAGACTGAGGCAATTAGAAGGCTAATTTTGAGACTTGAATGTATTCCAAAGGGCACTGGGAAAAAAATTCACTTGTGCTCTACTGTAGACTTGTACTCTTAGCACTAGCCAGTCTCAGCAAGCTCTTTGGAACTGAAAATAGGGCCAGTTTTTGTTTTAATTAATTATTTTTTACTTTGAAGCTGAGAACATCACATTAAAAAAAAAATCTAGTTGTTTTATTCCCTTAGCATACATTTTAAAGTACTCATTATGTGTAAGCGCTTATTTAGTGTCCTGGATTTGCAAACAACCAGACAGAACAAGATCCCTGCCCTCAGGTATCTTATTCTCTAGTAATAGCCACAGCAGAACAAGTGTTGGTAGCTTTGAGACTTAACTCTTTTAAATGATCCAACCCCCTACAGAAATAGCTAAACTTCCCCATCCTGATTTAGATATATTGCAGTGTTTGTTAAATTAGTATTTCAATCTGTATTACGGCTGTATAAATACTATTCACAGCTGAACCTTGTAAGAGCCTATCATTACAAACAACTTTTTGTTTTCTCTAAAGGTAGTAGTTGCCCCCTCCTTTTTTTTTTTTTAGTTTTCTATGTATTCATCCTCACTGCAGAGGTGCATAAATCTCCCCTCAATATTTCCAAATACATCCACTCCCAGACATCCCCTCCTGAAGTCCTTTATTCTTCTCTGTTCTTTTTTTAAAAAAAAAAATTACTTATTTTGTTGTTGTTGAGAATATATACAGCAGAACAAACAACAATTCAGCTGTTTCTACATGTGCAATTCAGTGACATTGGTTATATTCTCTGAGTTACACAACCATTCTCACCCTCCTTTTCTGAGTTGTTTCTCCCGCATAATATAGACTCACTGCCCTCTAAGGTTCCTATGTAATCTTTTGAGTTGCTGTTGTCAATTTGATTCCATGTAGATAATGCTTAAAAGAGCATAATGTTCAAGGCAGACTTTTTTTAACTGGTAATCTATTGTTTGGTTTTTAAGAAGACTGAAGTTCTTTATTCCATTCTTTTCTAGGCTAATTACTTTCTAATTCTGCTGCTTACCTGTCATCCTGGAATCTCCCTTCTTGAACATCTTGAACATTTCTTTTGTATGTG